>NC_060226.1:785653-1395542 GCF_907164935.1 Osmia bicornis bicornis
AATAAACTTACCCTTTCGAGAAAGCTGGCACGGATATCCGCCACGGAGAAGTGACTCGTTACCTTAAGAGAGTCATTCTCCCTGCCCCTTTTCTCCACCCTCGTCTTCTTTTTCTCCTTTCCGTCGACTTTTCACCCCTTTCGAATCGTGTGCCACCCCTCTACCCATTCCTATCCATAGTTCGTGTAGCCTGCAGCGTCGGCACACTCCCTTTTCTGGCACCATTTTATTTATTATCCGGGGTTATCCCAGCGACACAGACTGCGGCCAACTTTCCAGCGCGGCTCGCTGAAGCGGCCCGCACGGTATTTGGTGCGTGAACCCACGTATTCATCGTGTACCATCTCACTTACTCTTACCCAACATCTGTTGGCATCTACTGTGTGTATCTGTGTGTGTTTGTATCTCGCTTTTGCAAACGAAAACTCGGGTTTTCAACCTCCTAACTCTTCCGCGCGTGCTTCCACGGAAGACCTTTTGATGGTCCACTAATTGCGACCGCGTCTTTCAACCACGGACGCGCGACGATGAATTGCACCCGTCTTTTAACCAACTGATAAACTACATATACGGATAAGTTGTGCCCTAGGATTTTTAGAATTTTTCGAGAATCGAAGGCATTTGGCGTGTTTAACGTATGTGCGATGATTTATGGTATGAAGAACTTTAGGTATAATAAACTTAAGACGAATTTTGATTTTTAGAAAAATTTGAAAAGTATCATATTATTAATAATGACGTGCGAGTTTCGGTTGG
Organism: Osmia bicornis bicornis; assembly: GCF_907164935.1. Lineage (NCBI taxonomy): Eukaryota > Metazoa > Arthropoda > Insecta > Hymenoptera > Megachilidae > Osmia > Osmia bicornis. The sequence goes on from NC_060226.1 coordinate 786,410, forward strand.
TGAACTGTTTTCGAGTTTTGAAAGTTGGTCCTGTCCCCCGCTCACAATATGTACGTAAGTCTTGCGTGACCGGCATAAGGGTAAGATGAGGGGATACTGCACATACCTTGACTGGCCCTGTAGTTTTATACGTACCTATTGTACATAGTAACACGTGACTGTTCCAACCAATAATACGTTACGGCTGAAAGTACTCGTGAACTAAAGTGAGCACGACCAATCATGTCGCATTATTTTCATGGGACTTCTTGTCAGAGAAAGACAGAGTACAGCACATAAATTTGTTTGGGTAGCCGTCGTTTCGAGACCCAAATATCAATTCGAGACATCCGATTATGTTACACACAACATGATATAAGAACACTTTCAAGGATACAAATTTAAGATAGGTTTAAAAAATCATTCCTCGAATGTAAATGTCGTCTTTCAAATTAAGTTTCGGGTCTCGAGTCGGGTTCAGATCCCTAAACCTCGAGTCGGTTCGGATAATTGAATTTTCAGCTGCGAAAAAAGATAGATGATGATGAAATTTATTAATTGAATTTAAATTTCAATTCTATTAAATCTATTGATGATTTTTATAGATTGACTGATTGCAACTGATGAATGATATTATCACCTCTGTTTAGATCATAAATCAAAAGAGTAATTTGTTTCACGTTAATGTGCCGTGAAATTATTAATCGCGTGATAACTTGGTGAAATTATTGAACGATGCGTTCTTCACAGGACGAGACGAGACGAAACAACAGAAGATAAATCGTAATCAGAGAACGCGACGTGAACGAAACTATTAATATTCCATGTGCAAAAGCAGACGTTAACGGAGCTCGGTGTATCGTGTTGAAAGCCTATAACGTAACTGGATATTCTGAAGCAGTACTAATGCGTAAATGTGTATTGATAGTGTACAATGGCGGCATGGATCGCATTTAACGGGAAATTACAATGAATCATCGATCGCAAAGTACACGAACTTCTGCTACCATTCAGAAATTTATTATCAATACTTGTGCTTCATTTAAGAAAATTTCAAAGGCCTTAAGAAATTCACATTTCAAAATTCAAGTTTCAAGTTTCAGGTCTAATATCGCAAGTTTCAAATCTAAATATTTTAAAGTTAGAGGGTTGTAACGTAAAATATTCTCAGTTTCCAAGAAAATTTAAAAGCTTTTTAGTAATCAACACTAATTAATATTTCACAGCTTAAGTTCAGCTTTTAAGTCTAATATCTGAAATTTTCAATTTAAATAATTTAACATATCCAATCGACATACATACATACAGAAATTTAACAAGAAGTTCCAGTATAAAATATAATATTAACAATTTTTCAAACGTTACTGCAACATTTCACGACTTTGTCACGTAGGCAGACCATTTTTATCAAACATGCCTCCTTTCAAATAAACCTTTAACATCTGGAAAGGAAAACTCTCAGGCAAACAGGCCACTTGCTCTTGAAATAAATAGCAGTCCCAGCGATAACAGGACCAAATGTTTAGGGAAAGTAATGGGTCCACTGTAATCGCACAACAGATGCAATCACTCTAAACTGTCACCAAAACAGATGGGCCCAAGCCGATCATCTGAATGTTACGTTCCGGACAGAAATTTTTACACATTCACCTTGTGCCCCCCCCCTTCTGTCCTCTTTTGGATGGGTCTACCCCCGTCATCTTGATCCATCGTACCCTTGACCTTGGTTAGAGGTACAAACGGAAACCATGAACATCGATGAATTGTTTTACATTCTGGACCTCCCCTGATTGAACGCAAAAACGATCTTTGATATTTCAAGATAGTCTATCTTTTCCAGACATAATTCCGATTGTTAGCGTAACAAATTCCTTCCTCGAAATCAGCGTAGTCCCGCGGCTCAAAATCACGTGTCGTCTTTGGTTCTGAGTATCGCCGGATGTAAACCCGAAACATCATTCGTGTGGTCCGATAATCCTGACCACTCTAGAACGTTCCTTATCGGCTCCGCGAAGATGATCGAAATTCCTTATACATACATTATAATAATCCGAATTTTCTACTAATTTACTAAACACTGTAATATTGTATTTCCTCCACGCCGGTCAGTCCAAGTTGCGAATTTATTTAGCATTCGTTCAAATTCAGTAATCTGTATTAATTTTGAAAAACATGTTTCCTTCCTATGACGTTAAGATCAAAACAATTTTGTAAAGTTTATTATATTTTAATGAATATCGAAATCTTTAGTATGACAGGAAGAGTAAAGGAATATACGCGAATTAGAAAGAGAAAGATTAAAACAGAGAGAGGAATGCACATATCCCTGCTGCACCACCGATAAGCGAATCCCGCCTCCTTACGCATCGACACCGCCGCCTAATTCGTTAGGAGCACAACAACGCAATGTAAACAATTTCGGACGAGGCCCACTCTGGTCTTCTCCGAGAGGTACAGATTGCGACACTCTTCGACGTACAATCGCGAGCAGCGTGTCGGCGGGTCCGCGAAGTGGTTCAGAGACGAGTTTTGTTCTAAGTTGTTTGAAAGTAGCAAATAGGGCAAAAGACTCTATCTTCGTGTATCCATTTTATTTTTCTTTTATTTTAATTATTATTTTATTCATTATTCTAATTTTTCAGTTTGATTCTATTTCTTAATAAATATATACAATTACGTAGTTTTAGTTTAATAGACTTCGCAATAGTTCACGCGTTAAAATTGTGTATCGGTGCAACAGTTCAGGGTGTGTGCTCTACTCTCCTTCCTCCAGAAACCAGTCAACAGGGAAATAGCAGCAATAGGAGTTTTTCCATATAATCCGGTGAGTCGTTTCTATTACTCTTCTGGTCATTTTATGAATATTTTACCGAGGAATCTCCAGTAGTCAAAATTGACGTAGTCAATTTTGATTGTAAGAGTCTTCTTCAATTGGAAATTCCTAATTCTGAATTGTATTTCATCACATGTATCTGTCCATTTCCGGCCAATAATTGTGTGTCTCAAATCTAAGTTGTTCATGAGCTAAATCTGCATTCTCTTATATTTAATCGCATTATTATATTTCATTATATTTTAACATTTTATACCTATTATTATATTTCAATATTTTATATACTCTTCACGTTCCAATATTTTATATATTTTATACCTTTTAATATTATATGTATTCCATTATATTTTAACATTTTTATTTTATAATATACCATTTTGATTCATTTTAATCAAAGCTAATTTTCTTTAACATTATCTTTTATAGCCTCCTTCATAAATCCTATTATATGTATCAGCGATCTGATGAAAGGGCCCGTATGGGACTAGCGTATCTCCGAACTCACAAATATTTAGTAAAACTTTTCCGGCTTTACGGCGTCACACGCGCGTTACGTTATCGATAGTTGCATTGCTCGACTAACACACTACCACAATTCATACTCTACACTCATACATCAGCTGACACTTCCACACAGTAGCGTCACAATCATACGCGCGCGCGCCGCACGTAACATGAATAATAACCAGATCACCCTTTCTCATTAGTATATGTATAAACCCGTTCGTACCAACGCTCTTCGGTCAGTACCAAAAGTCATCTTGTGTCGAGAACTTCGTGTACAAACGTGAGCTGGTTGATGTTTAGTGAGATCGGGTTCGAGTCCTCTTCGAGCAAAGTTTAACCCTAAGCCTCGTACTGACCTGAGCATTCGTGCATCAAAAACGTTCGTTCGGGCAACAATTCTCAAGTGAGTACGGCCCGTTAATGTGTTCACGAAGGCCCAGAGCACGAACTAACCCTTTTCGACGGCTGTAGCCTCGTACTCACTAGAGAATTCGTGCGCCGAAAACGGCCCGTTATGTGTTCGCGAAGGCCCTGGGCACGAAAGAACACTTTCCGACGGCTGTCAGTCCATCAAAGGATATTCGTGCGAACAATTTTACTGTGCCGGTTACAAATTTCCAAGAACCGTTAGTCGACCGCTGTCGAATTTACCCCTCGCAAAAACTCAGTTTATGATATGACCTGATGAACCGTCATAAACTGATTTTCGAAATCTGGATCAATTTTTGATATTAATTGTTTGGATACTTTAAACAGATATGTACTGAAGACTCGTATATGAATCTCCCGTTGCTAAAAAACGTAGCGTTATCGCTAAGCGTTCTTTTACCGTCACAGCTTTTCTAAATCTGGTGTCGTTTTTTTGTATTTTAGGGCCGATAGCATTTATTAAAAATTCAAAATCTTCCGATGACATCCGCACAAAATTTTTAAAATGTCCACTAGCTTCTACCTATAAATCTCTAACTAGTTTTTCACCACTAGAGGTTGCTCTATTTTTATACATCTGACTAATCCACCATCGTTTATCTTCATTTTTTCTCCTTCTTTTTCTTTTAATTATTGTGTTCATAATAATATCATATATACTGCACTGGCGATCGAGACGTCTGTTCCTGTCGACATTCTGACTTCGACTGGTTCACGGTAGAAAGAACCTTTCTACATAGAACCCAGATACAAAGGTTTACGGTACCCCAGGTAGAAAGGTTTGCGCGAACAGCCGGAGAAATTTCACGTTCGTTCGCCGAGAGCATTCGTTTGGGCAAAATGCACAAGTCAGTACGAGGCTCTATAGAATCCGCGAATCGAGTCAGTGTTTCTATTTGGCATTTCCAATTAACCACACACGACATCCCGCATTGCCAGTGCGTCAACCCCGAGCATACTACGGAGATAGGTAATATACACATTACACACCTATATTCGCGACAAGAACAATTGTAATAGATAAAATTGTAAAATACATTGCTGTATCAACCCCACATTAGCATCTTTCTTCAAACCCAGTGAACCTAGTGACAGTTCCCACAACAATACAATCTAACCGTTCGGGTTGTATTGACATTAAATAATATAAGTTACGCGACCTCTCGCCCCAAAGCCTCCGCTAGCCACACGTCCTGCCTACCCTTCGGCCACGTAACAACTTAAATTTCAAGTTTCAGACTTAACATTTCAAGCTGTAAAACTATATATGTAATTTAATATAAAAGCAAACAAGAGCAAACTAGCCAGGAGACTTGATTGAAACCGAATTCATTTCCAAGCAGAACTACCGGCATGTCCTCGATGCATCAATACAATACCTACCATATTCTACAGATAATTCATAGGAATCAGAATCAGTACTCACCACGATAAATAACTTTGTTGAACACGCTTGTTATGATTTGCAGCTCCGGGTTCAGTGTTTCACCAAGCTGAAACAGACATCAAATTTCTTTGAGTGTACATATCGTGAACACGGTTAGGTAGTAGTCGCTGATACCTAAGGTAGGGTCCAGCGTAGGCAAGGTCCATTTATTCTATGCCCTAATACGTTTTCCATCGATTTCCCATGAAAACGAGGTTGTTCGATGCTGCTAAGTGCACCGCATAAAGAGGTGAAGGAAAGCAGTCGTTTCGGAAAGGAAAGTTCTATGCTGGCCACCATTAAAGGTAATCGTAAAAGCCGGCTAAACCGGCCACCAACTTTGAAGTGACGATAAATAATAAAAGCTTATCCGAGCATCGTGCAATGGATCAACAGATTCGTCGTTTCTATGATGGAACGGTTTGATCATTGTGCACACTCCCATTCTTCATTCTTATTCCTTTTTTATCCTATATTTGTTAAGATCATTAACTGAAAAATTTAGCAACGATATTTAAGGAAACAATTTTAAAATATCCCTATGGATCTAGTGTAGAGGATAGAGGAAAGGAGTTTCACAATATCCGATGTAATTATCGCGTCTTCATCCGGCAGACAAAATAGAGGCAGGCACCCTGGATTATTAGCTTCCGAGCATGATAACTTATTAACTGATAATCAAGTTTTCAGTTGCATGTAATGCAGCAAAGTCAATAGCTACATTGCTGAGATAATTAGGGCACCTGGGTTGTTCGATGCCTATTAAACGTTCTTATGTAATAAAGAGCAATTAAAAACAAGCCTGGGAATATGTAAAAAAGATTCAAACGTTTACAGAATCCATCATTTACAGAAAATTTCCGATAAGACAAACAACGGAAATAGCGACAAGTTGTCACTAAGAATAAATCAATTACCTCGATAACAATTGTTCTATAACTAGAATGAACGAATGAATGAATGAACGAAGCTGCCCAACCTATGGTAAATTACATATACATAGAAGCAACGCAATGGGTCCAGATAGTTAAGATAAATTAACGAATGCACCGGTTGTGTAAATGGGCGAAAGAAGAATTCTAAATGATCCCAAAGCGGCTCGAACCTTTAACAGGTGCTCGATCTCTCGACAGGGGGTGGGGGATCGTAAAAGCGTGTCGTGGCGAGAGGTGGTCCGTGTTGACGGCTGTAATTCAAACGGATTATACCCCAGGGGTGTCTGAGGGATGAGATCGAAATGAGTCGCTACCAGCGTAACCTGTCACCGTCCGGACAATCCCTACCACCCGGATGTGTTTCTGGATATTTTCACTCAGTCAGAGTGTGACCCTTCTTCAGAATCATAATTCTTGTTTTTGGAGATGGATTTAGTATTTCTAGTATTCAAGTACAATAATATTCATACGTATCCTCAAATTAATCCTATACAATAAATATTCGATGAAAGTAAAATGCTCGGGATCAAACTTTCGCCTACATCATACAGTTCCAACATCATTAGAAGTTTGTCAACCGTTTCGAACGTAGAAAGGGACAACCAGTGAAAGAGAGCCTGCCGATTGTCAACGGTCGCAGCATTTTTTTCTTTTTCATTCGCTACCCTTCCCCATGTCCGAAACTAATTATTGTCAATTTAACCAGTATGTAAATAAATCATTTTAATCAGAAAAATGTCACAAATATCCTGGTAAAAGTTATGTAAGAAAAAAAAATTAAAAATAACAAAGTTCAGTCGTTGCATTAGTATGTATTATCTAACTGATATATCCGATCCCAGATCATATTATGTACACTACTAGGCGAGCGAACTTCACGGCATCTCAAGGGGTATACGTCCTCCACCGCACCGGTGGGAATAAGTTCTTCGCTTTCATCGGACAGATCTTTTTCGCTTTCATCGAATCTTTACTGTATTGTGAAGTTATTTATTATGTTGGTGAATTCTCAAAACTTTCTGCGTAAGCTTCTACTTTATTCCAATTTTTTTAAATTTTGAATGTATACAATAGCAACCTTTATCAAATTACACACTGTCTTATAATTAATAGAGAAAATTGCAGTTGAATTAAAACTAAATAAATTTTGTATTATTTGAATATGGTCATGTTTGACATTAGGACTCGACCTAAGGTCTCATATTTTATTAATAAGAAAATAATAGCACATAATATTGTATCGTAAATGAATTTTAATCAGTTGTCGTTTACTTTTCACAGTTCTTTAAAAATATCTCAGAAAGTAAATGTCCGACAAAACAGGATGGCTAGTTTTACACAAGCAAAAAATTCGTTGCACTGGATGAGTTTTTCTTTGAGATTTTTCTCGCGTTGCCTCGTTAATTTCGCGTCCTGCGATTTTTGGTTAATGATTTGGAAATAATCGAGCGAAGCGAGACGCTGTTCGGATGACTAGGGAAATTTTTGTGCTATTAATGCTCGGCATCGTTTGCCAACGAATTACGTCACTTTTGGTAAAAAATAGTAATTATGAGAACAAGCATGTTTTAATTTTCGATGAAGAATATGAAAAGAAAATTCGAATAAATTTACAATCGTGTGGTTCCAAAAAGATTTAAAATCTTTTAGAACAATGTATCTTTTACTGGCAATTTTCTGTTTCATATTATTCACGTAATAAAATAATATTAAACCATGTACAGGTGCTACAAAGAAAACGAGAAAAATGAGATTCAGTGGGGTAATATGAAATTTATCGCGTATTAAATGCAGGTTCGTAAAAAATTTAGGAGGCATATATTCTGGCAGAGTATTGCAAAATTGAAACTTTTCTCTCATCAGAGGGATTGTGAAACGTGCAGAAATTTCTTTTTTATCTTTCTACCGGTTAGGGGATTGTTTAATATGAGATGAAACTCTTTTGATACAAAGATATTACGATTTCAATATTTCACTTATTCGTTAAATCGTATAATTAATAATAGGCGAGAGCTTTGCTTAATCAATTTGATTAAAATATGTTAATCAATTATCAATTAGCAGAATATGTTTCTAAAAGGAACAATTAATTCGTTCTTTTATAAAATAACGTATAATACTGAATCTGACCTTCATAATAGTTTCATTAAATATTGTGTTAAATATAATTATATGTCCCAATTAATTATTAGGATATTTTTCAACTCTCGTATGGATGCTAATTGAATTGTAATTAACCGAATATTATTTTCAAATTCTTTTCATATTAAAAAAAGATTTATTGATAAAAAATAAAATTTGAAAAAATATAGCACAATTAATCCTTGGAAACCGGAGCTTGGATCAATTGTGACCCAAACTTACAAAACGTATACAAGGATATTAACTTAAAGTTAATTTATGTATTAACTTTAACTTAAAGTTAAATACATATATCATTTTTAAGAGAAAGAGTTTTATATATTGGAAAAATTATTTTTAAGGGAACAGTATAAAATTTAGATAATGAAAATAATATAAATTACAAAACTAAATTAAAATCGGGGTTTTCCCCATGGTTCGACAACCGAGGGTTACAGTTATTATATATTATTGTTGTTCAATTTTAGTTTATAAAGAAAGCACTTTACTATAAAAAAGAATATACTTTTGTCGTGGATAATCAACGAAAGACAAAAAAAGAACGGTGTTGAAAAATAAAACAACAAGGAAAGAAGGAAAGCGAGCTAGAAAATAGGTGAACGTGTTGACGAACCCTTTAAGCCAACTTAGAGCCGATTTTGTTGAACCATTCTGTCAGAAATCAGAAGCATGAACGCTTGTTTCCCACGTTTGTTGCCTCGTCGCTCGAGCTTTCCAGTTTCTTCTAGCGGAACGCCGGTTCCACGGAAAAGAGAACGAGAACTCTAGACAGAGAGGGAAATAGAGAGGAGAAAATGCAACGGTGGAACGAGCAGGTGAAAGCAGAATGTTTCCTTCGAAAGTTTGGAATTTACTCGCGGAATTGCGCCGACCGTCCGCGAAAAACGTCGGCTGGCTCTTTGTTTGTGAGAGTCCGAGCGAAATAATTGTTCTGCCATAAGAATATCGCCAACGAAATCTTCTCTCTTTCTTTCTTTCTTTCTTTCTTCCTTCCTTCCTTCCTTCCTTCCTTTCTTCCTTCCTTCCTTCCTTCCTTCCTTTCTTCCTTCCTTCCTTCCTTCCTTCCTTTACTTCGAACTGTTTCCGTGGGACATATTTATTGCACCATGCTTTTGCTTTCTTTATTATTCTTTTTCTTCACTTCTTTTTCTTTATCGAATTTCTAACTTGATCCAGCAAGTAGACCAAATTTTTTGGGTTATTACTGAATAATCGTAGATACTAAAATTTAGTGATTTTCAACACATTAAATATTACCGTGAAAAATTATTAATTGCTAATCAATGCTAATTAGAATTTTCTATTAATTATTAGAGTATATTAGAATATATTAAATACTGTGGTTTAAAGTGATACAAATGCAACTAAAAAGTACACTCGCAATCAAATCAGGTTTCCATGCGGAAATTGGCGATGTCTTAAGCCTCGTACTGACTTGTGTATTTTGCCCAAATGAATGCTCTCGGCGAACGAACGTAAAATTTCTCCGGCTGTTCGCGCAAACCTTTCTACCTGGGGTACCGTAAACCTTTGTATCTGGGTTCTATGTAGAAAGGTTCTTTCTACCGTGAACCAGTCGAAGTCAGAATGTCGACAGGAACAGATATCACGATCGCCAGTGCAGCATATATGATATTATTATGAACACAATAATTAAAAGAAAAAGAAGGAGAAAAAATGAAGATAAACGATGGTGGATTAGTCAGATGTATAAAAATAGAGCAACCTCTAGTGGTGAAAAACTAGTTAGAGATTTACAGATAGAAGCTAGTGGACATTTTAAAAATTTTGTGCGGATGTCGACGGAAGATTTTGAATTTTTAATAAATGCTATCGGCCCTAAAATACAAAAAAACGACACCAGATTTAGAAAAGCTGTGACGGTGAAAGAACGCTTAGCGATAACGCTACGTTTTTTAACAACGGGAGATTCATATACGAGTCTTCAGTATCTGTTTAAAGTATCCAAACAATTAATATCAAAATTGTTCCGGATTTCGAAAATCAGTTTATGACGGTTCATCAGGTCATATCATAAACTGAGTTTTTGCGAGGGGTAAATTCGACAGCGGTGGACTAACGGTACTTGGAAATTTGTAACCGGTACATTAAAATTGTTCGCACGAATATCCTTTGATGGACTGACAGCCGTCGGAAAGTGTTCGTTCGTGCCCAGGACCTTCGCGAACACATAACGGGCCGTTTTCGGCGCACGAATGCTCTAGTGAGTACGAGGCTACAACCGTCGAAAAGCGTTCGTTCGTGCTCTGGGCCTTCGTGAACACATTAACGGGCCGTACTCACTTGAGCATTTTTGCCCGAACGAACGTTTTCGGTGCACGAATGCACAGGTCAGTACGAGGCTTTAAGTTCTTGCTCTCTCATGAGCATCCCCGAGGAAAATGACTAAGTGTATATGTAAACAGTACTTATATAGATCTGTGACCTCCCATCACTTGCGTATAAAAGTATATGCGAGAAAATTCGAATTTATAGCGAGCTTTGTTGTCTCTTCACGTAGACACGTGACTTTAAAAAATACAGAACGTGCTAAGCCGAAACGTTGCGTGATCGTGGTACAGGTCCGGTCATTGGGTCGTGGGCTGAGGTGCTTTTTACAAAATAAAAGTAAACTCGCTCCTAAGCGGTACCGGCGCGGTGTACCGTGCGAAGAATCTGTGTTGTCCATTAGTGCTCTTCGCGATAGGTGTAGGTTGCCGAACTTTTGCATGAGAGGTTCAGCGGAGTTCTGCTGTGCGGTGTACCGGGTGTACAGGGTCATTCGATGCCTTCTACTCTGCCCGTTCGTTTTTTTTTTTGTTTTTTTTACGATGACTCGTGGGGGGGGGGGGGGGGGGGAGCCGGAGTTCGTCGGTAGCACAAGCTGGAGGCACCCTTGAATATATTCGAAAGCGCGCCCCACCTCTGTGTGTCGTGCCTGCTAGCTGGGGCCAGTTTATCGGCATTCATGGTGATAACGTGCCGTTAACTTCATGAGGTAAAACTTCTATGCCCGTTCGTCAGAATTATGTCCTTCTTACACCCGACGGCGGACCATGAAGAAATCGTGTTTTACGACTTCCTTAGCTAACACGACCCTCTGTATCGAGATCGGGTACCTTCAAATTGGTTAGCGTGCTACAAATTGATATTTAATTTATTCTTAATATTTCTCAGTTATATTGTGGTGGACTGTCGCGTCGGCCTGGAAGAACGTTTTTCGGGGTTTTGTATTTTTCCTAGAGGTTGTATACATATTGTGTTTGACCGAACTCGAGAACCTTGGTTCAAATGGAAAGTCGGCTAACGACTAAGGTTAATGAAGGGACGTTTTCTTTTCTAGTCCTTAAAGCTAGAAGAAAGTTATTTTTTCCTCTTCCTCATTTTTCCTGGGACGACCTTTTTATTTTCACGGAAAAACAGTAGAACGTTCCGAACAGTTGCCACGAGCACTTCGCACACCATCAATTATAATCTTATTATTAAAGTTAGTAATAAATGTTATTATTTATTATTGTGTGTTACAGTCATTGACATTACCCCGTCACGTCACATCCTAAGATATACTAAATTTTATTTACAGACAACGTACTGTACGGTTAAATGTACCTCGAAGGGGACTTAAATACCCGATCTTGCAGAGTTTTTCTCGTTGCAGAGATTTTCCGTAAGCAAACCGTACTGACGCGTACTGAACCCTTTCTAGACTTTAACTAAACCCTAAGTGCCTTCTTCGTCGTCATCGTTTTTATACCCAAAAATTAGAGTAAAAAGAGTGATGAGGACGGACGTTACGTGGTTCTGAGAGACCGCGCCTTTGCTTCGCGTTCGTCTCGAATATTCTAAAAGATTGACTATGACAGGTGTACATACGCATCTGGTTCCAAATAAGGAAATTTTCGAAAACGGGAACGTAACGCACACTTGTTATTCCACGTAATAGATCTCTTAATTTCTAATGTTGGTCTGAAAATTATTTTATCGTGTGAGAGGTTAAATTTTTTTTATATTAATGTTTTATTAATATGTTCAATTCCAAAGTTAAAATGACTGTGTACCAATATAGCATGCCATAATTATAACTATTTTATTTTCCAATTTAAAGTTTGAAGAAAATAAATAATATTATAAACCTTGTAAAATGATTATACATGTTTTTATATTGATTTTTCACACATTTTTTTATAGTTACTTACACAAAATGGAAACTACAGAAGGGAATTTAGAAAGTTTCGTTTCCACAAATAGTAGCATTCGCAACTTTCGTAGTTTCCTTGGCTCTGATTGCTCGCGTACTATTATAGAATAATTATTTCGATCGAAAGGACAGGGCAAACACGCGATACCTTGTTCGTAAACTCGACAATAAATTTCGAAGTTACCCCAACGAAACCATCCACCGTCAACGTCAACTTCCATGGTTTCCATCCCCTATTTTCGAATCCTTTTGTCCCCTATTCTTTTGGGAATCCTTATCTTGTCTCTCGAATCGTCCATTTAATTAACCTAATATTCGTCTAATTAAATTAAGCTGATTACAGCGTTTCCATGAAACACAGTTACGTGCTACGCTTTTGTAATCTTTCTTAAATATTTCATTATTTATAGAGTCAAGAGAAATATATTTCTCATTTTTAGAAGATACATTAAAATTTTCTTTGAAATGAGGTGAACGATGTTTGATTTTGAAAATATTAACGAAAATTAAACAAATACTTTGGGATGCTGAGAATCCCATGTCTCCAAACATCTCACGTCTATCCAATTCCACCGTATCGTGTGAAACTTAAGAACCTTCATCAAAGAAGAGGCGAGTACAGCAGAGAAAACTTAAAATAGCGGTCAACTTTGACCGCAACGTGCCATCAAAAATCCATTAAGAAATTCTTTTCTTGTAGACGCGTAATCGTACACGCAATCCAGGCCACGCTCACGCAAACGATATCAACTGAAACAACAGCTAAAAGTAGCTCGAAATACATACTGTGCAACCATTATACAGATTGTTTTATGGAAATCCTATGTAACCCGTTTGCTTTCAAATAACAAGCAACCTGAGTGGGGTACTACATTTTCTGTATACCCTATTTTTACGAACGTAATTTCTCATCTCAACTCATCACATTTTGTATAAAGAAAATAAGGAAATTATGCGAAAATATTTCTAAAATTATCGAATCTTTTACATTTAGCGAGTTGCAAGGTAATGATTTTTAATTTTACAAGATTTATAGTCTTTTAACACGTTAAACGTTGCAGTGAAAAAGCTATAAGTGTAATTTTTCAGAATACCATAATTTTATTTTCTAATTTGAAATTTTCTACCTGCCGCCTTACAGCAATTAATATAATAGGTATTGATACTACTTCGAATTTTTTTCAATAATTTATTATGTGAATTTCCATAACGTTTAACATGATAAGGAGGATATTCTGGAGTTTCTATTGATGGAAACATGTATGTATATTAATTAAGCTTTATAGTGAATATCATCGATTTACCTGAACCATCAACGAGATCGCGACCAGGCCTTGACTCTTGTGCTGCGCCTCGCTCATATTGTGATACAATTCAGCATTGAAGCCGTACACTTGTATCTGCAACAGAACATCAGAACAAAGGAGCATGAAATTATTTCCTCGTGTAATCGTGTCTTGTATATCTCGGCGTGTAATTACGCCGAGAAATTTCGTCTTCGCACGAAGACATTGCTCAAATAATTATAACCTGACTATCGTTAGGTTAATCTGCATTTTGTTAAATTGAATGGTGGTCATTGGTAACCTATAGTAAATTTTAATTAACAAGAGTGAATGAATTCTTGATTTAATTTTTAAGCGAAATGGGAGTACAACAAAACGGATAATAATGACTATATATTTTCTATAATTCCATGTTGGAGCATAAAATTCTTAGATATTGTTTAAAACTGACGACAACCACAAATTACTCGAAGGAAAATATTTTAATAATAGCATATTAGATGGATAATAATAAAAATTCTTGAGGGTATTTCGTCGATTGATACTTCGTTTCATGGCATACCACGATGCTTTATTAAGAGCTTCAATTTCGATAAAACAAAGATGCTTTCTCGTGTCTCGCATTTTTTCCTGTAAATATTCAATCGATAAGGATTCTTCTATGCATTCCTGATACCGTGTTTTTTCCATCGTAGAAATGAAGCGTCGATTCCCTCGATAGCTTTGATGCTTTTTTTCTGTCGAGTAAATTCACGGCAACGAGATTAAGAAATCTACCGATAAAACGGCTGTAAAAAAGAGTAAAAATATATTACATCCATAAAAATTGTACGAGAGAATGATATGTAAATTTTCCAAACGTAGTGTCAATATGCAGAATTACACGACTTTTTAAAATATATGCACAGCATATTTTAAAATTTCTTTTATTTACCTACACCTATATAAACAGCTTCATTTTTCAAAACTTATGCAGAATACATTTTAAAATTTCCTTCATATTATCCAACTTCAAACAAGTTTAATGAAATCATAATTACTGTTTAATTCTCTTGAAAAATCAACAGAAGAGATTTTCTTTCCAACCATCTCACATTACAACCGTTAAATTAAAACCATATTACAGTATTCATAACTTAAACGTTCAGTCAGTGCCGGAGTAAGAGAAGATCTGGAGGGGAGGGGGCTTCAGCCCTGGACCTCATTTTCCAAGGGGCGAGCTGTTACAAACTTTTCATTTATAGTGTCAAAAATATTGAACGAATTTTGTACTGTTGTTCTTTTTCTTTTTGATTAAGTGTTGTTTAATTTTATTTAAAATAAATTTCAATTTTTCAAGTGAAAACTTCTTCAGGCGCACCGCATAAACACTTTGCTGGGTAGTGAATGAGTCTGATCCGTCACGGTCCGAGGTGAAATGCTCATTCGAACTAAAAACAGACAGCTGTGCGTCGTTGCGGTGTTTAGTTTTGTCACTGAATGTTTTTGTTTTTTAATATTTAATAGTAGCGACGATGTGCATGTATAAATATTTGAATATTGCCCTTTATCTTCTTTATATATATATTTCTTCTGTGCGTCTGTATGTCACTGAACTCCTCCTAAACGGCTGGACCGATTTTGATGAAATTTTTTGTGTGTGTTCAAGTTGACTCGAGAATGGTTTAGATTCACAATTCGGTCCACTACAAAATGTTTTTTTAATTAATTTTTTATTTATAAGTTGTTGTTGATCTAGTTATGTTCAAAAACATAACCTATTAAAATTCCCGGGCAGAGCCGGGTAACGCAGCTAGTAGATTATAAAGACGAAGAAGAATCAAAAAAGCCAGTTCGATGATGGATTGAAATGAAAAACGGAATTAGCTAATGCGCCATACAAGTTTTCACTTGGGTCGTGCGGTCTTAAGCACACACTCACTTGTTTTTAACAAAGGGGGGTCTCGAAGGTTTAATAAACTCGGGTCCCAGAGTTACGTTCAGTGCCATAAATCATCAAAGAACTCAATGACCTATGACTGAAGTTCAACCAATTATTTTATAAAAGAACAATCAAAGATCTCAATTTTTAACCATTGTTCTTATTTTCTTCGATCTTCTATCGGTAATGGCATTGCAATGCCACTTCTGTCGCAGCTTCAGCTTCGACGAAATGCCTACGATGCGGTGGCTCGTGCTTCAAAGACATCGCGAAGCCAGCTTGCAATACAACGAATTAGAGTGACAAAGAGGGCGAACGGAGTTGAAACGCGAGAAAAGAAGACTCAGACAGATGGCAGATTGCCGAGGATGAACGTAAATCCAGTGCCTCTGATCAAAGTACGGCCAGCACTACTTGGATAAGGAGACGATTCCTTGCGTCCTACATGCATTCTCTTCGTCGTGCCTTCTGTGTTCCATCTTTCCGTTTTTCTATGCCATTCCTTTCCACAAGCTGGTTAGAAAATCGCTGTCTATTTTGATGATTGTGTACATGACGTTAGTACAGATGTGTTTTTTATAACCTTTATGATAAGTCAGAACTAATATTTATAGATTTATGACATAAATGTGTACATAGTAAATGACATAATGCAATAAATTTGTATTAATTAGTTCAATATAAAATCTCAAACGTTTTTAAAAGTACGGCATAGTAAGCCAGAAACAAACTTATCCCAGTGTAAGTAGTACTGATAAAATACTATGTCAATATCTTTAAAAAAAAAGAAAGAACATAATTTACACATTTAATTGCAAAATTACAAAATAAAAAAAAAAAGAGGAATGAACTATATCAAATGGTAGTCCTGATATTGCAACAGAGAAACAATTAAAACAAAATTGTCAAGTGACCGATGATTGAAATAAATTGAAACTCGTCGGTTGTAAATTAAATTTTATACTTTTTCCTGCGCGTCGAAAACAGCATCGAGAAGTACCGGCCAGAATCACCTGTGCGTATGTATATATATATATACGTGGGGGCATTCCAACACTCGCGTGTCGATTTAATTGAATTTTAGGTAGCCATGTAATCGAATCCTAGGTACAACTGCGATTACGAAAGTCATTCTATGTTTAATGCACTGCGGGGAAATAGTAAATGCAATTTGGAACGTCCTGCGGTGTGGTTAATTTATTGATATCGAGAGCGTTCTGTAATTTTACTTTGGTGTTAATTATGTACGATAAAATTATCACAAAAGCCATTCTATGCAAATCCAAAAAATTTGAAAGAAGAAAAAAAGGAAATTTTCTATATTACATGAATTCAAATAACTTCTGAGCAAACGTCGATTTTTCCATTAAAATAAATTTTCTCAAGATAAATAATTAAAAAATAATAGCAAACTGTAAATATTTAATGCTCAAATCTTTCACAAGCTATAGAAAGGGGAGCCAAAACATGTGTTCCAGGAGTGGATTCCCCTACTTGGACAGGCCTGATCTACAGTATAGCGTGAGATAGTGAAAAAGTTATAATAATTATAAAAATGGCACTTGGTTCAACCCAAGACGTTATTTGACGTCGCGTAGAATTGTCAAAAGTTGTCTGAAATTAACTACGTATATGTCCCAGAAATTCCAAATTCAGCCTCAGCTAAGAGAAATGCAACCATTGGATACTTCTTTTGCCATCTGCCTCTTATCCTCGGCCTACTCTTGGTCCCCCTTGTGCTTTATCGGCTACTTTGCCACCACTACAGCATAATCATGGTTGGAAATCCGCAAGCGTATCAGGCCTTAAATACTTCTGTCGATCGCTTTGAAGAGCAAAGGGACTATATGCTGCGTGTGTATGTATACACATCTCTTCTTCGAGTCTTTCGGAAACGGCTGGTTCAGCGATTTCAACGGCGACGAGAATGTTACTTTGCGGTTCAATAGCTCCTTTATGGGAACGTCTGACACTGTTCCCAGACTTTGTGGTGATTTTCCTCTTCATGAAATATTGTTTTCTAGTTGTTGAATTTTATGATAATCGGTTATATATTAACAATTGCAATATGTAAGTACTTGTGCTTTCGAAAACATATAATCTACAGGTGTTTGATTCTGATGGTAATTAATTATTGGTCATTGTATTACTACATTGTTTTTAAAATAATAATATATAAGTTATACCAGAGCCTTCTGTACTGTAATATAGATCGTATTAAGAGTTATGCGGCCATGATTTCAGACATACTGTTATGGTATTTCTCATGGGTTCAAGCATGGTTCTCGGGACGGTGACATGGGTTACGCCATGAGTTATGGTACAATGACTTGCATCGCACCATATTCCGTTATGTAGTATTTTGGATTACACCATAAGTTACGGTGTGATGATTTCAATAATCACATGAGTTATACCATCATAATTTGAACTGCGTTATGGGATTACATACGACTCATATTCCACCATCAAACAAACCTATATTTCACATCAATTATTTTTGAAATATTTTACTTTTTCAATAAATACCTAAACCAAAATCGTCTCTCGGTCCTTGCCAAGTACATTTTCTATGAAATTTTCATCGTTTTCCCTTGGAAATTCGCGACGGGTAGGTTTGAAGGATAATTCGCGCGTTAGAAACGGCGCGGCGCGACGTTCCTGTGGCCTATGGGCATTCCATATCCGGATTTCAGGTACAATGCTGTATTCCAGCGTGATAGATATACAGCTGTAATCCCTCGCAGCCTCACCTCTCTTCATAGTTATAGCAGCTATATTAACTCGCGAGCATGCTGCGTGCATCAGTACGTCTGCATCCTACGCGTCTACCTGAGACCCAACAATGCGTGTAGAACACTTCAGGGTACCCGTCTGCATTAATATGTAGATGCACGTGAACGTGTACCCCTTGACAATCCGACATTCATATGTAGATGCATTTGGTAGATCAATCTAATCGAAGAAAAAATTAAAAACGTGTATTCCATTATTGGGATAAACTTTCGAAAAGGACATACCTCCGATTTGCTTTATACTTTGGCTTCTTACGTATTTTGACGTGCTGATTGCGAAAATGATAGTGAAAATTGGCGCAAATTTTATTGTAATGGCGGAAACCATGAAAAAATCATAAAAATCATAGCTTTTCCATTTATTTCCGTAAATAATAATCGTTTTGAAAAATACTTTAAATAAAAGTTATAGGTTTTATCGAAATACATATTTTATGTTCTATTGATTTTTGTCATAAAGACAATATTTTTTGAGAAAAACGATATTAAATATTCAAAACTTCATACAGGGTGTTCGACAACAGGTGGGCAAAATTTTAAGGGATGATTCTAGGGATCAAAATAAGACGAAAATTAAGAATAACGAAATAGCGTTTGTGGCTTTGTTTTCCAGTAATTAACGTTTAAAAATTCGAGTAAAAAGCGCCTGAAACCTGCACTCTGCCCTGCACCGACGACTGAACATCAGGTCAGCAAGGGAAGGTACAGTCATAACCAAGAAGAGAAAGCCGAATGCTGCAGTACCGAGAAACAGGATAGCACGAAGTAAGTTTCTACTATTCAATGATTCTTGGTTATGACTGTACTCACCCCTACTGACCTGATGTTCAGTCGTTGGTGTTGGGCAGATTGCAAGTTTCAGGTGCATTTTACTTTTGACTCCTAGAATCACCCCTTAAAATTTTGCCCACCTGTTGTCGAACACTCTATATAATTCATCCAACACAAATTAAGTTTTATTGTTAATTTCATTAGCTAATACTAGAAAGGGATACAGCAAAGCTTCTTCCTCGGCCACGTGTTTTCTGTATCATTGGATTTTTAACTTTCCACGCGTAGCGAGATCCACCTTTTGTGGAAAGCTTCATCCCCCAAACGAATAACCTAACCAAACCTTACCTTACCTAACCTAAACCTAAACCTAAACCTAAACTTAAACATTAAGTTATAAGGAAAAGTTACCCAGGATTATGTCCCTGATAACATATTGTATAAAGGACATTAAAATCGAGGATGGCTCCGTATAAGTGAATAATTACATATCAGTTTTCTTAGAAACTATTATCTTTACGACAAAAATGTTGAAATATTACTTAGGGTACTCTAGGATAATATTTCTATATTGTAAGCAAAAATGTCTAACGTTCAATTTAAACAAAGGCGATAGAAGGACGACCAGATGTGTCTGGTCTTCGTCACCAAGTCAAGGGACTGCATCGTCAGGCAGGGTCATAAACACTTTTGTTTGGAAAAGCGGACCCCAACTTTCTTATGGGAGTCGAGTCACTCGCAGTCAAAATCTTAGAAGAGCTAGACGTGTTTTTCCTGTTCCGTGAAATAAAGTTAGCAATTTTAAAATAAAACTGTGTGATTTAATCTCCCATAAACCAATAAAAAATCAATACGACATAAAATGTTTATTTTGATGAGGTCTACAACTTTTATTTCAAGTATTTTTCAAAATTCTCATTATTTACTGAAGTAAATAAAACAAACTATGATTTTTATGGTTTTTTTCATGGTTTCCGCCATGAAAATAAAATTTGCGCCAATTCTCACTATTATATTCGTAATCAGCACGTCATAATACGTAACAATCCAGAGTATAAAAAAAAACGGAGGTATGTCCTTTTCGGAAGTACACCCATTAGTTGCAACATTTTGTCATTTTATTTTATGGTAATTAATGAGTACCAATGATTATGCTAAAAAATATATTGTACAGTATACTAATGCTTCATATAACATCAAAATAATTTTCACTCGATACTTATTTAAAATTTTATCATTTTATTTATATTTATTAATTACTCATTGCCCATGGTAATGTTAAAAAGATATATTATGAAATATACTTGTGTTTCATACAATTTCTAAGCAATCTTTAATCAGAATTTATTACTGAAAAATGACTACGATGTTTCTCTAACAAAAATCCTTCAACAGATGTTTCCCAGAAAAGTAAAACAACAATTCTATCGCGATTTCTTCAGGTGAAGTGATAGAAAAAGATTAATTAAAATAAAAACATTTTTGCCAAGGACTTGCAAGCAAGGCAGAAGTTCTTGTTCCGCAAATTCAAAGTAAACTGACTCGGCTTGGCCGGAAAAAATCGACGCGTTCTCGAGTTGACGGCCTTTTAACGCCGACCGGAAGTAGGAGTGCCACTCCCGACAACAGACAATTGCAACGCGACGAGAGTCGTTCAACTATAAACGACCACTACAATTACGAGGGGAACGTGAACGCCACAGCAGTCCCTCTTTCTCTCTTGACTGGTTAACGTTCTGAGAGGGAATAATTAAGCAAATTTGCGCCACCATTTCTGATTTAACTTGTACAGTAACGCGTGGCAAATTTTTCTCCCTTCTCACCCCTTCGTCACATGTTTCCTGAAGAAACTTCAACGATTGTTTTCCGATTGTATCGAATGATTTTGGGTGCGTTGTCTTTTGAAAATTAATACTTTTTATTTTGCGTCGAATATCTGAAAGTAAAAAAAAAAATTGCATGTGAGCCTTCAAATTTTTTTTTAAATTTCTGGGGCTGTGTGGGTCTGTGATAGGGTGGCATCTCGAAAGTTTATCCAGCATATAAACCTATCCAGGTATCCGTAATTTCAGGACCCGAAACTCAATTACATTTAAATTATACACTATAAACGTTTTTAAAGTAAGTTTGGAAAATCATGCCTCGAACTGATGATGAGTTTCAGATTTCGAGAAGAATTTGGATACCGAGGCGGGTTTGAGTCCCAAGTTGATGGTCTGGGTCCTGCCTATTGTTATATTGTGATATTATGTTGATACCACTTGTAAGAGTGAATTTTGGCAGCACTATCTAAAAAACTGTTAATACTATAAGAAGCACGCGTGAAATAAAAACGATACCTAAAAATACGTGTCAAGATTCTTTCTAAAATCCATATATAAAACTATCGCTGCCCTACACCATCAGACTCGAAGCTTGAGTGTTTGCCCACCTCCAGTAAATTCCAATACAAATTTAAATCCAAATTTGATTACTTCACAAATATTACTTTTTTAAAACAATTAAATATAAATTATTGAAAGCCCTTCAACAACCCTTAGTTTTATAAATTATAATCCTAATTTAGTTGGAATTTGTTCTACTTAATTATGTAGGAAAATCCTGAAAATTCTTCGACAAAATAGCTAAAATATTTTTGGCAACAATTTCGTAATATTTCATCAGAATTCGATGACACGATTTTATCCGCTAATAATCTCGCAATACATATTCGGTTACTTTCAACCAAACCAACCTCCACCCCTTACGTTATTACCCGCATTTGCATCGGAAAGATTAAACCGTAAAGTTAAATTACATAGAGAGAATGAGCAAGAGAGACAGAGTGTAGTGAAATTAGAATACCCTCTCGATAACGGGTTCGCACGCGATAACGCATACAACCGGCTGATGAATTGCTTCCCATACCTTTATCTATACATAGATGATACCTTTCTACAAATCGTTGATTATTCGACAAACCATTTCCATGCACACAGGAATCATCTGGTCAGCCTCTGCTCATTCGTGAAGTATCGCCAGTAATTTATGCAACTGACTGGATGAAGCACACGCTGATTTCATGTTACAATTTCGCTAAATCTTTTGGGAGGAATTCATTGGAGCATCAAATGAAATCGTATAACAGTAAATAACCATGGGAATAGGATTAATTTTCTAATTTTGATCGAAACTGATAAAATAGCACTGGCAAATTCAATGTGTTTTAAAAATTGTTTGAGGAAAAATTCTTTAGATATAATATGGATTAATATTATAATACAGTTTGAGGATTTCTAAGTGATCGTGAATGGCAGCTGAACTAACTTCGCGTAGAAATTAAACCAATTATGTCTGTCAATTTGCGCCCTTCCCGGTACCATAATAATAGCACTCGAATCTGGTCGCACGCTGTTTGACCATTACGTGGCATACCGGCTGTCATGCTTCTCGCAAATACCTACGCCCGTCAAAAGGGTCCTCAGGAGCCCGCAGCGCCGATTTCCATGGGCATTGATCTATACCGACTCGGTGCTAGTATTAACCGATCAATTGGGCACCCTAGATTTTGGACCTGTGCTCGGGATTAATCACTATCGCGATAACCTCCTTTGTCGTTCGTAAATTTACTATGAATACGCGTATACTACGATTCGGAAGACAAAGATCTTTTATTTAGTTAACGGAAAGTAGAAAAATTTCTTTATTAATATTTTCAAGAGAATTACTTAAAAAATTGAGAGTCACATTATTGTTGAATAACTTAATATATAACAATTTTTTTACTGCAAAAATGATATTAATATATTCATATCCTAATTTTGAAAAATATCATTTCTTGCACTTAATTATTTATAGATTATTTATTCTAGGAAGAATGCGTGGTAACCTTCTTTTTCTTTTTTCTTATATTAGATACTATGGACCACATCATGTGGAACTATCGAAAATATCTTGGATAATATTGAATTATTTCATACGAGGGCGAAGAAAGACGCCGGGCTAAGATTACTTCAAAAGAGACGGAATTTAACGGGAAAGTCGAGTTCCTTGAAGCGTCTTGAGCCAAGGATTTCGCGTGTCTGATGGAATTTCCTCGAGAATAGCCATGGAAGCTTTTCATTCGCACCAGACCATACACAGAATCAGGCCTGGCTTCGAGTTCTTTGACCTACTTGAGACTTTTTCGGATTCGACACAACTCGCCTCGCTAGGATACACATGACACCGCGAAAAACCCGAACGGGGAACTATTTTCCAGTGAAAAATGTTATCATGACAAAGAAAGGTTGGTTTTCTTGTTACACGCACCTCCGTGAGTTCTGACAAGCCTTACAGAAAAAAATAAAATAAAATAGATCCATAGAGTTTTGTCAATCCTATTTTCTTTTTGGATTTTTGACTTTTATAGATTTTTAAAAATTATTACCGTTTTAAATGAAATAACATTATCATTACTATGGTATATTAATTACTATATTAATCCTTGAACAAACTTACAAAACATATACAAAAATATTAACTTGAACTTGAATGTATACTCTTTAAACGAAATAATTTCATATATTGGGAGAATACTTTTTAGAAGAATAGTATGTATATTATTTCGAAAATGAAAATAATATGAAATACGAAATTAAATAAAAATTAGGACTCTCTCCATGGTCCGCCGTCCAAGGATTAATATATTTTATTAGAGTGATTTTTGGAAAAGACGGAGTAGTTTTTTAAAGACTGAACTTCGACTACAATTAAATGAAGAAAATGCACTTGTAAACAAACTTGCAACAACCATGTTTTATGAAAATAAACATTTTGATAATTGTAACAATGGTCCAACTTCACACACATTATGGGTTAGATAGACGTCACAAACAACACATTTTAGCTAATCATCTATTTTATTCGTTCCAAAAAAAGCATGTAGGCACATTAACAATCCAGTTCATTTGAATTTTTTAAGAGCATTGTTGCACTTGTCCAAAAATTGAGCTTATAGAAAAATAGACATTCCTACATTATTCAACATTCTCTCTTTTTAACTGTTTTCTATTCTAAACTACACTCGAATTGCGAATTGTCCCAATTATACATATAACAACTCATTCTATAGTGGTCCAAGGAACTTATTTTTAAGAGTTAGATTAACCAGTTTAGGGTCAAATTCGTATACCATATAATCAAGTTTAATATCACAAAGACGAAATTTTACGTCAGAAATTTTTAGATCCAATTAAAATTAAAAGGATAAAATACTTATGTTTTATGTAAACAAACTGCTAGTAGAAAGTACAACACATAAAACTGAAATAAGATAACGATTGTGAAATTTAACGAATGGTACAAAAGTTATAGAGGTGATCCATCTACAGAATATTTGTTAATTTTGCAAATTATGCAGCTATCCGATTTTCTTTTTGTACAATCTCTATTCCATAGAATTTATTTTACAAAAATTAATTAATAAACTACAACTTTCACAAAATGTTATTTGAAATCATATTAACGTTGTTCACACCCACTGTACATATATGGGTATTTAAGTACAGTAGCAGGGTCATAGATTAATTTCCATGAAAGCCGAAATACATGGTTATCAGCGTCGTATCATTTCCAGCTATTCCCAGTAACCGGAAGCCAAAATTTGCTTTCTACCATTCTTGTTTACAGTCTCGCACAAATTGGCCGTGCTGTGGCCAATCTCCATACAACTGTGTTCTGTTTATATCGGTTACACCGATTATCAGCTTTGTTTGTTTAAAATCGTGACCGCTGGTGGATCGAAAGTTTGCCGATTGAAAATGGAAAAAATTCACACTAATTTTTTGAAGTTCAAAAAGCTACATTTTTTTTGAATTATACTAAAAATTATTATTAATCAAATTTCGAAGATTCCTTTCCACCACTACAATATTAAAAAATAAAGATCAGTAGCGTAATTTAAAAATAGGTAACAAATGCCCGAAAATGAACTCTTTCATGGTGTTTCATGGTTATAAAAGGAAATGGATAGCAGGAGAAAGGTGGCGCAGCAACTTCGTTCCCCAAGGATGAGAAGGAGACGCGGCGCGGCGGGTCACGGAGAGACGAAAGGTATGTTTGAAAGCCCTACAGAAGGACAAGGGGATTCCCAGAGCCACGCCACTCGAGCCGGTCTGAACCATTACCGGCATGTTTGAGCGACGAGCCGCTTTGATGCCGAAAGCCTACTCGAGAAGGAGCTGATGGAGTAGCTCAAGTGGCTCCTCCAACGGTCCATGCCTGTCCCACCACCTGAACCGAATGTCCGCACGGCCTGCCAGGCTGGTTCACGAATTTATGGGCCAACCCTTGGGGCTAAATTGCCCTCGCCTAGCACCTCGTATTGTTGTCTATTAATTATTGATCGAGAAACATGCTTCGTCGATGTCTAGGCGATGATGGCTACTATAGCCTACGAGTAATTTATCATCGAACGTCTCTTTTTCTCTGTACATGCGTAGCTACTTGCTAAATTTTCAAATCTGATTACGCAAACCTCCCTTAAAAGAAAAAGAAGTAAACATCTAGGATTTCAGTCTTGTATTTCATAAATTAACGTAGCAGCAACGCAATGTCTAATTTCGTCGAAATGTCAAAAGCCACACTAGTATTGGAGATGACTTGGAAAATTGGTGTAGCACATTATTCAAATTCTTCTTTCGTGAAAATGAAACAAATGATTACCTTGTATCTATCTCACGAAGACGAACAATTAAAAGCGACGCGAACAATTATTTCAATGACATTCATAAGTAAGTGTAGGGAGAATTGGGAGGAAAAGTATATAATTATGATAGGAGGCTGTTTAGGCGTGGTCGCGGAAAAGAAATTTGTAGTCAGTCTCTATATTTGTTTATTCTCGACGACCTCACTCGCAATACTGAATATGTACTCGCTCTCGTTCGAACTGCTCAACAGTCATTAGCAGGTGTATACACTGCCATCTAAGATAATCATGGCGGGTGGAAGGAGGGAAAATATAAATTTCGTCTACATAAGTGTTCAATTTCGTAATGCTAGAAATGTTAATCGTGATATTTTTTGATCGAATTCGTCTTTTGGGGAATTTTCATTTACAGTAAAACCTGGATAAATGCAACCAACATTGGGACCCAGTGGTTGCATTTATCCAAGCGAGGTGTCGAATCTCGGGTTACACGCGACGACCAGCCAAGCGTGAACGTAGAAAGGGACAGACAGTGGCTGAAAGAGAGAGGTCCGATGATCAAAGGAAGGAGCCGAAACGTATCGGTGTGACTAATACTAATTGAAGTATAAAACTTTTTTATTTTTGACTTTTTTTTATTGAAACTTTTACGAACACATTGGTGAAATTTTTCTGATTAAAATGGTACCAAACACGATATAGTTTCAATTATAATTACTTGCTAAAATTGATGTTAAAGGTTGGCGAAAAGCAACAGAGATCGAAATCAAAACCAGTCGCGGTGTCGGCTCTGGTTTCAAAGGTTTCATTTATCCAGGCACGGTGGCGATTCTGGGCATTTAATGTTGCATTTATCCAAGCGAGGTGTCGATTCTGGGCATTTAATGTTGCATTTATCCAAGCGAGGTGTCGATTCTGGGCATTTAATGTTTCATTTATCCAAGCGAGGTGTCGATTCTGCGTCTGTACACATGTTTTCTATTCAGCCGACATGCCGACTCTGTGTCCGTACACATGTTTTCTATTCAGCCGACATGCCGATTCTGTGTCCGTACACATCTTTTGTATTCAGCCGACATCATTTATATTCAGTCGTGGTGTCAATTCTATGTTGTTTATTCTATTACTATTGTTTATAAATATAATTCAAACTATATCGTGTTTGGTGTCATTTTAATCAGAAAAATCTGACAAATGCGTTAGTAAAAGTTTCATTAAGAAAAAGTTAAAAATAAAAAAGTTTTATCGTTCAATTAGTATTAGTCACACCGATATTACGGTCGGATCATATTACACGGTTTCCTCATCGAGCGGCTCGGTTCGCCTAGGGGGATCCCCCCAAGTTGAGGGGATAATGATGTTGCACTTATCCAAGCATTCTTTCGTTGCATTTATCCAGGTTTTACTGTATCGCGTTACGTCGTCGACCAATGAAACTGTCCACGATTGGATTTTCATTTGCCCCTTTTCTCTTCGAATTCGAACGACGATCGATGCATGGATACGCATACCAGTCTGGTCAAATAAAAATGCAAATCGCATGGACAGTTTACGTTTTACGGAAACAAGGCAATTCCTTTCCGGATTAAAATTTTATTTGCGATTTAAACGGCGACGTTCATCCACGTTTTTTCAAAAAGGAAAAATATAATTCTATTTTTAAAAAGGGTTCTTCCAATTTTCTTATTTTAAAGGAGATCTTCAATTCTTCAAACTTCCTATAATTTGTTTTCTTTTTCTTTTTTTTTTCTTTACTGTCATATACCTAATTTGTAGTCAACGTGTTAATGATATACTTTTAATTCAAAGAACTGAATCATATAAAATTATGCTTATAAGTCATCTTTTGTAAAACAGCTGTCAAGTGCCCATGAAAATTCAAACGTCACCCAAATACGGGTTAAAGTATTAAGCGACGATCCTCTCCGTGAAATATTAAGGAATTCCAATGGAATCATTTTCTCGCAGGATAATATCCCTGTTTCCGCTGGAATTCGACGGAGAATTCGATATTAATTTGATCGAGATGGATGGTGCACGACAGACTGAACGATTTCTCGCTTGACACTAAGCCTGTAATTTTAATTCTTTATTACTTGTCAGATAATTGACTTACAACATTATTGCTATTAAATATGTTTAAAAAATAGCTTAAAGTTACAAATGTATGTATTTCGTTTAAGATGCTGTTTTATTCAAAAATTTTTATAATTTATAATTATTTCAGTCATTTAGGTTTAGCATAAGATTATTATTTATCCCTCGGACGGCGGACCATGGAGAGAGTTACAATTCATGTGACGTACAATTGTACTCGTATAATTGTGAAAATGATGAATCTACTTTAAGGTTTCAATAACAGATAACAATTGCAATTAATTTTATAACAATCAAATAAATTAAACACCTTCATTAACGTTTCGTAGAATTTCTGTTTGATTTTATAATTATCGCAACCTTTTTCAGCGATGAGTTAATTAAATTAGATATTATACGTGATGGAATCTTGTTAAAATTAATTAATAAACCATAATTTTAGATCGTTCATGTTTACAAATACTTTCCGTGTTAATTCTAGCATCTTTCAACAAATTTTATTTCATCACACTGATCAACCCACTTTGCATTCCTGTCATTTCCTCGTTACCCTTCGAAACTAATTACAGTTGGCTCTAATTAAAACCCAAATATCAATTTACAACCTCTATTATGTCGTTACCATTTAATTACTTTTGATCAATTTTGATCTGCTACTATACAAATTTTGTTATGTTTCGCTTCTCATTTTACAGATTTTATTTCATCACATGCGACTACTTTCCATACCTGATTATTTCTCCTCATTTTCATAACTAATTATCATCACATTAAACAACAAACTGAAATATTTAAATCATTGATGAGCAACTTGTAACATGGGAGTTGTGCCGGATCAATGAGATTTAAGGGGGGCTGTAGTCCCGCACCCCGTTTTAAGAATTTCATTAACCATGTATGTCAAAAAATTCCACCGCTTCGAATCCACTATAATCTTGCAAATTTTTGACTCAACTGCTATTGTAAAAATAAATCCGCTCGTTTCAATTTTGATAAATCTTCGTTATATGATTATTTAATGATTTATCATAATTGTGATTTAATGATCGAATAATTTTTCATAGTAATGGTTTAATGATTTTTTCATAATGATGATTTAACGATTTTTCATCATTCAGTGACGACAATTCAAAAAATTTCAAATTTTGATCATTTTGCTATTATGAAACTGAATTCTCTTCATTTAAATTTTTTAAATCATTAAATTATTAATATATATATATATATATATATATAATCCTTTGCAGATTATTATTTTTCTCTACAATTGAATGCCATTTAATTTCAATTTTTGAAGCAAGTTTTAAGTAACCACGGCGGCCCTTAAAGGTTTCTAGCCTCGACCCTTATGAATCTTAATCTTGCTCTTGTCTGGAGGCCACATATTGTTGCAATTGTTTATACAATCCTTTTTTAAGGATTATAATCCTTAAAACAATCCTATTATATTTACCATAATATGTGAAAATCATAAAATAGTGCAATAATCCATACAGATCATTAAATTTTAAACGTTGATTCATTGTAAAAAAGTTTTGATACCAAAAGAAAAGAAATTTAAAAAAAAGGAAAACTTTAATCTTCGAGAAATGAAAAACAATTTATAGAAAAAAAAGTGCTTTTTTCTGAGGCAAAATTCTAATTAAAATGAAAATCATGGACGATGCCTGTCACGCACGATGTTCTTTCTCGGCCCGTTGACGTCCACGAAAAGTGGGTCGCGTGTGGAGAGGGTTTGCTTGCCGGAAGGATGAACAGGCCGCAGTTAATTGGGTCATCGTCACGTCGCGTTTAACGAATGTTTAATTTGTCTCGTTAGGAAGCCGGCCCGTGATTAATTTTGATTAACTACGTCGTCGTCGTCGTTGGACCCGCCAACCGGCGTTCTCGTTATGCTCTTAACCTTGTCCATGATTCGCTGATGAACCTTGTCAACTCTCTGTTAATGGATTTTCATAATTATCTTTGGACCTCTTCGTTTCTCGTGTTATTGACAAAGTCCCTGTTATTTCATAATAAAATTCATACATCAAGAAAAGAATCTTTAATTCAAAACATTGAAAAATATTTTACATTTTTACAAAACGATTCAGTTTATAATTGCATCATTAATAATTTAGCAATATTAATAATATTTCAATGAGCTGAACTTTATTTTGCACGTGTTAGGTTAACTTTTTTGTAGCAGTAAATTAATGCACGTTTTCGCGGACCAATCAGATCATAGATACAAGTCGGGATGACGTCAAACCAAAACGGTCAAAAGAAAAATCAAAATGTTCAGTTTTATCTTCTATATATACAGTGTGTCCCAGAACTGGGGTAGGAGCCGAAGAGGGATGATTGCTGAGATCATTCTAAACAACTTTTTCCTTTGTCAAAATGTTGTTTAAGGCTTCGTTTTCGAGTTATTAACGAAAAACACTGGCCAATCAGAGCGCGCCCTTAGCGCGGGCCGAACCACGAGAGTGTTGGGTATGCTCTGCGTTCAAACCGTGGTCGTGATCAAGTGCATTGGCACCACATCGGTGTAATAGGATTCGTTGTTCATGAGCAATCAATAATTCGATACTATTATTCCTTTCTTTTTTTAATTCATCATTCGATACAACTTTTGCCCAACGAATCTTATTATACCGACGTAGTGCCGATGCACTTGATCACGACCGCGCGGAGCATACCCAACACTCCCGTGATTCGGCCCGCACTAACGGCGCGCTCTGATTGGCCAGTGTTTTTCGCTAATAACTCGAAAACGAAGCCTTTACCAACATTTTGGCAAAGGAAAAAGTTGTTCAGAATGACCTTACCAATCAACCCTCTTTGGCTCCTACCTCAGTTCTGGGACACCCTGTATAAAAAGAAAAGACCTGACTCACTGACTCATCAACGCCCAGGCCAAACCCTCGGATCTAGAAAGCCGAAATTTGGCACAGAGGTTTCCTTTATGATGTATACAAGGAATAAGAGAGGATATTTCGAAATTCCACCCATAAGGGGGTGAAAAGGGGTTGCAACCTTTGTATGAAGAATATTTTATTTGTGGTCGGATTTGCTTGAAACTTGGTCTTAACGCTCTCTGATATATTTAATCAAACACCTATTTCAGCATTTTAAAGAATTCAACCCCTGAAAGGGTGAAAAGGGGTTGCAACCTTTGTATCAGGAATATTTTATTTGTGGTCGGATTTGCTTGAAACTTGGTCTTAACGCACTTTGATATATTTAATCAAACACCTATTTCGGCATTTTAAAAGATTCAACCCCTGAAGGGGTGAAAAGGGGTTGCAACCTTTGTATCGGACATATTGTGTTCGTGGCCGGATTTACTTCATACTTAGTCTTAATGCTCATTGATACAATTATTTCGGTAATTATTTAGAAGTTGGTCCTCCTCACCGACTTTCGTGACCTTGAAATATGTTGTCAAGGTCATCATTCTGAACAACTTTTCCCTATACATGTTACCGCCGCTCGGCCTTAGTTTCCGAGATATTTGCAAAACTCTTTGGTTAAACTTACAATTAGATTACGAGTACAATGTATTCCGGGAAAAATGGAGACTGAATGGTGATTGAAAGAGTGATTGAAGTGGTTTGAGGTTAGGGTTAGGGTTAGGGTTTTGTTTTTGATGTTTTCACGTTATAGTTACTCTTTCTTTCATCTTTTATATATTGTATACCTATTAGGTATTCATTTTATGTTTTGTCAGAAATCGGAAACATTTCGCCCATCATGTCGCAAAATGCCATTATACGCTCATTAACATCATGTTGACGTCGGAATAAAAACTCAGCTATATATCCCACGTAATGAGACGTACGAGTTCCATAACGAGGAATATTAGCTCCCGTATCACGCGATATACGCTCTAAACCTAAACCTAACCTAACCCTAACCCTAACCCTAACCTCCAACCACTTCAATCACTCTTTCAATCACTATTCAGTCTCCATTTTTCCCGGAATACAGTGTACTGGTGACAGAAGTATAATTGCAGTTTTTTACGAATATCTTGGAAACTAAGGCCGAGCTGCAGTAACATGTATAGAGAAAAGTAGTTCGGAATGATGACGTTGACAACATATTTCAAGGTCACGAAAATCGGTGAGGAGGACCAACTTCTAAATAATTACCATTATTTCTCTTTAAAGTTGCCTTATTTCCGTAAATGTATCTAGAAACTTCAAATTTAACATGTAAGTACGTAATTATTATCTTATCACTAAACCGTTGTTTCAAAGTTATAAGGCCATTATCTTCCAACTGTAGGCATTTAGTGGAGGGGGAGAGAGGGTTTCGTCTCCCCGGACGCCTTGAGTTCGGGTCGGGGTCCGCTAGGTGGCGACGAGCCTAGGTGTTCTCGCAAGCGGTACCCCGGCATACGGTTCAGGTATATATGAGTTCCGAACCCCGGTACGATAGGTGCCTAAAAATCGATATGGGTGAAGTTATTGATGTTTCTTGGGACGTTAATTACGAAAATGGCATCAATTTTGAAATCTAAGATGGCAACATGACAAAATTAAAACTCTATAGGGGCGAACAGGGGGATAAAATGTTTTATGGAGTAACAATATCAATTTCCGAGGGCATTAAACGGTTTCCTGTGCGAGCGAAGCTGCGGGCAAAAGCTAGTTATACATATGCGTAACTTTTAAACGGATGAATTCCCAGATTAAAAAATTATATTTTTAAATTTTTCTAGTATAACACTATTAAAATATATGAAAAAGACAATAATTTTATGTGCCTCAATGTAAAATTTAATCTTTCAATTTTGGTAATAATAAGTATAGGTTATGACATTAAAAATCTGAGTATACACGTGATCAAATCAGGCTTGCTCTGGAAAAATGGTTATATGTATCCCGGTTTCCACATTACCCCCTGGATATCGCTGAACAAAATGATAATGTAGAAAAAAAAGCTCCACATGCAGAATGTTCATAAACAGATGGGATAAATTTCAGTTCTTTAACTAGAACTACCAAACCACTAAAAATGACTGGTTTCAAGTTTCTGATTTTAAGTTATAAATTTTATCGAGGTATTTTTGTTGAAATGTATATTGGCTATTGTCGAGGTAAAGAATGGATGTATATATTAAATTATGTTTCATTCCTTATATATTTAATTTTCTACATTATTTTCAACTTAAAAATAAGTGTGAATTAACTGTTGGTAGTTCTAGTGTTAAAAATACCTAATTTGAAATTACCACTAATAAATAGTGTTAACCCTAATCGAAACCAGAGAGGATTAATTGTAAAAATTAAGCGATTGAATGTGATTGATTGTTGAAAATTCAAGTTAAAAATCTATCAGATATTATATTTTGAGTGACAAAATGATGTAAATGGCACAGAGTCGTGTCTGTAAATTTTATATTTCGTTTGACGAATAGGTTTGACGTAAGACGTAAGGTCACAGAAAATGATCCTCGTCGAAACGAGCTCGCGTTAATATCTATATAATTAAAGACGAAAAACTTTTACGGCGAATTTTCAATGCTAAATGCTCAATATCGACTTGATAAAAAATTCAGAGCCTTTTTAATTCCTGACTCGGGGAATAATTTTTCCGTGCTACTGTAAAAGCATTACCTCGCTAATTTCATTCGACTCATCCCTTTTCACTTTTCTGTTTCGATACTTTCAGAGGACAGAGTGATACAAAAGAGAATTATTTTTTGATGCAATTTTGCTGAACAATGGATATTCAATTCTGCATATGATTCTGCAGAGATAAAATTAGTAATTCAGTTGTATTTCGCGCAGCCTTTCATCGTTTTACGATATATTCGAGCAGTAATTACAAATTCCGGTATTGTGGAAACACAGGAAATAGGTATATTTATCGATTTTCACAAACTTTGAAAGAAAAAACGAATTGTTTATTTCCTAAGTCAAACATACGTATATTAATCTTTAAATGATTACAACAATTTAAATTTAATTTTAGATTCTTTTTCACTTTCATTATTAATTTACATATCAATTTTCCAATATGTAAAAATCTTTCGAATAATTTATTCATAAAATTTCAAGCATCGAATTTTATTGTTATTTGCTATACAGTGAACGATATTTAATTAAAATGCGCGATAACAAAAGGGTTGAGTAGGTACTTACAATTAGAACATTATAAGTTCCTTTATTTCGTAATGTAAAGTCATCCGAGTCTAATACGATCTGCAACGAACCCGATTCCGTGTTATTCCTCGAATGTGTTGAATTCGAAACTGACTTCGAATCGAGGCAATTTCATATCCACTGATTCGTAACATCGATCAATATTACTGGTAAATATGCTTGTTTTGCCTGTTGCTGATCATTTCAAAGGATCATTATATGAAAAATGAATCAATTCTAACAGTTATTAATGTAACACAACATTTTGTGATAAAGTTTTGCTTTGTTTCTACGGAGCAAATTGAACAAATTGATTTTAAACATTCTTAGTAAAATTTTCATTAAATAAAGGATAAAAAATAGTTAAAACCTTTAAAAACTCCTGGTACACATGTGTACCGGCACCGATATTTTTTAGCACGCTTCATTAAGTGTGCTTATGTCACGACTTTTGTGTGTCTGTCAGATTTTGAATAAGGGTCATATACTTCTATTATTGAATTCTTAAATTCACGCGTGCGTAATTCGAACTTTTCATCATTTCAAGTTTCTTCCATTCTTTACTGTCATAATCGAATTCTTAAATTGCGATGCATAGACCTTTAAGTTATAATGTCTGAATTTGATTGTTTTGTTAAACGGATTCATATGAATTGGAATGTGCCTTACTACAGAAACAATACATGAATATCTTATTCGTGAACAAATTATATCTTAATAAATAATTTCGAAATATTGCACAAAGTGAAATTTTTATTCGTTGGACCGCAATGCTTTATTGAATCAACGAGCGTGTTTTAAACCGGGCTTGACTGCACTTGTTTTTAAGATCTATTGAGTTGTAGTACATATCTTGATAGTTAGAGCGATAGAATTTTCTAGTCTTCTATTTTTTTTAATTTCCTAACATCCTGATTTTTTACCTTTTTGATTTCCCAATTTTCTAATTAGCTAATTTTTTCATTTTAGAATCTTGAAATTGTAGATAAAAATTGAGAATAAGATTAGTATTAAAAATTTGTCTTCAAAGGGTTAAAGTTTGGAAAATAGAAATAAAGAAATTTAAAATTAAATTTTAAGTGTTACTGTCAGTTGTTCACCGTTCAAGGATTACTAATAAATTTTGAATAATTGAAAGAAATCTATTATTTCGGAATTATTATTATACATATTCTAACACTTCAGATATATGTAGAACAATTGCAAGCGCATTGAATTTATTGAGTTATTATTATTGCAATAATGAATTATTTCACTCACCTCAGCAGGAAATGCATAATTATTGATACGATGCTCGGACCCATGATCGTTGTCCATTCCATAGTGAATGTAAATTTCTTCGAACTGATAATGATAAGCGAGTGGACCACCCGTTATGTTGACCCGAACTTTTGCTTCTCGATCGGCTCTGAATACCAGGAACTGACCAGTGTTGTGTAAATGTCCAGAAACCTGGAAATGAAATTCATAGAAGTCATTTTATTTTTTGTGCGCCTGAGTTCAATCAAAACTGACTGAAAATCATACCAATCTGTTTCAAATAGAACTTTTTACCATGTTTTCTATGAAAATTTTCTTAATTTAAATTTATTATCCGATAAACACAGAATGTTTATTACCTATACAATTAGTAGTAGGTGTATTTTCTCCATGAAAGTGGAAAAAGAATGAAAAAATAGTAATTGAATAAAAAGCTGATAAGCAAAAGAGGAAAACGTAATATACAATTAAAATAGCGTAACTCTATTAAGTTTCGCATGGAACGCAATTATCCTGTATTACGTTTTCCGCGCAAATCATTTTCATTTAAATCACCATCGTTCCTGGTAAAATTTCAGTCGAACAACCGTTCATTGAATTACAATCACCCGTATAAAACTACAGCACCAGCTTCTAGTCGGTGTTTTGTAATTCGACCGAAAATTAATGAGCGATTAAAGTATTTTCAATAAACCGTTCTCGATCGATTTCACTCACTTTTGATTGATATTTTAATCAAACGTTTATTATAATTGCGAAGCTGACCGGTATTTTGTAAACTTTGAAATAATAGCAGAATTGTTTCGTTTTATTAATATATTTTGAGCAATTTCAGAACGAAATTAATCAAGTATAATAATGTTCTTGGTTATTATAATGAAGTATTTAATATCATTTAGTAAAATATTTGGTATTGAGCATTGATTGTAAACTTTAATAATCTTATATGTATTACGGGTGTGGTGGTACCCGAAAATTCGAGTCGAGAGTTCGGATTGGAACTTTTGTAGATTCGAACGGAAATTCAAGTTCAAAAGTTTGCCCAGAACACAAAGAGGCCCAAAAAATTACATCTAATTTTATACGCAATAACATATGAAAACACTTCCAACTTGAAAATTTAAAGTAAGTGTGAAAAACCTGGCACCCGACTTTGAAAAATTCAATTTCGTCAAATTGTATTGTATTCTCCTTCGTTTATACCCGTTTGTACCACCTTCACTTTCGTTTGTATGTACCCCAAGGGGTTCGTTTGTACCGATTTTTGAAAATGATCCCAAGAGGTAACTTCGCCTTTTTTGAAGATTTTTCAAATCTTCTTGCGGGTGTTGTTTCCTAGTTGTTTGTACCCGTTTGTACCACCTTCACTTTCGTTGAAAGTGAACCCCAAGGGGTTCGTTTGTACCGATTTGTAAAAAAAACCCCAATGGGTAACCGGGAATTTTTGTTTTATATCACTTAACAATCATTAATTATATGCACAATATCATTCCGTTTCGTACGAAGAGAATTATCGCGTTAAACTTATTTTGCAGATGGTGCGATAAACTTTTACGATACTTTGAATGCTAAATGTTATATTTTCTCAGTAGTTCTTTCATTAATCATTCGATATGTTCCATTAAGTATATTTGAAAATAATACTCAGATTAACAGTTGTTGTCTTTTTTGTAAGGTCGAGCCATCAGGTTTTGCGTTGTTTTCTGTTACTCAGCACATAAGAGATCTCATTTATCTCGGATAGTTCTTTTCTTTTAACGAGCCACTATAGTTTCCGACTAACGCATAGGGGGTGAAATTCTGTAGGTCGTATATTTGGAGTTAGTAATATTAGGTAAACAATATTTATGGTCTTTATGTGATTAATATAAAAAATGTTCAAAAATGGCGGTCAGCCTTGGAGTCAGTTTCAGAAATCGGTACAAACAAACCCCTTGGTGTAAAAACGAAACTGAAGGTGATACAAACGGGTACAAACGTTTCTTTTTTTTATGGCGTTGAGAGAATTAAAAAATGTTAAAGTGGGCTGCTAAGGTATTTTCGCCCCCTTATATCTTTTCACCCCTCGGGGTAAAAATGAAAGTAAAGGTGGTACAAACAGGTACAAACGAAGGGGAATACAATACAATTTGAAGAAATTGAATTTTTCAAAGACGGCTGCTAGGTTCAGGTCTTGAAAACTTATATATTACCGAACACAAATACATCAACGAAGTAAAATACATTAATCATGTAAAATAACGATTAAATAGAATAAAATAATGACCCTATTTGACACATAAACCATTCAAAATCTCAAACACTCGTGTTTAACGACGTACCTTTTTAAGTAACGAGGCTGAACGAGAAATTATAGCAATACCACGAGGTCGTTGCGAAGAGAAAAAAGCATTCCTTTATAACGAAGTTAATGAACCAACCTGTGCATCACGGGACTTGGCGGTATGTCACACAGTTTTCAGTCGCATACAAAGCGTTAATTTCGTGTCGGCCTCGGTAAGACCAGGAGATGAGCTGGTACACGGTCAAGGCTTTACCAAATTTCATCCTGTTCCCAAAATTACCTGCCGCGTGACTCTATCTTGAACTCTCATCCTCGCTCTTTTCCGCACAGCAAAGCTTCTAATTAGTACACCATCAGCATAGGTATCAGAGATTTTGAACGTTTTCAAGGCCCTGTGTAATCGGCTATTCACTTTCAGTTATTTAGGTTATTTAAATTTGTAACAGTTAAAAACGGGTCGAGCCACTGTTCGAAAAATTGTTAAACTTTATCTCACAATCAGGTAATTCAAATAATTTAGATTCGTAAATGTCCCAAAAAATTCATCTATCTTAATTTTTTATTCATATGAAAATAAAATTTGTCAGTTGATTCTCAAATGATAAAAATAAAAAAATACAAAAATACCTATACTTGTCGTGGTAAAATAATTGATTAGGTCAATAATTCGTAGATCGACATAGCAAGGATTGGACTCATATCGGACTATACCTAAATACGTAGGTAGAAAGTCGATTTACTTGTACGTCGCGAGAAGTTGAATTATGGTATCATCAGTTAGAAATAATGAGGTAACCTCAGGGAAAAGGTAACCACGGAAGACACGTCGGCAAAAGTCGCTCCACGGATAACTTATTATTTTGCAATAGATTTCCGTCCCACGGGCTCTTTTCCGGCTAGTTTCGTCTGCCTTCCATTAAACGTGCCGCAGTTTCCGCTTCGACGCCCGGCTACCTCTTTTTCTCTGTCTTGATCTTCGATTTTATGACAGGTTTTGTGCCTTGTAAATTATTCTAGATCGATTTTGAAGGAAATGTTTCTAAATTTATTTTTTAAAATAAATCAAGGAACCTTTGCTATTAATTTCGAACCGATGAATAGTTTTAAGGAAATTTGGTAGGTAGGATTTGTAGACTTTTATTTTTGGAAAAAATGATATTTCATTATATTATTTATATTATTTATTATAATCAGTCTTCTAAGTGTTACTTTCGAACTTCAATTCATAAATGTCTCTCTCGTTCCTCGAATCGCGTCACTTCCCTTTTTTTCCCTTTCCATTTTCCGAGTCGGAAGTCGGATCGATGAGAGCCGGAAGAAGACTCGCGAGGCGATTCTGCGAGGTCCCAGTCTACACAAAAGGCGTCGTTCTTTCGTTGAAACTCAAAGTTCATCCCCTTTCCACGAAAACCGTCTAAGAAAGTCGTAGCAGGCGAACAATCGTCATCGCGAATTCTGACTATGCTTCGGCCGTTTTGTTCCCGCCGGAAGTGGAAGATTCACGGAGGACGGTCCGCGGAAACCGGCTAGCTCGTGAGACGCGTCGCGAACTTCATCGGTGCATCGGTGATTAATGCGACCGACAGAAGTTTTCCACGATCAAAGGAAAGTTCGCTCTGAACAGATGAGAGCGAATTCCTTGTTCGCTATGAAGACGAATTTCGGTAAAGAATCGATAGTTATTTAATTTAGAATTGTTAAAAATCAAATTATTGCTTATTCAG
This sequence comes from Osmia bicornis bicornis, assembly GCF_907164935.1. NCBI lineage: Eukaryota > Metazoa > Arthropoda > Insecta > Hymenoptera > Megachilidae > Osmia > Osmia bicornis. The sequence continues at coordinate 825,798 of NC_060226.1, forward strand.
GAATTTAATTTCATGATTAAGTTTACATTAATTTTGGTTCCGCTGTTCAAAGATACATCGATGGGATTTTGGACTAATAATAAGTGAAACAGGTCCATGAGAATTCAGACGAACGTTCAGAGGAACAGCAGCGCGTGTGGTCAAAAATAAGGGGAACTCAATGGACCATGAATTTCCACCCGAGCGAATAGAATGGATACGTATAAGGGATGAAATAGAATAGAATGAAGCATAACAAGACAGGGATACAAAAGGATATGAACAGAGCTTCGAAGCAAATGGTAAACAGTAAACAGTAAATAATTTACCACTTGCTAGAGAAAGAATTTTACTTCACTATACAGGGTGTCCCATGCAACTGGGCCAACTGTATTATATTTCTAAAATGGTAACAAATAAAAAAAAATTACACGAGACAAAATTAAATATTTCAAAGTCGTCTTCATTTTCTTTTCTTTTCTTTCTTTTTAATGGAATCGTATATTTTGTTATATATCAATTGAAGTGTTTTTTATTCTCTACAAAAAGGTATTAGGACACTTGAATCGACAATTGAATAGTTGAAAAGATATTTAAGGGAGTGATAGGGGGAACTTAGTAGTCTCCCCTTAAGATATTCTTTCAATTCTAAACTGCTGAATTTTCGACCCAAGTAACCTTAATACTTTTTTATAGAGAATAACTAGATGCATCAAATGAAATTTAGAAAAGTATACAATTGAAATATACGATAAAATAATTTTTAACAAAAAAAACATCCGACTTCGAAATGCACTAAAAAGTGTAAAATAATTTCTATTTCATTTATACCAAGATTCCATAGCTATTAAAAATATCTATTTAATCGTTAAATAGGATACCAAATATATTTCAAACTTTTCGGAGGCGGCGCAAAATTAAAAACTTTTCCTCTACTAGGAAGATCATAACTCGGGCGTCGGCAACCTATGATAAATCACCCATTTGATAATTTCAAGTAAACAATATTCAACGGGAATCAACAAACCCACTGCGAATTAACTATACTGCATGAAGTCTAGGGAGATTTTTAATAGTGCGTGTGATTCTCCTTTACAGCTTGTTTCTTACTTTGCGTTCACATCATTTTTTTTTGCGACAAATAATAGGAATTTCATTGTATCGTGAAACTTTACAATATCATCACCGGTTATCAGTTATCGTACGTCATATATTTCTGCCCACCATTTATATGATCGCAAAGTATAATAAGAAGCAAGCTGGAGAGGGGAATAACACACGTTATTAAAAATCTCTCTAGACCTAGTGAGCGGCGAGAGTTAAGTATGGTCTCTTGTGAACTGCAGTATAGTGCATGTCCATCAGGAGTGCTGCCAATTTCTCATACAATCGTTACAATTACAAATATTTTCAGCCGGACCTATAATTTTTCTCTTACGACTTATTAATTACCAAGTTTACCATACCACAATCAAATCGGTATTGGCAGCACCGTTTGTTCGGGTATTTTTAATTTTGCGCCGCCTCCGAAAAGTTTGAAGTATATTTGGTATCCTATTTAACGATTAAATAGATATTTTTAATAGCTATGGAATCTTGGTATAAATGAAATAGAAATTATTTTACACTTTTTAGTGCATTTCGAAGTCGGATGTTTTTTTTGTTAAAAATTATTTTATTTCAGACTTTTTAGTGGAACCAGTAGTATTTGTAAGGTAGTGTAAGGTGATTTTAGGTTTCTGTTGCTTAGCTAATAACCATAAACCGAAAAAAATTGACCGAATTTAAGTTGTTAGTAAACAACAAATTTCATAAATGTTTACGAGTGAGATCATCGCGGATATACAGGGTGTCACGCGACTATCTCGACAGCCGAAGAGGGATGATTGCTGAGGTGATTCTAAACAACTGTTTCCTTTGCCAAAATGTTGGTTCGTTTTCGAGTTTTCAACAAAAAACACCGACCAATCCGAGCGCGTACAGCGCGCGGGCTCAGGAGCTGCAATGCCGGCTACGAAAACAGGGCCTGACGTAGGTCGCGAACGATCGGCTCGGCACCCCGTTGATATAGCACAATGAAAAAACTGAACTGGTAGAACATTTTTAGTCGTTTAAAATGAATACGAAACTTAATCTCTTGTCGCCTGTCATAATGTAAAAAAGGAAATTCTAAGCATTCTAAACAACAAATAAAAATGATTGAAATGGAATAATTAATAAACGTTTGAATTGTAGGCTACGTTAATGATGAAAAATTTGAAAAACAATTTAAATGAAACTTTCGCATTCGTCCCTAAATTAACCTGCTACGCTGAAAGCAGATAATTGTCACTGGGAAACGAGGAAACACGTTCGGTAGAACAGCTGTTTTCATGATCGGGCCAGTGAACTCCACTCATTTATTGCACTTAGGTATGAATAATAGGCGAGGTGTTTCCTCGTCGAATGTTCAGAATCGACACAGTGACCTAGTGGGAACTATTTGCCTTCAGCGTAGCAGGTTAAGTTAGAAACGAATGAGTAAGTTTCATTTAAATTGTTTTCAAATTTTTCATCATTAACGTAGCCTACAATTCAAACGTTTATTAATTATTCCATTTCAATCATTTTTATTTGTTGTTTAGAATGCTTAGAATTTCCTTTTTTACATTATGAAAGGCGACAAGAGATTAGGTTCCGTATTCATTTTAAACGACTAAAGATGTTGTACCAGTTCAGTTTTTTTATTGTGCTATGCCAACGGGGTGCCAAGACGTTCGTTCGCGACCTACGTCAGGCCCGGTTTTCGTACCAGTCAGTGCAGTCCCTGGAACTGCGCGCTATACGCGCTCGGATTGGTCGGTGTTTTTAGTTATTAACTCCTATTAACACCCTGTATATCCTACTAAATATGAAAGATTTCACCGCGAACGGTACATTCCTTGCAGAGTAACATGAAGGAATGGATTTTTTGCTATAACAGTAGTTATTAACAAATTCCATAAATTTTTGCAAGTGGGATCATCGCGGATATACCTCCTACTAATTGTAAATGTGAAAGGTTTCATCGCTATCGGTACATTCCCTGCAGCATACATGCAGGAAGATATAAATGAAGTATTACGTATTTTGCGATAAAAGTCGTTAGGAATGAAAAAATACAACAATCTTTTTGCAGGACCAATTGGAAGATATACTCTACAAGATGCAATATTTTCGATCCGACTGGTCCATCCGTCTCGCGGTAATCGGTGTAAAATGTAAATCAAGCATTACGTTCTTGCAAAAAAATGGTTAACAATGAAAAAATGCAAAATGCCTTTCTGACGGGACCAAGTGGTCGATATACTCTACAAGATGCAAAAAGTTTCGTTCCGATTGGTCCATCCGTCTCGGAGTAATCGGCGAACGTACGGCGCACGTACATGAAATAGTACGTTTTTCTGCAATAAAAAGCGTTCGGAATGAAAAAATATAAAATGTTTTATTAACGGGACCAATCGGGACACATACTTTAGAAGATGCAAAAGGTTTCGTTCCGATTGGTTCATCCGTCTTGGAATAATCGGCGAACATACATTTAGAAAAAAAAGTCGTTAGGAATGAAAAAATGCAAAATATTTTTTTAACGGCACCAATCAGGAGACATACTCTACCAGACGCAAAAGGTTTCGTTTCGATTGGTCCATCCGTCTCGGAGTAATCGGTGAACATACATAAAAAAACAAAAAAAATACATACACATCGAATTGAGTATCCTCCTCCTTTTCGAAGTCGGATAAAAAGTACACGGTCCTTCATTAAACACCATTTCATTATTCCTACTGACATTTCTTTTTATTTTATATCTATCATTTTAGAAATATAATTTATAGTGTAAGGCCATCTATCGGCCCAGCTTCTTTTGCTAGTAATCTTTTATGTTTTATGGCGTGACGCAGTTCTCTAGTAGCCATACGAGCGATGCGAGTGCATTATATTTTCTTTCATTTAAATATGTATTAATCTCTACTTTCTTATAATATAATAATCAAAATGAACAGTCTTATCTTAATTTAACACTTGGTTCAATTATTTTGTATAATTTAAAAATAAACACCTTTCTAACGATACCATGATAAAAATGTTAAGTGTATCATATTGTAGTAATAATGTTTATAATAAAATTTGGTTTATCTATTATATCTGTTATTAAATTACACTTCATTTACATCACGCAATCAGCATATTTTCATGATGTGTAATTACATACATTCATCTTGTTAAACTCGGTAATATCAGACTCAATCTCAACGCCGTAATTGTTGCTAACAACAAAACAGCCGCCATCATTGCATATCGAATTCTACACAAATTGAATTCTATTTCGGGACAGGATACGTCAATCAACAGTCTTCGATACTCCCGAATCAATACAATACTTCCAGTTTCATTATTCATCATTTCATTCTACACTGTTTCATAATTTCTCCTATTACGAAAGCCAAAAACACTTGTTAAAATCCACCACTCATATTATTATACGTCTAGAAATGCTTCATTCTCTCGAATTAGAAATATTTGTATTAGCTACTTGTATTTAGGGCCGCGTCTAGAGCTTTTCAGGCTCTAGGCGAGCAAACGAAAATCGGGGCCCTCCTTAGGTCCCTAGAATCACTCCTTAAAATATTGCCCACCTGTTGTCGAACACCCTGTATTTTTAAATTTAAAAGTCAAGGCCGACAGAGATAGGTATTTTATTCACTAATGACAAGCACTTTGATGCGGGTCCCTCCTTTTATCTTGGGCACGTGCCTATTTCGCTTAGAATTAAACGCAACCCTCCTTGTAATTATAAATAATAAAAATAAGGAAATACTGTAAAAATAAAAAATTAAATTTTCATAAAACGAAAAAATATATAATGAAAATCGTCAACAACTTCACGCTGAAGCAACAGTCAACGTGTTGAATATTGTTATTTTACAATAACTTTATACCAATTTATTACTGGTATTTCCTGGCCAATAAAATTGTTGGCCAAATCAGTTAATGGTCCGTAAGATCAATAAACCAAACTGCACCGATCAGGTCAGAGATATTTCGGAAACCTTCTATCGGTATTCCCACATATTCGGAACGAACCGCGGCCGGAAGTCCAGACGGATCGTGCCGTTCGTCTAGAATTAGGATTCTCTTCAAACGTGAGCTCTCGATTGCGAAATAACGCTATCCGACGTCTGACAATGTAATTCCGCATAGACGTTTCCCGGCTAGAATCAGGAGGTTGAAAACGCGGGAAAGAGGGGAAAGGGTAGGTTGAAATGTCGGAAGGAAAAGGACAGAGGAAGCTCAGTCGAAGACGTACGTTCGACTCGGCGCGGTGCGGAGGCGCGGTTTGTTCTATTGTTTAATTTAAGTGCCAAAGTTTAAACCGGGTTAAACGCCGTATAAATTCACGAACTACGCCACACCCCTACCCCCTTGGTTCACGGCTTCCGGTGGGATGGCGTGGCTACGAAACGGACCAGGGGCTGTGTTTAAGTAGCGACGGGACCAGATGTGACGTCATCGTGGTTTCCGGACCGCAATTAAGGCTGACGATGCTTCCGGCTACCCGATTTTTCTATGCTTGATCGTCTCGCGAATTATTTTTTGCCAACTAAAGAACTTCTGAATCGACTGAATCAAATTCTTTCTCCTTTTTTTTTAGGTTCTGTGTCATTGTAACGTAGTTGGATTGCTTTAATTAAAGAAGTTGGATTTTCAGCAGATTAGCATTAGTATTTAAAAGAAACGATAAAACGTTTTGTTAAAATATTATTATTATTATTATTATTATAGCAGATATATGTATATACATGGATAGGACTGGATTAAAATGTTTAGGGTGTGGCGCCCGGAGATATCAAACCTTTGAGGCTTCCTTCGGTTGCTAAAAAGGGCAACAATAAAAAAAAACTTTATTGAATGCTTTTGAATGTAGTAAATGGAAGGCTTGTAACAAGGATCCCTGGAGAATGGAGCGCGGGGCTGTAGCCCTTAGACCTTCTCTTAACCTGGCGCTATAAATGGGTGTAGTAAATTTTTGAAAATGAATTTCAAATTTAATTTCTACTAAGGTGTACTTTACTAAGGATATTCTTATAGACTGTTTGTTAGAAGCGATTCATGATTCTTACTCTTTGATAATTATGTATTTTTATTAGATAGTGTTACATATACTTTCCAGTATCACGTAAAAAGTTATTGAAAATTTGCATCAAGTACAATAAAGCATACCTGTTGCTCAACAACTTAAACACTTTCCAGGAGACAGTTTGTCTTAAAACGAAGTACCTCGTCACCGTTACAACAATCCAGAGGCCCGAATACAAGGCTGGAAACGGAGCAGGATGTGAAATACAGCGGGACAAGTAATGGGTATCAAGGTTTTGCCCTTTGTCGCACGGAGTCCGGTTGCACATGTACGCTTATACCCGTAAGATTAATAGTTACATTAGAGGGATGCGACGGTCCAGATGTATTTGGGCTTGCGTTCTGATACTTCCTTAGAAATTAATATTCTAAACAGGCTATTAATTCCGTGGACACGCGAGACTTGTCGCATTAATAATCCAAGGATAATTTGCCATCCAGAACAACGTAACGAGGAACAAGTTTCAGACGTTTCGGAGACGAATCGAATTTTAGATTCCCATTCAAATTACTTCAGGAATACAATGTTTCGTCGTTTCTTTTTTCAGAATTAAAAATATCTCAACCGCTAGAAAATTTCTCATTGTAAATAAAATTATTTTATTTGATGGGTTAGATAATTTATTATAAGAGATAATCTTAGTGAAAAGTTTAATATTATACCGATAAAGGCTACCAATATGAAAACTTAAACTTGAAAATTAATATTTATCTTAACATTAGATTTACGAAACCCGTTAATTTGACGGGTTTTCGATTTTATGCTTACAAATTCTGAACATGCAAATATTATTCTTTAGACATTGCATATTGGTTTTTAGTGATATAATGCAGCAAATATACATATATTTCTACTCATTTTCTCTGGAACACCTATATTTTATTATTTCTCGATGGTGTATACCTATTTTTACGAAAATCCGTCAATTTGACGGGTTAATTTATATAGATCAATTATTGCGAAATAACCATGAATAAGAAAAAACAACACCAAGCAAATGACGGCTGTTTAGCAATAAATACATGGGCAAACAGGTTTGAACTAGTTGTTTACAATTGTGAATATAGAACCCAGGTGTCTGGGGTAGGGACCGTCTACGTCAGTCCCACTGACGAGTTCTAGTAGACGGTACCCTAGACGAAACGCTATAATTTTTCCGCCGGCATCTTACACAAATAAATGTAACAAGTATGTATGCGGAAAGTGTACTTCCAAGATAGAGTTTACATGTAAAAAATGTATTGAAGACAACAGTAAATAAAAATCTATAAATTTTAAATAAATAATTTACAAAAAATTTGCATTTTAATATACCCATCAAAAGCATGGATTTCTGTAAAAAAAAGTTAGGGGATACCGGGACTAGTTGAGACATACTTCAGTTTGTAATTTATAATTTCGAAATTGCTTACTTTATGCAACTATTACTTTAACCTGCAATTCTTTGATTCGTTCTACAACTGCTAATTTCGTTTCTATTTATCAATTTTTAAATTTGTACTCAAGAAAAGCATTTTATAGGTAACGTGTCTCGTGTCTCAAATTGCCCAATAGCCGGGACTAATTGATACTGAAGCGAGGCAGATTGATGCGATCAATTTATCTTTAAACTAAACAGATATAAAATACAAAGTATGATATATTTTTCTGATTTGACAAATAGTATTAATAGATTAATATTTAGAAACAGAAAATGCTAAAGGGTTACAATATTCTTTACTTTTTATTTTTTTTATTTTTATTACAAAACTGCGACGTAAATCGTTTCCTTATACCTTTTTTCTCAATTTTAGCTTTTTTAACATTTTTTTTTTGTTCTTCATGACTAAGGGCTTCTTTTTCAGGAGTGTCCGTCAATATAGCAGATTTTCTTTTTACCCCATTATTTCGTTTTACAATTTATTGAAAAAAAGAAATTATAAATAAATTGGTACCCAGGGGCATGTTGATACGCCCCGTCTCAATGCGCCCCAAATCACATGTATCAACATGCCCCTCCTGTAATGTACATATTCTTTAATTTGCGATTTTAAGGTTAAAATTAGTTGTAGATTATGTGTATAAGCCCATTACAATGTATTAATAATGAACCTGCCTACAAAATGTTATATATTTATTTACTTATCTCGAACGATATACGAGATATGTTCACTCAAACTCAAACATTTTTTGTTATGTTCATTGGCATAAATTTTAAAACGTGAACCACATCCAAAATACGATATATAATGAGAAATTTCTAAAGTGAAGTTGCATGCGACACCGTGCAACATACGTTGACGCATTTTTTATTTTATACGAGAAGAGCTATTTTTAAAAATATAAAATATATCAATTTGCGTTTGTCTCAACTAGCCCCGGTCTCCCCTATATAGTCAATGTCCGTAAATCTAGTGTTAATAATTAATATTTCAACGTGTCTTACTACACGTTTGTTAAATTATTAATAATTTCGTCCACAAAATAATACCAACTGCTTTATAATTCAGTGTCTCGAAATTCTTTCGAAATTTTCAAGCATCTCAGTTTCGTCTTTATACAGAGTGTTTCGAGGGGTTTCGAGGGAAAAGAAACTCGCATAGTTCGAATTTGTCGGAGCAGGACAAAAGTGGCTTCCACGGAAATGCCCGTGAAAAGGTTTAAACGCGCACCCAGGGGATCGTTTGCTCTTTCTCTCCACCCTTCTTCTTCTTCTTCTTCTTCTTCTTCTTCTTCTTCTTCTTCTTCTTCTTCTTCTTCTTCTCCTCCTCCTCGACGGCAACCCCTGACCTCTCACCTCTTGGCCAAAGTCAATCCTTCCGGGCGCAAGTAGCCACGGTTCCCACGAGTCGAGCTCATCGGATGCATTCTGCGCTTTGAGACGAGCCACGTACCGGCTTCTTCATTGTTTGGCCTACCCTCGGCCCTCGACCCTCGACCCTCGACCCCTCACTCCCCGCTATAAAAGCGCGAAAGGAAGCGGTTTCAAGTGTTCCTGGGGCCGGTTAGCCGCCGTCACATGCGTGGTTTAAGCCAGACAATTGTGAATGAAACACCCTCCCACCGTTGTTACTTCACATTCACGCACTTCGTATGTCAAATTTTTAACACACAAAGTTATATTCATCAACTACAAAAAGCTTTGATTTTCTTTAAAAAATAAACAAACTTCCTAGGTCGATGGTACAAAAATTCCAGAGCTCGATAATTAAACTTTATGGCCGCAGAATTTCACAACGAAAAACAAAGCAAGCGGAAACTGAAAACTCACCAAATTCCGAGCGGAAAACACGGCTCGACTCTGTTTATCGAATTGAAGCGAGAACGGGAAATGGTAACTCGACGAAACAAGGGTCACGAACGTATCGCGGTTTCGGCGAAGAAGAATCATAAAGGCGCCAATGACGAAGTGGTAGGCAGACAACGAAAGAGAAGCGGAGAAAGGGCAAAGAGGAAAAGGCAACGAGTGTTTGCACGAAAGTTACTTCTCGTCGAGTGTTATTGTTTGATAAACTGAAAAGAGAGAGAAAAAAGAAAATGACGCCCTTCTTTCGTAGGAAGTTCCGTGGTTTACAGACGAGCCAAGAAACAATGAAATACCATAAAAGGGAGAACCAAGCAAGTCGTTTAATCATTGAAGCACGAACCCACTTCCGGCTGGCGTTATTTTTATTATTAGCTCTTTCTTTTGGCTTATGTTAAGAAACTTCTTTTTCCTCCTTCTGGTCTTTTGTGTCTGCTTTCTTTGAGCTCGGTGTGACAGAACGTGAATATTCTTTGGAGCTACGATACTTGATTCTGAGGCTTTTGAGCTTTTCCAAGAACTATTCGTATTTTTATATAAAAATAATAATTACAATAACAATTATTAATTAAAAATTATTATTTAAACTAATATTAAATAATCGTGCGGAGGGCTGGATGACACCAGGATAATGTTGTCGCCCCCCCCCCCTCATTGTATTATCCTTACTCTCGTATAGCAGGCTCTGCGAGGGCGGACCACCCTTTCCTGCCTACTTGTGGAAACATCTATGGACCCATTTAATTTAAAAACAAACAATGCCTCAGTCATGAGCAAAGAGGAGGAGCCCTCAAACGAGGGACCTTTCTCTTCAGGGGCGACGAACGTCGGTGTTGAGGGACCGGCCGAGGTCGACGTGGCACTAGCTGCAGCAGCTGAAGAGAAGCTCTTCCTGGCAAATGTCGTGAAGTTGGGGAGGGACGAGAGCGCAGGCAGCAATGTTGAGCCCACGTCGGAAACTCAGGATAAGAGGAAGAGGGCGAACCGTAGTGGGGCGGCGAAGAGGTGGGCCCGGAGGGCCAAACTGGCCACCGGAACCTCCTCGGAGGCGTCTTCCCTCCAGGTAGTACCAGGGAACGGGACGGGTCCAAGAGATGGGAAAGTCGCGGCATCTGGACAGGTCAAAGGGGTCGAGGGGACGCGGGGGCTGCGGGGCTCAAAAGAGCCAAAAGGGGTCAGATATTCCCGGACCCATCTGAGTACAGGGAGGCTCTCGTGGCGGGCAAGAAGGTAGCGATTGCTCCTTCAGACTATCCCGAGACCACCCTGAGCTCGGAGTAGGGGGATCTTGTCCTGAAGGCCCTTAAAGCGGTGTTGGACTCGATATCGGAGGGTAAGGAGTAGAGGTGTGCGAGTACTCGATTTATTCGAGTACTCGAATTTTGAGTCGAACAATGATCGGTCGATCAAGCCGAGTCGATCGCTTGAATTTGCCGAGCTACTCGAAATCGACGAACTGTTTGATATAAAAGCGAGCTACTCGAAAAAATCGAACTACTCGAATATTCGAGCCCTCGTGAAATAGTCAATTGTTTTTTTTTGGTTCTACATACTCTTCTTTCTCTTCATCTTCTATGGATGGTGATTCTACCAATAATAATAGATGAATATTCGTGTAACTCGAACAGTTCGAATTTGTACGAGTAACTCGAAAGTTAAACATCTACTCGAATATATTTGAGTAATTCGAACATTTTCGAACTGAAAATTCATCTTCAAGTAAATCGAAGTTTCACAAGGGCTCGAATATTCGAGTAGTTCGATTTTTTCGAGTAGCTCGCTTTTATATCAAACAGTTCGTCGATTTCGAGTAGCTCGGAAAATTCAAGCGATCGACTCGGCTCGAACAATCGAAGCGAGTTCAGCTCGACTTGTAAATTACGAGTACTCGCACACCTCTAGTAAGGAGGTCCCACGCTTCGAGGGAAACAGGCAGGAGCAGGGGGTGCTTTGGGTGCTTCTCGGACGACACGGCCAGGGCATGGCTTAGGGACACAGCGGGAAAGGTGAAGCCTTGGGAGGGCGCATCTCTTCAGGTAATGGAGAGGAAATGCCTACTAAGGCTCCACAAACTCATTACAATCATCCCTGGCCCACCGGCGACGACGGGAGTGATTTTGAGCCGACTGAGGAGGCAAAATCCGAGATTCAATACCCATCTATGGAGGATATAGTATCGGAAAGAAGAAACAAGATTAGTGCAGCTGGTCCTAGGAGTCGAGGACGAGTCCTTCAAGGTCCTCGTGGTTGGGGCTTCGTGGCAGAGTTCTCGTTAGGGAGCCACGTGCACGGTCCGACGGGGTCGGGGAGAACCGACAGGGGCATTGGGCACCGCCAAGGACGGTGGCACGAGGCCTCCAGCGACCACGGGGACCTAGGATGCGGAGCCAGTATCTGTACCCGCGGGGACCGAGGTGGTCTCTGCTACCCCGATGTTGTTCAGGGGTGGAGGACTGCTGGAAAGCGAGAACAGAGGGAAGGGCCCGGCCAAAACTGGGGAAGGGACCAGGGACCCAGAGGCGGAAGGCTTGGGGGCCACTCCAACGGAAAGGGGAGGTCAAGGGCTCACCGGAAGGGGACCAAGGGGCGGACCTCCGAAGGCCTGGGTGTTGGGCAGAGTTGGCCTGTCGGAGATTCGGAGTGGGGTTCACTACGGGTAGCCGAACAGGACAAAAGTATGGGGGTAAATCGGGAGCCCCCCCAGTAAATCACAGGGGCAAATAATGGGCTAGAACAAGGGCACATTAAGCACCAGCGCGGTACACGCGAGGGAGAGCAATACTGCAGCCTCTATAGCTGCAGGATGCTTCTCTATCTCGCGGGTTAACTTGCAGCACTGCAAAGCAGCCACGGATTTGCTCTGTTGGCGTCTAGCAGTGCAGCACACAGATATTAACAAAAATATAGATATTGCCCTAATACAGAAACCTTGGTTACACCAAGGGCATGTAGACGGGCTGGACTTAAAACAAGGCTCCATCTTTCATGGGGACCTAACAAACGGTCCAAGGGCAATCGTCTTCGTAAAAAGAGGACTCGGGGCCACAAAACTGGCAGAATTCTGCACAAGAGACCAGACAGCAGTGTTACTGACACCCGGGGTGGTGGGTACAGGGCGAATCTGGTGGTTTGCTCGACCTACCTACCCTGCGACTCTGTGATACCTCCACCTTCGAGGGAACTCAGGGGTCTGGGAGACTACTGCAAGACTAAAAGGCTGCAACTAGTGATAGGGTGCGACGCGAATCCGCATTCTATAGGCCAGTCAGCCTAACATTCTTTCTGCTTAAAACGCTGGAAAGATTGGTGGACAGGTACATAAGAGAGCATACACTTGTGAGGAGACCGGTACATGCCTCGCAGCATGCCTATCAGGCTGGCAAATCCGTAGAGACGGCGCTCCACCATCTGGTAAGGGAGATTGAGGAGCGTGATCATAGACATAGAAGGGGCGTTCGACAGTACATCCTTTGACGTGATGTGCGAAGCTGCTAGCAGTTTCGGCATTGACAATAGCTTGGGTACCTGGATCGACAATATCTTGCAAACTAGGATTATAATAACTTATTCCGGCGAGACTGCGTTGAGGGCACGGATCGCAAAGAGATGCCCGCAGGGGGGAGTTCTCTCTCCCCTGCTGTGGACTCTCGTGGCGGACGGGCTGCTACGTAGGCTAAGCGAGGAAGGAGTCCTAGTGCAGGGGTATGCGGATGAAATTTGAGATTGCAAGAAGCACTCATACTCGTGCAGGAATGGTGCCTATCATATAAGCTGAAGGTGAACCTAACCAAGACGGAGATAGTACTGTTCTCGAGGAAACGGCGCTTTGAATCCAAGGCCCCCTCTTCGTTCGGGGTGGAGCTTGATATATCCACCTCAGTAAAATACCTAGGGGTTACCCTATACACGAAGTTAGCTTGGAATTTCGACATCAAAAAGCAGGCTCAAAAGGCAATCCCAACTTACTGGGCTTGTAGAAGGATGTTTGGACTAACGTGGGGTATAAAACCAAGAATGGTCAGGTGGATTTACACCGCGATCATGGTACCCCATCTAACGTAAGCCTCCGTTGTATGGGGGACCTCTATGAGGAATCACTGCAACAGGAAGACATTGGAAAAGATTTACCGACTAGCGTTGTTTGGGATGACAGGTGCCTTCCGGACCTCACCGACCCTGGCAATGGAGGCACTCATGGATCATATGTGGCACCACCACATATTATAGTAGAAGCCGGGACCAGAAGTGCAGCTATGAGGCTGCATCTAGCAAGAAGATGGAAGGGGGCGGGAACGGGACACGTGTCAATACTCAGGGAGTTCGGAGAACCAAGCAGGGCTTTGACACTGTAGGGAGACATGTGCGAACCGACCTACCACTTCAAACATAACTTCCGTGTAAGACTCCTGTGCAAGGAAGTGTGGGAGGTGAACCGGAAGGAAATCCTCACTCCGGGAGGGCTGATCTGGTATACAGACGGCTCTAATTGTAAGACTAAAATTGGGACTGGAGCGGGGATTTGGGGGGAGAGGCCCAGGGTGGAACTATCTCTGTCCCTGGGTCAGTACCGATTATTCAGGCGGAAATGTTTGCCATCTGGGCCTGTGCCAAATTAATTCTGGACCGGGGCTATAGGGACAAGCACATCTATATCTGCAGTGACAGCAAGGCTGTTCTTGGATTCCTCCGAGCCACAGTAGTGAGATCCAGGCTGGTACAGGACTGCACTGACACACTAGAACGGCTAGTTGGAAACAATAACCGTGTCAATCTGATCTGGGTTTCTGGACATGCAGGAATACTAGGAAATGAAAAGGCGAATATGTTGGAACGGGAAGGAGCCATGTGGCCCGACCCAGTTACATTGCACCATATAGGTGTCTCCGTGGGGACGGTAAAAGAAATGGTGAAGGCGTGGGTGAGAACCCAAACCCACCAGATCTAGAGCCGGACTCAAGGCATGAGGCACACTAAGGCCCTGCTCAGAAGGCCATCAACGCTGCTAGGCAGGACCCTAAGCTGCCTAGAAAGAAACCAGCTACGTTTACTCGTAGGGCTCATCACTGGGCACTGGTACACGAGGAAACATCTGACACACCTAGGCATGGAACGAGAACCTGGGTGTCCGAGATGTGGGGAGAAGGATGAAACTCCCCTCCACTTGATGGTGCGTTGCAAAGGCCTGGAGGCTCAGAGGCGTTCAAGGCTCGAGGCCCCCAATCCTTGACGGCGTATACTTGGAGGACATTGGAGTGGGCGGGCTCCTAGGCTTTGCAGGGAGGTCGGCCTTCACAATCTACCTCGGTAACTGGAACTGCCCGTATGGGTTCGGGTACAATGGTTCCCTGAGGACTGAGTGCTCGGTGCGTTCATCAATAATAATAATAATAATAATAATAATAATAACAATAATAATAATAATTATATAAATTAATATTAAAATTAATTAATTAAAAAATTTTAATTATTTAAAAATAACAATTATAGAAAAATCGGAATATGGTATTAAGTAATTTTAATGTTCAAATAGTGTGGGTTTCATTAGTTTTTAAATCAACTTTTCTATTAAATAATGAGATAAATACATGGAGAAAATAGGGTACTAATATAGAAGAGAATGAAATTGAAAATGTGCATTGCAGGAATGCATTAAAAATTAAAGTATTATCATTATGAGGAGCAAAGTTTATAACAATTAATACTAATGATACGCAAGAGGCAGCTGAGTGATACAGGTGGATAAGTTGTGCAATATACGGTGTAACAATTAATTTGTATAATTAATTTATTAGAAGCAAGAAAGAAATAAAAGGAAATAAAAAAAAGTAAAAAGTCTTCCATTGGGCGGTACGTATAATAGAAAAATATTTTTAAAGCGCCATCTTTCGAAAAATGTCTTTAGCATTCTATATTTGAAATGCTTATACCAACAGTACCAACTTAGCGAGTAGGTTGAAAACGATTTAACGCCAATGTATAGTAATATTTTTGAGGACAGTTATATTTCTCTTTTTGTTCATAAAAATTATTTTTTATACATGCATTTTACCTTCAACAAATGTGCGAAATATTAGTAAATATGAATAAGAAACATGAAAAGTCCGCTTAAATTGGGCCATAATACGTTTTCCATCCGCTCCGCATAAATGGCAGGTTCGCCCTGACTTAGCTTTTGACCGCTGACTCACTACTTTTTCACCAGAGTGTATGTAGCAATTAAACATGTTAGTGCCCAGACGCCGTTAGCTCGAACTGGCGATCGCCAGGTAGCCGTGGGAACTCAGCACTGTTCTCGCTGACGGTCGCCCGGCATGCGATTCGGATATGTACACTGAGTTGCATTGAACTTGTCGCAGTGAAGTTGGCTCCGAATTCACTAACGCATTCACGCCGTAGCGTCGGTGAACCGATCTCACCATTGGCTCACCGACGCGGCGTGAATGTGTCAGTAAATCTGGAGCCAACTTCACTGCGACAAGTTCATTGCAACTCAGTGTACAAGTTCCGAAAAGCGGTGTTATAAAGGGCAGGGATTGTCTGTCGTCAGTCCCACTGACGAGTCTGGCAGACGATCCCAAGACAAAACGCCTTTTTCTATTCCTACAATATTATCTCCTTTTTCTTCTGCAACTAAAATTTGAAAGCTTGACAAATTTTGCACCCCTACTTGCCTCGTCCGCAGCAATATAACGTATGACTGCCATTAAGCATTTGCCATTCTTTGCCTATTTTGTACATCTACTTATTCAGATATTCCTTTATTAACCGACTTCGAAAAGGAGGAGGTTACTCTATTCGATCAGTATGTTTTTTCTTGTGTGTTCACCGATTGCTCCGAGATGGATGGACCAATCGGAATGAAACCTTTTGCATCTTGTAGGGTATGTCTTCCGATTGGTCCCATTGAAAAAAAATTGTTCACTTTTTCATTGTTATTGCAAAATACAGGAAGTTTTTAATGTCAAGATTGGACGATTTCAATGACCTTTCAATATGTTGTCGGGGACATGATTCTGAACAACTTTTTCATTATGCATAATTAACGGAAAGTTTTAGTTTCCGAGATATTCGTGAAAAACTATTGTTACTACTACATTGAATTCTACGTATGCCTACGTGTCTCTACCGGTGTATGAGTCAGCATGCAGTCACCGATCCTCTACTGTTTCTTATTATGTATACATGTGTAATCTGTAAGGCATGTACCGATTGCGATGAAACGTTTCACCTCTAATCTATATCTATATATATATATAAAGAAAAGACCTGACTCACTGACTCATCTATATATCTATATATACAGGGTGGCCTACATAACTCTTAACAGCTCAATATCTCGAAAACTATGAA
Organism: Osmia bicornis bicornis; assembly: GCF_907164935.1. Classification (NCBI taxonomy): domain Eukaryota; kingdom Metazoa; phylum Arthropoda; class Insecta; order Hymenoptera; family Megachilidae; genus Osmia; species Osmia bicornis. The sequence continues at coordinate 842,567 of NC_060226.1, forward strand.
ATCGATTTTAAAGTTCTTAGTCTTAAATTGCATGGATCTGAAGGGCCTTTCTAACTACATAAACATGAAGTGGCCCCCCTTCTTCTTTAATGGGGGGCGAAGGTACCTTTATAATTTTAAATGGAACCCCTTATAAAACGTTACAAATTTAGATTCTACAGGAAAAAACAAATAAATTTTGTCTGAAACATTTTTTTGTCAGATATTTCCATGATGAGATTAGAAAGCTGAAATTTTGCACAGAGATTTTCTTTATGATGTATACAAGGAATAAGAAAGGATATTTCGAAATTCCACCCCTAAGGAGGTGAAAAGGGGTTGCAACCTTTGTATGAAGAATATTTTATTTGTGGTCGGATTTGCTTGAAACTTGGTCTTAACGCTCTTTCATATATTTAATCGAACACCTATTTCAGCATTTTAAAGAATTCAACCCCTGAAGGGGTGAAAAGGGGTTGCAACCTTCGTATGAGGAATATTTTATTTGTGGTCGGATTTGCTTGAAACTTGGTCTTAACGCTCTTTGATATATTTAATCAAACACCTATTTCGGCATTTTAAAAGATTCAACCTCTGAAGGGGTGAAAAGGGGTTGCAACCTTTGTATGGGACATATTGTGTTCGTGGTCGGATTTACTTCATACTTAGTCTTAATGCTCATTGATACAATTATTTCTCTTTAAAGTTGCCTTATTTCCGTAAATGTATCTAGAAACTTCAAATTTAACTTGTAAGTACGTAATTATTATCTTATCACTAAACCGTTACTTCAAAGTTATAAGGACATTATCTTCTAACTGTAGGCGTTTAGTGGAGGGGGAGAGAGGGTTTCGTCTCCCCGGACGCCTTGAGTTCGGGTCGGGGTCCGCTAGGTGGCGACGAGCCTAGGTGTTCTCGCAAGCGGTACCCCGGCATACGGTTCGGATATATATGAGTTCCGAACCCCGGTACGATAGGTGTCTGAAGCCTAAAAATCGGTATGGGTGAAGTTATTGAGGTTTCTTGGGAGGTTAATTACGAAAATGGCATCAATTTTGAAATCTAAGATGGCAACATGACAAAATTAAAACTTTATAGGGGTGAACAGGGGGATAAAATGTTTTATGGAGAAACAATATCAATTTCCGAGGGCATTAAACGGTTTCCTGTGCGAGCGAAGCCGCGGGCAAAAGCTAGTAGGAGATATTTCCGCGATATTTCACTTGCAAAAATTTATGCAATTTGTTATTGTTAATAACTATTGTTATAACTTGTATGGAACTTGTTATCGTTAAAAACTATCGTTATTGCAATTAACCAGTAAGAACGGTAAACCACCTTACAGCATCCTACGAATACTACTCGTTCCACTAAAAAGTGTGAAATAAAATTGAAAACTTTTCTCCTACTAGGAAGATTCTAGTTCAGACGTCGGCAACCTATCAAATCATTATTGGCAGCATCGTATATTCGGGTATTTTTAATTTTGCGCCGCCTCCGAAAAGGTTGAAATGTATTTAGTATACTATTTAACGAGTAAATAGGTTTTATTAATAGCTGTTGGGTATTTGTATAAATGAAGTAGAAATTATTTCATACTTTTTAGTGCATTTCGAAGTCGGTTGTATTTTTTGTTAAAAATTATTTTTTAATAAATATATTGTTAAATTTGATAACTCGTGTACAGAAAATCCCTGTCATACAGAAATAAATATGTAACTCAAGCTTTCAATACTACTAAAAATTAACGCTCAAACGGTACAGAAGTTCAAAGATAAATTAAGCAACGTATTGTCTTTGATTCCTATGAATTTACCTTTTCACAGGTGGATTTTCAGTGTTTCGCGTTTGCGTCTCTTTCGTAACATTTTACACATCTCATTAGTTATTACCAGTCGGAAAATAAACGCACAAGGTATTGCCGTTTTCCTGGATTTCTTAATTACGATCGAGAAATTTTGCAAATTCAGCGTTTGAATAAAGTTATTGAACAACGATACATGAGTCTGTGCCTGAAAATAAAATTTCAATTTCCTATTTGTTACAGCGAGGTGAACCGAAATTGTCAAAATGAACAAAAGTCTACCGATTGAATCGTCGCGTCGACGAGGGAAAGACGTGGCTAAAATTAGCCACTATGTAATTAAATAAATCAATACGAAATCTGAAATTCGACTGTAACCATTCGAATTTATTAGAGTCTTCATAAAAATAGTCTCATTGTTTAATTCAATTACTTTTTGTAGCACTGAATTTAATATACATATACATGTATTAGGCGAGACAAGTGAGAATTAATAAATTGCACGCTTCAGTTATTGTAAATCGATAGAATAACGAAACGAATTTGGCAAGTATTTCATTTATTTCATTTATTTAATACCTATTAAGACAGAAAATCTTTTCAAATATCACAGAATAAAATAGATTTTCTACGATAATCATTGTTAGGAAGTTCGGATTGAAATGAAAGAATCTTTTATAAACCTTTGAAAAGTTAACCACCGTAGGAATGATTGCTGATGGGTAGCTCGAACTTGGTATGCTCGTTGCTTAATTTATGTTTCAGGAACTTGGCTTTACAAATTTAGTAATTTAGAAATTTAAACGTTTTGAAATTTAAAAACTAAAAATATTGGAAGTGTAAAATGATGGAGCAACATTTTTAACATCATAGAACAGAAACCAGCGGAGTCAACAAGTTCTCCATTTTTCAAGACCTCTACACGCTCAGCCGACGAGTGTTCAAAGAAAGTTCCAGTTTGCTTGAACCGTGAATCGTTTCTTCGTGGAAAGCATTGCAAGCTTTCGTTCAAGGAACACTGGCCGGCCACGTGCGCTTTGTCCGATTTTCACGAAAGCCACGCGACACGACTCGAGGCGAGGCGACGCAAGGCGTCTCAAAGATGAAAAGCGCCTCGTTTGTCACGCGTTAACTTGCAATCGATGCAAGTAGATCTCACGTGGACTCTGATTATTAGCACGTGAGCCGAGATTTTTGATTTTCAAGAGAATCTTCACCGGAAGCTTTTCCTATTTGTCATGGTATAATAGACAATAAAAAATGCTTCCTGTACCGTGTCTTTTGTCATTCGAGACTTCAGTTTTGTAAAAATAATGTGAGTCACCTGACTTGATGACTTTGTCTTTTGAAGCAAAAACATCGCGTCGCGATGCTGTTTGAAGCTTCAGACCTTCGAAATTCGTGAGATGTCTACGATATTCGGTACTTCTAGGGATTAACTTGAACTTTATCGTGAGAAACTAATGCGACAAGTTACGGTAACGCGTAACGTGCAAGGATTCGAAATATAAATCGGCCTTACGGCTACGACGACGGAAATTCTCGACAAATGGGTCAGGGCTCGGCCGACGTTTCCAGACAAAACTTTATCTCTTGTGTTTTAGCTCATTGCACCTATAACAAAGTTAAGATTTTATGAAATGCATCATCAAATTTTTTCAGACATGACATTTCGCTTTAAGTATTCGCAATTTTAAATGCTATATTGGCAAATTAGTTTATATGAAAATTGGAAGAAATGTAATTGAACGGACAGAACGATATTCACTCCAAAAGTGCAATAACCGCTATCAAAAATTTAGAATCAAATAATGAAACTATACTACAAATTTTCGAAACCCACCAAAAAATTCTTGAGAAAGGCAATAAAATCAAAGTTGTTTGGATCCCTGGCCACGCAGGTATAATCGGCAATGAAAAAGCCGATCAACTTGCCAAAAAAGCAGCAAACTCTCAAAGGATTAATAATGAAGGCAAATTACACTTAGAAGATCTGACAAGGGAAATAAAAAATAAACTGAACACCCAGTGGGAAGACGAATGGAAACAAAAGGCTCCTAACCATATTAAAAATATATCCGACAATTTCTTCGAGGACCTGAAAGCGACCCCCACTCTACTCAGAAGAGATCAAGTGGCCATCTCAAGAATTACAATTGGCCATTCTAGAATCACTCACTCCTACAGACTATCAAAAACTCCAGCTCCTCATTGTGAAGAATGTGACGCCGCAATATCCATAGATCATTTAATCCTCCACTGTACTAAATATGATTTTTTTCGTAACAAACATAAACTAGAATCGTCTCTCAAGGACAACTTAAAAATCAGTAAAATTCAGGACTTACTCAAATTTATAAAAGATACTAAACTAATAGAACTAATAATGTAAGCTTTACCTACTCCTGGATGTCGCTAATAACCTTGTAGTTGATGTGACAATAAACCTTAATTAAAAAAAAAAAAAAAAAAAAAAAAAAAAAGATTTTTAAAACAAAAGTATTATAATTACAATATGGAATTTTACCCTTCAATTTGTAACAAGTGTTGAATAGCTATAAACAGACTTACTTTCCACACTGCAATCCTTAATCAAACAATCCTTAAGAAAATATTTTACATTTCCTTCTTTCCCTACGAGTTTTATGTTTCACCCCTTCGTGTCAAAATTTTAATGAATATTCCATATGTGTATCGTAATTTAAATATAGTAAATTGTAAATAGTTAAGAATTATAAAAACATACAGTTTGACCCTTAACCTTTGATCCTTGCAGTTTGAGCCTGGGTCAATCATGATCTACACTTACAAAACATATACAAGATTATTAACTTAAAGTTAAATATATAATTTCTAAACATAAGGGTTTTATATACAATATTGGAAAAATAATTTTAAAGATACGTAAAATTAAAAAAATGTGAATACATAATGTAAAATACAAAATTAAATTAAAATTCCTGTGGTTCTCTCCAACGTTCATTACCCGAGGGTCTTCGAATACACGAGTGGGTAAAAAGGTCCTGTCGGAAGTTCATTGTTTGAAGCGAAATTGATCCAAAGATTTTCAACTGAAACTTTAATATGCATCTTATTTCTGCAATTATCGAATAATAATGATGCCACGTGTGCCCCCCGTTACAATTGCTTCTCTACAAAATCTCAATACATATATAGTACTGCTCTCTCGCCAAAATCTAAGCCTTTCCCCCACCTCCCGCTCCAATACATCATAACCCACGAATAACCCTTCCCTCACCGTAGTCCCCTTTCCCATCCGCCGGTAACGGGCCGATGGAGGCGATGGAGGAAACCCCTAGCAAGCGGCCACCACAAAAAGGAGCTTCGAAGTCGGCGACAGCACCAGCACCCCTCCCCAGAAAGGGAGCAACCCTGAACCCACAACAAAGGTCCAGCAACCCAACAACGGCGGAAAAGCAGCCGAATGGAGCCATCTGTCGCCGAGTCCGAAGACCACAGCCCGCCGTCGAGTCTCCGTCAGCCTCATCGATCCCGATTACCGGCCGATCGACCATCGATCAATCTTAGTCCCGGAAGATGTCCCCAATTCACCCCTATCCCCTCCCCAAAGATTCGTTGCGACCGGCTCGTCGCCGCTACTGCGACGACAAGCCGGCAATTTAGCGTTACGACGTTGTATAGAGAGAGAGCGAAAATATAGAAAGCGATTTAGAGAATATCATAGAGTTGTGTGTGTGGAACGTGCACGGCGATTGGTGAGTCCTTCCGATTACTAAAAATTGTAGATCTGAGTCCGGGAACGGCAATTTCCGCGTCCGCGCATTGTATTTCTGCGAGTCGCGCTCGCGTTAACCCGGTCCTCCCCTTAAAGATTCCCTTGAACCCTTTCCCTCGATCGCGTATCGTACATGAACCTTCCTGTACACTCTGAGATTTCCCTTCTCTCGACGACCCGCCTTGCGGACTCCCCAGCGTAGCGATTGTTACGGCAGAACACGGTTGAGCCGCGGAACCCGTCCCCTGTAAATCCCAAAATTTTCCCTTTCCTTTATTTGCCACAGCGAGTGGCTGGCGCCCAACGAATTTCTTATCATTATGAAGAAAACGGACATTATATATTATAAAGTGCACCCACGCGATTGCGGGTCACAGATGATGTTAAGAAAAGTACTTTTTTTCTTTTAAATAAATAAATAAAAAAAAACACAATTAATATTCTTCGAATTTTTATAAGATAAAGCTATTATTATCTCCTTAAGGAGGTATTCTAGTGTGAACCTTTGAAAAAATCGTTTTTCCCTACTTTTTCAAAGAACATACTTTTAAAAATATACGTGCTAGCTCTTATGCCAGAATTACTACAATTAACGAAGTTATAACTGTTGAACGTTACGTCGTCGTAACGATCAATGATATTGTCAAAACATTTTTTTCAGATCTATGTTTTCTAAAATGGCGTCCATGATATTTGGAAATTTACTTATCCAACTGTCTTAAAATTTTATATGCAATTTCAGTGCATATATCACTGTAGCCTGTACTAGACTTAATTCAAAATCTTTCATTTTTTATATTTTTTTTAAACGTCGGAATATTAAAAGGCATGGAAAAATCGATAATTAAATTTCCAATTGTCTTGAAATTTCTTGGTTTCTTTATTTTATATGTACATATAAGCAGAGCAGCCGGAATCACGGACACCGTGTAACGTTTTCTATAAGCGATTGCGTATCAGGGCACAGTTTTAATTTTGTTTCGATAAAAAAATTATAAATGTTACTCAGAAATGGATTCTGAAATTTTTACTGCGAGAAAAGCTTTGTAACTTTCTTTATAAAAAATTTCCTTATAACACACAAAAAAACTGTTTTACGGTAGAATACCCCTTTAAAATTCGTAATTACCATGAGAGTAGGAAACAATGAAGATACTAGAAAGGTATAGTGCTGCTTTGTAAATATTATTGCAGCCAAATATCAATTTCTAAAAAAAAAGTTGCTCGTGTCTTCAATTACAGCCTGAACGTGTTTAACCATACACGAATATTTCTACTGTGAGAGCAAACGTATTAAGGAAACACCATAAAAGGCATTATATTATTCTTCGTTAAGAAATCATGCTTTCGATCATGGTCATCGGTGAAATCGATGGAGAAATCCCCATGGCTTGTTCGGAATCAACGAGTTTCCGTTGTGATAGGGAGGAGAGGAAAACAGGGCGATGAATAAATGTTTACTTAATGGAAGATTAGTGTTTCTGCAGACTTAAGGGTATTACCGGGCGTACAGTTCGAGCGAGACAGAAATGTGGACGAACGTTAAATAGCCTGGCTGGTAATTAATGGATTTATTATCGAATTAACGAACTCGCTCAGTGAAAAATGGACAGAGAGAAAGTGGAGAGCGGTCCATGGTGAATTCGAAATCCATTACCAACTGGCGACAGCTCTGGGAATACCCTTGGTGTACAGTTGCGAGTGGACGTGAGTTCAATGCGCTCCGATAGAGAAGTCTCTTGGTGAGATAAATCATCTGGAAAATGTTAATTTTCGCTCCAACATTGAATAAGAATTTTTTGTTACGTTTTGTATTTTTACATTCGATCTATTGATCTTGCATTTGGCATTTAGGGAGCTCAATCTGTTTATTTTCCTTTTCTTTATATCGGTGAATATAAAAGATTATTGTTGTTATTTGTTGTAATAGGGAAGAGGCGGATGGCTGGGTAGATCTATTGCTAATTCACGATACTTTTCACTTATCTCCATTTTACATTTCTACAAAACGCTCGCGAACTCTGACACGTGTTTACTTTTTGTCAATCGCCGAGAGAAAAAGAGAGTCGGTGCGCCAAGTGTGCATTATTAACACGCAGCGCTCCGAATCTCGCATGGCTTGTTAGCGCGCGACATTTGACTTATTCATAACACCTTCCCTTCTTGAGAAGGTTTACCTCATACCGCTCTATACCATACCGGCGGTTTCTTAATTCTAGTAGATCGACGCAACTCGATTTCTTTCGCTTTCTATGCACGAGTTCCTTCGTGCTCTGGTTACATTATAAAATTCCCCTAAAAATTCTTCTAACGGCCCATAATAATGGTCCTCTTCCTCTATCACTTTCGGTGTCTTTTTCCAGATCGAACGTATTTGGTTCAGGTGTCGTTTCCAGATGCGGCCATCATCTAAATTAATTTTATAATGAAGCTTGCCTATACTTTCTCTTATTATACCGAATTTCCACCGATCGTGAACTACATAGTTCCTACAAGCCACACAGCTTCCTATCGCTAGTTCTTTTACATTTATGATCTATTTTCACTTTCCTTCGGAAATATTAGATCCAGTTTAGTGCGTACTTTCTGTCCTAAAAATAATTCTCACTTTTGTCGTCGTATGCGGTGCCGACCGATATTGCAATAAAAATTTTTCCATTTCAGTTTCGAGATTGCTTTCATTCGCACTCTAGTGTTTGTATAAAACGCTCTGCCTGTCCATTCATGACGGGGTTATAAGGTACTGTACATTTGTGTATAATTCCATGAATTGTTAGGAGCTTTTGAAATTCTTCTAAAATAAATGTTCTGCCATTATCGGTGTTACGTGGCCGAAGGCTAGGCGCGTATGGCTAGCGGAGGCTTTCGGATGAGAGACCGCATAACTTATATTATATTATTGTCAATACAATCCGAGCGGTTAGATTGTATTGTTGTGGGAAGTGTCACTAGTTTTCACTGTGTTGAAGAAGAATGCTAACGTGGGTTTGACACAGTAATGTATATATTTTACATATCAGGCTATTACAGTGTTGTGGTCGCGTATATAGGTGTGTACATTGTATATTACCTATTTTCGCTGGGTGCTCGTATTTGACGCATTGGCAATGCGGGGTGCTGTGTGTGGTTGCTAATAATGCCAAATAGAAACACTGACTGTACTGACTGTATTCTACATATAAGGTTAACTTTGCTCGAAGAGGACGCTAACCCGATCTCACTAAATAGCAACTAGCTCATAATCGTACACGATGTGCTCAACACTAGATGAACTTCGGTACTGCCCCAGAACGTTGATACGAACGGGTTTATATACTAATTAGAAAAGGGGTAGTCTGGTTATTATTTAGATGATCGGTCTGGGCCCATCTGTTTCGGTGACGGTCTGGAGTGGTTGCATCTGTTATGCGATTACGGTGGACCCATTGCTTTCCCAAAACATTTGGTTCTGTTATCGCTGGGCCTTCTGTTTGTTTCAAGAGCAAGCGGCCTGTTTGCCGGAGAGTTTTCCTTTCCAGATGTTAAACGTTTATTTCTTAAGAGAGGCATGTTTGATAAAACGATCTGCCAACGTGACATCGGTGACGAGAATTTTTGGTATACCATATGATGCAAAAATGTTTGTACATTCTTTAATAATTGTTTTGGCAGTAGGTAATGTTCCTTACAATTCGTACTTCCGGCCACTTGGAAAATGCATCAATCATAACCAAGAACCATTTCCCTAAAAAGGGACCTGCAAAATCCGCGTGCACTCGATGCATTGCTGTTGTTGCTGGTTCCCATATATGTTGTTCCGCCTTGGGCGGATTATTCCGTATTTTATTGCATGCTGTACAATTTTCTATTAAATCTTTTATATCGTTATCGATACCTGGCCACCAGCAATAACCGCGTGCAATTTCTTTTCTTTTACTTATTCCGAAATGACCTGTATGCAATTGTTTCAGAACCATTGCACGCAATGATGATGGAATTATTACTCGGAAGTCTCGCATAATAATTCCATTTTGTGCATTAAATTCTTCCAAATTTAAATTAAACCTATCCTCGCTTAGCACCTCCTTTCCTGTCTGCAATGCGTCCAATAATTTCTTACACTTAGGATCTCGCTTAGTTTCTCTTTTAATATACTCAGCATTAACTGGAAATTCTTGTAATTCCTCTAATTGAAACGCTTCTACTACATCTATTTTTGCATTTATTTTTGGTGCCGGCAGTCGTGAAAGGCAGTCTGCATTACTATGTTCGCTTGTCCTTCTATATTTAATTGTGTAATTATATCCCTGTAGGAAGATTGGCGTAATTTATATTCATGAAAAAAATGTTTTGAACAACATGCCTTCTTACTCAAGAACATCTAACTGTCGGTGTTTCATCACACAGTGTACATTTCATTTGTATGTTCTGTTCAAAAGCAAAATCTACACGATTCACAAAATATCCTGATTTTTTCTCTGTGTACCGACTTTTCTACCAAGCATACTGGAATAGATTTTTATATCCTGGTAAAGTCAGTTGATTGTGTGCAAGTGATTGTTATTTAATTACATTATTTCTTAAATGAAGATTAACGTCGTAATCACGTAACAGTACATCGTCGGAGAAACGCCTAACATAATTCTTTCAGACCCTAAATCCATAAACATCTTATAAAAGATTCAGATTAATACATTTATACCACATACACATACCTAACATATACTTGAAATATAATTACACTAATTATGTTACTAATACCGGAAATTAATTTACATTTATTTTATTCCTTACCATCTTTATCGCATATTAATATGTAGGTACTAAAGTAACCTTTATTAAAATTGTAAGCTATAAATAACTTTACTAATGCCTAGTATATGTATATGGTAAACGCCAGATATCGTAATGGATATTAACCGTACATCCATATCTGGTATGTCCGCGACCCGACGCGACGTATGTGCGCGATGCATATATAATATTAAAATATACAAAAATGTAAAAGGCAAAAGTTCGACATCATAGCACCGTCCGTGGTGCGGTAGGATTTATCTTCAATCATGTCCCAAATAATATGGATTAGCCATCGGGGAAAGTTCTTTCTGTTGAGTTTGAATATTAGGCCGTCAATCCAGACCGAGTCAAACGCTTTTTCGAGGTCCAGGAGGGCTGCTCCAACGAACCTGCTGCTACCGACTTTTATGTTAAGTTCTGAGACCAATTTGTGGATCGCGTGCGTCGTGGAGTGGAGGTGTTTGAATCCGAATTGGCAATCCAGGATAACGTTAAGTATTTTGCAGTAGGAGGTAATTAAGGAGTTAATGTATGCTTCATAGACTTTGCTGATGGCCGGAATGAGGCTTATAGGGCGATAGCTTGAAAGATTGTTGGGTCCTTGCCTTTTTTAAGAATTAGTATGACTTTCACGCATTTCCATGCGGGCGGAAAATATTTATGGTTGAGGCAATTATTAAAGACTATGGTGAGGGCCAGAATGAAATTTGGGGGTAAATGTTTAAGAACTATCGGGGGGATGTTGTCAAGTCCGTGTGAGGTTTTGTTAGGAAGTTTACTTAGGATAAATCCAAGTGAATAAGGGTTGCAAAATGGGTGCGGCTCATCAGCCGTAAAAAGGGGAGAGCTGGCTCTAATGGTGTCCAAGAAGGTGGTGAAAGTAATTCCCCGTATTCTATCGAGGATTGCTTCGGATTTGACAGCGTGGGCGGCCGAGTCAACCATCTCTTTGAGATTGGTGTTTTGGTTCATGTATCTTGGCATGTTAATAGATTCGAAGTGAGCCCCGAGTATGTTTAGTTTATCGTGAGGTATGGTGAAGATATATTTGTCATTGAATACTGGTGTGTTAGAGTTGCAGCATTTGCTTCGGTTAAGGAGTTGAGGATTGTCCTTGTCGACGTGGAGATCGCTGATTACTAACGACAGCTTAGGCCGAAATAGGGAATTAATTTTGGGAAAAAACAGTTCGGGGGTTCTGTGACCATTAGTTCTGATAACTTTCTCCCAGTATCTTTCAGATGTGATTCTGAGTTCGTGATGGATAGCTTTTGTGGTTGTAGTGAGCAGTGCTTTTAGCTATTTTGTTATGGCCAGGCGAGAAGTAGGATCTGAAAGGAGGAATTTGTGTAGGGTAGTAACAATTTTTCTTCTTTTTCGCTGTAATTTGATTTTTTTTTATTGAGGTATTTAATGAAGTTGGGGGTGCTGTTGACAGGAGGGGCGCCTTCTCTGAGATAGTGTTTATTATGCTATTGTTAATGTTTTGTAGTTCGCTATCTATTTCTGCTATTGATAGGTTGCGGTTGTCTGGGATTGAAGTAGAATAGTTGTCGTTAAGTCTCTTTGTAAAGCTTCCCCAATTAGTGGCCTTGAAGTTGAGGCGTTGAATCTGGGGGCAAGTGTTCACCAGCGGTATAGTGTCGCTCACCAACTCGAAAGATAAAAATATCGCCGCGTGGTCAATATCGTAAGGAAGTGTGAGCGCTTTGTTGGTGTGCCTGTGGTGGCTTGTGTGTGTCAGTCGAGAATCAGTCAGGCATATGTCTAGGAAAGTGTGTGCGGGTTTGTAAGTTGGGGATTGCGACGTGATTATGTTAAGTTTAAATTCCTGTTCTGAGAGTTCTGCCCATTGATTTAAGTATCTACCTCGTTGGTTATTTGCTCGGGCGCCCCACTGTTTGCGTCTAGCATTGAAGTCTCCAGCCATAATATAGTAATTGTCAGTCTTCTGTAATTGGAGCACGAGGAAGAGGGAGATGAGTTCGTCATTGAAAAATTTTCCGTTGTCGTTTCGGGCGTAAATACTGACGAGGAATAACTTATTTCTGTGTCGTTGGGAGCTTTAATATTGTGCATTCTATCTGAAAATTACGAGTCAGTGGAAGGTCTATGGTTTCGAAGTGGATGTTTTTCTTAACGAGTATGGCAGTTCCACCGCCGTGGCTAGCAGAGGGTCCATCATTTCTAATTATGTGGTGACTGGTAAAAGAAACTTGTGTTTGGCGTTGAGTTTAGTTTCTGAGATGAAAATAGCATCGCGGTCGTACTTTTGGGCAGCCTAGTAGTTCGAGTCTACGGTAGTTGGCGCATATGGAGTTAACGTTGATAGCGGCGATTCTTACATTACTTACGGATGCTGAGTTGTTAGCCATTTTGGGAGATGACCATAGAGTTAAGTATAAATTCGATTTCTTCGGTGTTGACCGAAATTTGCGCTGAAATTAATTTTAGGTGTTGCGAACCTAATAGCAAGATTTCAGCTTTGAGTTCGCTCATCCAGCTTAAGGGATCGCGTGGTGGTAGCAGAGGCTGTAGATGCGGCGATGCTTGTGTGATGGCAGGCATGTTGGGTAGAGGGTTGTCAGTCCGCTGTAGGTTGATTCTAAATGGCGTTCGGTGGTCCAATGTCCGGTTCAGTCCTAGCGCTTGGGCAAAGCTCAGGTCCTTTCTTACCGTACTGCGCCGTGTGTTTAAACTACGTAGCTTTTGCTGGTATTGAGAGGCCCTATGCGTTTTGCTACCTCTGGAGGGCAAACTTAATAAACGGGCAGCCTTTATATGAGGCAGGGTGTCCTTCCTGTTCGCAGTTGGCGCACCTGAGCGCCGATTTCTCAGAGGCTTGTGTGATGGGGCAGCATTCAGGGGTATGTGATTGTGCGCATTTCACACATCGAAAAGGTAGGTTACAGATTTTGCTGGCGTGGCCAATGCGCTGGCACTTCCTGCATTGGTAGATTGAAGGTTTTCTGAGGTGCTTCCATTTTATCTTCTGGTAGACGAGGATCTTAATCTTGAATAATTCAGCGGTCTGAGTATTGCTGGACACTTGTAGGATGTGGTGGAATCTTTCTGGATCTTTCTTGTGAAAATAAAACTTGTTTAGGCTGATATTCTCAAGGTTGGCCATTTGTTTTTCTTGGATCTAATCCTTTATATCGTCGCAATGGAAGTCACCCCTTATTCCTTTAATAATAAGGGATTTAGGTTTCTGACCTTTCGGGGTGTATGTGTAGAACTGGGCATTATGTTCGGCCAGTTTGTTCTTGAACAACTCGAAGTGTTCGAGATGTTTGATGTAGATCGTATGACTACTGACGTCAACCTCTCTTATAGTGAAATCACTTCTAGTTAGACTTAGGCTTTTTGCCAAGCCTATGAGTGCCGATATGGACGTATTACCATAATTGAGTATATAGGTGGGGATCGGTGTGTTTTTAATGCTGTGGGTTGCCCATGAGTGGCGCCGGTGCTGCCGTTGTCTTCCGTGTCCATATCCGAATCATCGTCAGATAACGCACTGAAACGGTTGTTAATGTCTGCGGCAACGTCCGTTGCGGGGGCTATTCTATCTTTGTTGATTTTGACTGTCTTTTTAGGTGTTTGCCAGCCATTGGGACCTGGGTTATGAGCCTGCGCGCTGTCCAAGATGGCGGCATTCGTAGGCCGCGCGGGCGTAGCACGTGGTCTAGCGGCTTTTAGGTTAGGCGCCGACGATCTTAGTTAAGACCGTCTTAAGTCCTTGCTTAAGTCGCGACTCTGAATACGGCCCTTAGCGTTTTTGGCTCTCTTAGCCGGATTGAATGCTCTAGTGTGGTGGCTTCTCGATAGGGGTCACCTGGCGAGACCCCCCGCTTCGCGTTATGCGTGGCTGCGGAAGCCATTGTAGTGTGTGTATTGTGGGCCAAGCACGCCAGTATATTAGGATTCCACTCATATAGTGTGATTATATAGCGTCTGGTGTCACAAGAAATGTAAAAAGGAAAATAAATATATATACACGAAACACTCTTGGACACGGGTGCAAGCACCAGTAATTACAAATGATCATACACTTTTCACCAAGTCGTTAGTATGTCCGTTCACTCTTACGGTTGCTGCGAAACTCCACGTGGACGGTCCCTGCCCCAGACGCCTGTGTTCTATATTCTCAGCTCTTATATATATATATGTACATCGACAAGTCCCGTGATGGAGCACTTGCGAGAAAGGATGGAGTTACACGCGCGACACCTTGCGGTCATCACAGGAAAGGTCCAAAGCGCATGGGGCACCACGCTCCGCTCACAAACCCCACAGTAATATATCCTAATATTTTTATAACCGATTTACAAAACGCTACTAAATTTATTTCTGTACCGTAGATAGTCGCGTCAGGAAACCACCAGCGCACATCGTTCTGATTCATAACGGTCACTGCCGATTCGCTATCTACCTCAAATTTCATTTGCTTGTTATTTACTTGCAATGTGCAGTGAAACTTATTTCTGAACTGGGGATGTTTCAACTGTAGTATATCCTCCAGTTGATTGATCTGCTCCTTTATCTTGAAACATACCTACTCTTTTCAGATCAATGTGTTCAGATGAAACATACTCCTTTTTCCCCACAACCAGAGCAACGAATTTCTCTATTTAATGTACATTGTGCTTAGTTACTGTTCCTTTCATACCCTTAACATTTTCTCCCCGATAATTATTGGAATAATAATTTAACAGAGTATTAGAACGATTATTGGAATAACTAGGAAATCCGTTTGTCAACTTCCCTTTTTGTCCATTTCTAGGTCTACTAGCCCCTGGTTTCCTTGGTGTAGAGAAATACTCTACAACATGCAAAAAGTTTCGTTCCGATTCGACCATCCGTCTGGGAGTAATCGGCGAACGTACGGCGCACGTACATGAAATAGTACGTTTTTTTGCAATAAAAAGCATTCGGAATAAAAAAATATAAAATGTTTTTTTAACGGGACTAATCGGGACACATACTTTAGAAGATGCAAAAGGTTTCGTTCCGATTGGTTCATCCGTCTCGTAGTAATCGGCGAACATACATTTAGAAAAAAAAGTCGTTAGGAATGAAAAAATGCAAAGTATTTTTTTTTACGGGACCAATGGGGAGTTATACTCTACAAGACGCAAAAAGTTTCGTTCCGATTGATCGATCCGTCTCGGTGTAATCGGTGAACATACATAAAGAAAAAAAATACATACACATCGAATTGAGTATCCTTCTCCTTTTCGAAGTCGGATAAAAATTAAGAACCGTCCCTGTAACATCTGTAACCACCTTCGCCATATTGTAATCCCTGCATCGAATGATTCAATTGTTAATGAATTTGGTATTGCCGTTGTCTGTGCAACTTTTTGGACTATACTTCCAGATCCTCCTTGGATCGCCATTCTTTTTTTCTTTTGTATAGTTATAGTTTAACGTCTTGGTCCTGATTCGTTTCCTTCCTTACACGGTATAACCGCCACGTGGTCTAATGGTGATACCAAATCTCCTCGAAGTTTTTCTTCGTCTTCGTATATCTTTTTTAATCCTCATCGCCAATTTGTTGTTATTTGTTGTAATGGGGTGGAGGCGGATGGCTGGGTAGATCTATTACTAATCCACGATACTTTTCACTTCTCTCTATTTCACATTTTTACAAAACGCTCGCGAACTCTGGCTTGTGTTTACTCTTTGCCGGTCGCCGAGAGAAAGAGCCGGTGCGCCAGGTGTGGCTCATTAACACGCAGCGCTCCGAATCTCGCATGGCTTGTTAGCGCGCGACATTTGACTTATCCATAACAATTATAAATATCGCACTTTTAAAATTATACATGTTAAATTTCCAAACGTTAATTATTGAAATATAAATTCGATACTTTGGAACTTCACTGATTACCTTGACCTAATAATCAATCTTTCTTTACTCTTCGTTATAGAAAGAATACCAATTGTAAGAAGTTATAAAATTACGATTAAGAAGAAAACAAAGAACATTGGATAAATTACCTTGTGTTTATCGACCACCACTGGTCTCAAGTGGCGGTCAAAAAGAAGCTTGTCAGGCTCGATGTTGATAGGACTCTGTCTCCTTCCTTTGCTGCACAGAGACCACTGTGGGTTTATCAGACCCCAAAACGAAGGACCTGCACAAAAGTATCAAAACAAATATTATAATAAATTTTACTATATACTATAAGTATAAGTATAGTATACTAGTAAATGTATAAGTATAGGTACACGTAACACCTATTTTTATTATTTTCTTTAGCCCTTGTAAATAGAAAAATTGTAAAATCATATGCTTAATAATTTTTAATAATATCTAACAGGGATGAGTGTTTTAATTACATTAATCAACCTCTATATACAAAGATCCCTGGCGTTACAAGTTTTATTTCATGTAACAAATAATAAATATATTTTAAAAATATATATATAAAAGAGTATTCGCTGACTCATGGGAGTCGTAAAGGAGAATTATAGCTGCAACGAAATGTAGTTGTTGGCTCGATGAAGACATTAGCCCGATACAGAGGAAATGCTGAGTAAGGAAAGAGAAGCAGGTCGTGGTAAATTCACAAAGGAAACGACTCGTTAGCCGTGGTATTCTTGCTATCGATTCGACCGGTTCACTCGACACGAAGAAAGTTAAATTTCTCAGAGGGACGCCAGCAAACGCGACCAACAGAATGGCTAACCTTCCCTGTTGGTTCCTATCGTACAGTAAAACGAGTTCGAAAGCCCTTATACCGAATAAAAGTTGACGCGAGCGAGGTATGCTTTAAAGGGGAGGCTGTACGAGCCTTTCGGCTTCGTATACCGGCTGGAAAAGTTGAAATTATAAAAATTTCAGATTTCCAAACGGCTGACAGACGACAAGACGACGATTCGCGACCATTGGGGATACGCTCGGCCACGGTTTCTCCAACAACTTTCCTTCAAGTTCGACCGACAGGGAAATTGGAAACGTGGCTGAAGGAAAAAAGACTAATTCTTTTTTATTTTCCACAAAGAAACAAAGAGTGACAATCAATTATTCATTTATTTATAATTTACAGTTTCAATTAATGCAACAAATTGTTTCCTATAAATATCAGTGTCGGGTTGAGGGGAACTACTGCCCCGGTCTCCACTTTGCAGGGTGCGCCATTATAAGCCTTCCACTTACGTTGTCAAAAAATATTGACAAATGAACGAAATTTTTTTTTTGCTACTACCCTTTTCCTTCACAATTAAATGTTACTTATTTTTATTCAGAATAAATTTTTTTTTAACCAATTTTATCAATCTGAGGGGCCCACGAAGAACTCTCCTGCGCCCCAGAAACCTTAATCTGCTTCTAGACAATATTATACTGTAATACGTATCAAAGTAATTAATATTAGTCCTGTAAGTTTTAAATGATCTTACTACGATTGATAAACGCGCATCTCATAATAAACACTGTCCTTGTGCCTATACATGTTATATAATACCTCGTACGGTCATATTTGTTACAATTTAATTTTTGCTGCAATTTGCAAAACTGGAAAAGATAAATCTATTATATTACCTATATATTAATGGATTTAGGAACAAATGTTTTTTTTTGTTATTATTTAAATTTGTGTAATTTTTACAACTATGTAACAATAAGTCTGTTGTTGTAAACAAATTACCTATTCTTTCACAAAATTAGTGACCCCCTTTTGTTTTATTACAAAAAACCATAAATCTTTTTCTTAAGAAGTTTTCTTATATCTGAGATTTTTGTTAAGATAGCCAATGGTGGTGACCTTACACCTACAAAAATTATTTTCACCCGATGAATATATCTATCATCAAAATCGGAGATAAACATCTCGGTATGTATGTTTCTTTATAAGTTACTTTTCGAGTAGTTGTTACGTCCGGATTATTTTCAATAATCCGACCATGGTTAAGATCTATTTCCATTTTCTTTCTGATAGTTTGAATAGTTTGACCGTTCACATACCGAATTTGTGTACCTCGTCAGTGCGCAGCACTTGGAGATAATCACACAAGGAGGCTATAATTAGTTCTTTTCAAATAATAAGAAGTCAACCTTCCTTAGGACAATTGCCTCGTCGAAACCGCGTAGCAATAAATATATAGAAATTCGAAATCGCTAAGGTTAAGGAGAGGTATTATCAACATCTTTCGCCGTGCAGTTAAGCAGTGCGACGCACTTGGAAATTTCCCGGCTTAACCGCGCAGAACAAAGGAAATACGATTTTGTTTTACCTCGCAAGCGAGATATCTCTCCTACCTGCAAACCATGCGTCAGCCGACCTTTCCACAAGGAATGAATGCAATTAAGATCGAAGGCAATTAGTATGAAACGGAATGAAACTGTTTGAATGACTATGGAATGCGAAGGTTTGCGTGACAACCACTGAAGTTTGAAATTTGTCGACCGACGTTCGAGAACGTTCGAGACGAAGGTCGACCAAGGCAATAAACATCGTCAATGAACTACAGCTAAATGTTAAACGTAGAACGTTTAGAAAATACGTAAATCGTTAAAAATTGATGTACGCGGAACTAATGACAATTAAATGCAGCAACATATTTGCATATATCCGCGATTCGATAATAATTACAAATATCCATTGCCTTTTTCGTAAACCGCCGAAACGCAAATAAGAACGGAATAATTTAATATTATTCAATTACTAGTTGTTCAATATAGCGAGTTAAACATCTATTAAGAAAGCTAGATCTTCTTCGATACCGAAAATATCATTTATAAGAGCCTCTTTGATTAGTAAATTCGAACAAATAAAGTCATAATAGATTTCGAATATTCCAGAAGGGTGTTAGAGGGGTGGAAAGAGATAGACAACGCTAGACAAGGGAAGCATGAAAGGTCGAGAAGGGATGAGAACTCGAGAAACGCGCCTAGATAAAACCAATGCGTGCGGGTCTTCCCCTTCGACACGTACCCTGATTTGCCAAATGATGTCCCCACTTTGGGCCCATGATCGCGGGTTGAACCCTAAGATACGATCGCTTGACTGAGGCAAATCACTCTTCGTCGAAAAATCGTAAGGTACGTGACGGGGAGCCCGTGTTCGCGTAGAGACAGAGTTGTCTACGGGATCGTGTCATTAGATTGCTCGGCAAAGTTCCTCCGTGTAACGAGGCAGAGTGTCGAGAGTGTTTCAATTCGCGATTGTCAAGGACTCATACGAATACGTTAAATTCATTTCACACTTTTCAATTCCTATCTTTTTCTTTTGTTTTTAAATCGATCGTTAATTAATTATATTTTCTTTTCCGCGCCGCGTTGTTTTCGTATTTTGCTTCGTAATTCGTATCCGTAACAATAATACCGTAACGAAAAGGCCGATCGCGAACGCGTAGTGCGTGTGTTAAGTTTTTCATCCTTTCTTCGCCTTCCGGATTTCCAGACAACATCCAGGCTTTCAACGAGATATTATCTTGAATCATATTATCATATATTATTTAACATCGAGCTTGGTAAGCTGTCTATTTCATTTTGCTCAATACGACGAATCTGGATTTAGTGAGGCAAAACGGGCGATCTTGAAACCGCGTGTTCTGGAAATTTCCCACTAGATCGTTCCGTTCAACGCCGTGTTTAATGTATCGAAGATATTTAGCATTTTCTAATAACAATTCCGTTTACAATAAGGAGAGGCGGCCCACGAAACCGTTGGTCTTGGTAGTTTTCCCCCTGGGACCGTTTCCTCTCACTATACACTAATTGTTCACTGAAATCGTCGCTTGAATCTAAAAATTTACTTTTCTTGTTAATTAATATATATATTTCATTTTTCTGTATTTCCAACAGCTCGTACTTTCTGTTAACCAAACCATTTTATTGTTATGCTTTTCTTTATTTGAAATTATACTTTTTGTTACACATAACTAGTTTCAAATTCATTTTTGGTTCAAACACACTTCCTTCCTATACGTTCACGCCTACCATCTTCGCACGAATTCACACGAGGGACCCGTATGGGACCAGAGCATTGACGGACTTAATAAATAATTCCAGAATCTTACTTTAAATTTATCGATTCTTTTTAAATTGTTCCAATCGTTACCGACCTAACATCGTCGAGCATGATTAGGACTGGTGGCAGCGATAATACCGTTTTCAACTGCGTATTAATCACTCAGAAAGTAAAAGAAACATCAATTTCTTTTCTTTTTATATTTTGTACGTCGCGCGCCGTATCACGCTGGCAACGGAACATAGTGAAAATTTAGTCAGACGATGGATCTCATCACTACTTTTTGCATCTAATATAAATAAAAATTCATTTTTGTTTCTATTTTGCTGTTAATTGCATGTTTCTCATTAACATGACTATAAACTTTTTATGAAATTAGTAACTTTAGAAATACATAATATTTTAAGAATTCATTAATTTGTTAGGAAATCATACATTTATCTCAAGTAGCCCAATAAATTGAGCAGCCACTCTTACAAGGAGAAGGCAAGCTCTTCGGGTCTCAGATCGTTAGTTGAAACTTCGTACACTTATAGATCTCGTTCTCTTGTTTACGAATAGATACTATTATAGGTGTAGATAATAGTTTTTTAGATATTTGTGTTTGAAGTTTCATTATGCAGAGAAATACAGATTTAGTTAAATAGTAATTTGGTAAGAAGTAATTTGACAAAGTGGTAACGTATTTGAGGTGCACCTGTTGAGCCGCTCCTGTTGTGTAACGTTTTTTTTCTGTTTTCGATTTATTTACTCCAATTAATTGGATTTCAAATGTATATGCAATGATACTATTCATGACAAACAAAAAATAAAAATTGTATGCAAAAGTAATATAATAAAGAATTAAATCAAAGCACACTTTAGGAAGGACATTAACAACAAAACGAGCAGATGTGCGTGCAATAAAACTACATTTATTAAATGTGGAAAATGTTTTCGTCATTTATGTTACAATTAGTTTGTTTTTACGATTATATTTTGTTTTCAGGCACAGTCAACGAAGTGTGCTTTGATTTAATTATTTATTATATTACTTTTGCATACAATTTTTATTTTTTGTTTGTCATAAATAGTGTCATTGCATATGTATTTGAAATCCAATTGATTGGAGTAAATAAACCGAAAAAAAAAATTACACACCAGGAGGAGGGATTTGATACGTGACTACTTCGCCAAGTCACTTCTTGCCAAAACCTGGAACTAAATCTATATTTCCCTGTATAATGAAACTTCAAACA
Source organism: Osmia bicornis bicornis (assembly GCF_907164935.1). Taxonomy (NCBI): domain Eukaryota; kingdom Metazoa; phylum Arthropoda; class Insecta; order Hymenoptera; family Megachilidae; genus Osmia; species Osmia bicornis. Next base: position 864,101 of record NC_060226.1, read on the forward strand.
CAAATATCTAAAAAGCTATTGAGTATCTACGCCTATAATTGTATATGTATATTCGTAAACAGAAGAACGAAATCTATAAATGTACGAAGTTTCAACTAAATCTGAGACCCGAACAGCTTGTCTTCTCGTTATTAGTGAAAACATTGTAAGGAGAAACTTGTATAATGAAATGTACATATCATATCTGATTTTCTAGTTTCACTTTCACCCGTATCAATCATGCAAAAATTCCCGATTAAGATGATTAAAAGGGCCGGTGTTGAAGTGGTTCAAGTATCACGCGTATTTCCTCGTTTAAGCATGTTACTATTCCGTTGCATTCTCCATCTTCCACCTTCTGACGTCTATGATATTAACGATCACATGCCTCGTACGGGTATAAGTAATAAATTATTGCTCGTATAAACAACTCGTATAACCGACGCGCGCCAAGCACGTCAGCAAGGAAATTTGCCACCGTGACGGCACGCGACGCTCTACACAAAAGATATCCCTCTACAACGATCCATATATGCTGTGGTTTTCTATACATGAAAATAAATATATGCGAGGCACGTTGTAATAACAATTATTAACTTCTTAGACACGACATCAGTATATTTTTTTCTTCTCTGACTTATGGAATTTCAAATAGAAAACTTCTCTACGAACTTGAAGCCGAAAATATTAAGTTTCATTAAAAATTAAACAGAATACCAAAGTATTCGAAAAGAAACCCTAATCATGTTTCAGAATCTTTTCAATTATAAAAACATCCATCTAAAAAATAATTCTGCGAAAATTTTTAAATCCACAATACACGATGCAAAGAAATTTTGTTTATTCGATAACAATTGCACTCGTACTTGTCAACAAGGGTGAAGAATGTCGAACAGGATCGAAGCGTAACGACATGACACCCTCCTCGCACGCGAGTGCAATTAAAAATTACAGTCCCGATGAACGTGCACACGAGAGGTCAATGCCGATGCACACACATCTTGTTTCGCATTCTTGTCTCGTGTTCTCGCATAGAAACACCCTCCATCCACATTCTCCTGATATCGACGCAATTAACCTCATTCATCCCCTGTGATTCTCACCCTCGAACGTCACGTTACAACCCTCCTCTCCTTTTTGAACGATTTCCTCCATTTCTCTCTTTCCCTCTCCGATGGGAAAATAAAAGTCGTTTGTTTTCTTCCACAGTTTATCTGAACTGTCGTAATTATTTTCAAATTTCTTCACCATATTTCACAAAATAATATTGGACGTAATTTTAGAAATTTATTTTAAGAAATAAATAGATTCATTAATTACTGTAGAATTTAAATTTTGCAATAATTTTATTTTATTCTTAAAACGTTCTTCATTCTTATTTTTCAAATTTAAAATATTATTTTTGTATGTGTACGAGAACTTGAAAATTTTGCATGCTCGATAGATACTCGGGTTTCTCACATCTCTTAATTAATTTTCTAATCTATGAAAATTCTCTTTATAAATCAGAGTGCCTAATTTTGGTCTGAGCCACGATTGACCCACTTCCTTTATTCTAAGGTTAATTAACATAAAGAATGTAACATTGATAAGAACAAGATTAAAAAGTGGATATCATTTCGTCTGTATTTTAATCTTTCAGGTCATCAAAATGCAAAATCATTACATATGATCCACGGGACGAGAATACCATATTCAACAGTGTACATATTCATACGTAGGAAAGTAAACAGTTGCATAAAACGACACGCATCGCGCGATTGAGCGATAGAGCGAGCCAAGTAATTTGCAATAGGTATGTTGATCCTGCTTTACGGGTTGATTTGAAATTCTCACATTCCACAGCATTCCGTGTTTATAGTCATTTCCAGTTGATCTGCGTTTATCGTCGATCCACTTGACTTTTACGTTTCACTGAACTATCAAGAAGAGAAATATTTGACATTTCCTTCTCCTGCGAGTTTCATGTTCCACTCCTTCGTATCAAAATTTTAATGAATATTTCATACGCGTACCTTCATTTAAATATAGTCAATTATTTATGTATAGTTAAGAATTATACAGAAATGTTGATTAACACTTTTATCATTACATTATCAGATGAAATTAAATCAAGAAATTGAAGACATTTTTTTTACACTACTTTTACTCAGAAATGAATAGAGGAAAAATTTAAAGAAATTACGTTTTTCATTCTTAATATTAAAATTTATTATTTCAATTGAGTAGCTTTATTGTTGCATCAAAAATTTACCTTACTCTTTCCTTCTTTTATTTCCACAGGTCGAGGGATACGAAACGAAAATGGCGAGAAGAAGAAGAAGAAGAAGAAGAAGAAGAAGAAGAAGAGAGGCTGCAGAGTATACGTTGAGCAGAGGGTGGCGAGCTGTGTTAGCTTCTACACTTAATCACTTTTGCTAATTGCAGAATGATTGCTCCTCGCTTGAAGTTTCAATAATGGGGTTGTTACACCCCCTCCACAATTCCTAGCCACGGCGTAACTGGTTATACAGTAAAGCTCACCAGTTATCACCCTCTCTCTCTCTCTCTTTCGTTATCTAGTTTCTTCTACCCCTCTTCTGGCAACCCTTCTTTTCAGCTGGTCTCACTCTCCTTCTCGACTTCCTCAGGTAACGGCTGATGAATGCCATAATAGCCTACCTGCCTTCAGGTGATAAGAAAGTAATCATTCCATCTGGCCACGGTTATTTCATTACCCGTTTCTGACCCACCCCTCTCTGTTCGGTTTGCTGTACAGCCTCCAGAGAAGCGGACGGACGGTGCTAATTATGCAATTATATCGGCCACGGAGAGGTCGAGAGCTGGGGATAGTCTGTTTGAAAATGAAATTCCTCTGGTACGGGATGGGCGACGTTATAAATATCGGCTTAATGTTTCGTCGCTTGATAAATAGCAGCTGCCTGGATGCGCGATACTATAAATTTTCAGGCGTGTTGGCTCACCTCAGCCCCGCGAGCATTCAGCTTCAAGCGTTTTCGAGAGCGTTCTTTTAGATTTGTCCAGGAGTTTTCCGCCGGATGTTTATTAACACTTCACTCACCGGAAATTTATTAATAGGCTCATCATCGGTTGTTGACGAAAAACCAATTAATCTTTCGATTATTATTATAAATTCATTTATAATTCAGTTGAAATAATAAAAGTTATGTATACACTCGCCATCACATCAGGCTTCCTCATAAAAAATGATGATGTGTGGGTCCCTATCCTTTCCCGGAGGGATCCCTGGTGAAAATGACAATGTAGGAAAAGGATCTCATATGTATAGTATACATATACGTATACACACACAATATGTATAGGTCTGTGCCCCACCACCACTAATGTATAAACGTTTACGCAAAAAATTTGAATTGATATTTATTTATTAGTCATATTTTTCGGTTATATACTAAATTTTATTATCACGTAGGCAGATCGTTTTATCAAACATGCCTCTTTTAAGAAATAAACCTTTAACATCTGAAAAGGAAAACTCTCAGGCAAACAGGCCGCTTGCTCTTCAAACAAACAGAAGGCCCAGCGATAACAAAACCAAATGTTTGGGGAAAGCAGTGGGTTCACTGTAATCACACATCTGCAACCACTTCAAACCGTACCGAAACAGATGGGCCCAGCCCGATCATCTAAATAATAACCAGATCACCCCTTTTCTAATTAGTATATAAACCCGTTCGTACCAACGCTCTTGGGCAGTACCGAAGTTCATCTAGTGGTGAGCACATCGTGTACGATCGTGAACTGGTTGCTGTTTAGTGAGATCGGGTTGAAGTCCCCTTCGAGCAAAGTTAACCTTATAGAATGCGCGAGTACACTGAGTCCCATCGAAGTTGGCGCACAAACACATTTACGCCGCGTCGGTGAGCCGATAGGTGAGGTGCATCGTCTCACCGACGCGGCGTGAATGTGTTAGTGCGCCAACTTCACTGCGACAACTTCGATGGGACTCAGTGTACATAGTCTTTGCTTCTATGTGGCATTCTTAGCAACCACACACGACACCCCGCGTTGCCAGTGCGTCAAAACTGAGCACCTAACGGAAATAAGTTGTTGGATCTAAACTAATCCAATCTTTTTTAAATATCGCGCGGCTAGTTTGACCGTTGCAACGCCCTGAGACGGATGCGCGTCAAAGAAAAAGTTGACGTCGCTATGCGTCGCCCACGTTGTGAGAGAAGGGGTAGCTGGGTCTAGCGCGGTCGAGCGTACCGCTCGAGGGCCCTACGCAGTTCTTCCTGGTTCTTCAAAGTACATAGTCTACAGTGTTCTGAATTAGCGAGTTTCATTGTTTAAAGACGCAGTTCTGTCATAATTGCAAAGGTACGTAACCACAAAATCGGCATTTTACAGCCCAAACATACACACAATCCACCCGCGGTCGTGACGACGACCCGGTAGGGTTGGCTACTCCATGTAACCACCCTGATTACACAATACAAAATACAAGCGGCCGTTTATCGGTCAAGCCGATGACGACTCCATGTCGTCATCAACAATGCACTCCCTGCCGTTAATCGGTACAGTCTTTTGACAAGTTAACTTTTGACAAACACACGTTAAACGCTACCGTCTAACGATACAGCTTACGGCGACTCCACGTCGTCGTACAAACAATACGCGATCATGCATGATCCAATCTGATTACGTCAAAAATAATCAGCCAAATCAAAACACATACATGGGACACACACCTCACATTGATACAGACAAATTATCAAGAAATATACAACTTTATCGAGGTTTCTTGGCCGCAAGGACTTTTTTACCTCGGGGTATGCCCCCAAACATTGTGTTTATTTATTTATTCATTTATCTACCATAATATCTTTTCCATTTCCATGAATCACGGAGCTCAGACAAAAGGTTTGAGTTTCGACGCTACATAAGTAATATACAACATACACACCTATATACTCGACAAGAACAACTGTAATAGCCTGATATGTAAAATATATACATTACTGTGTCAAACCCACATTAGCATTCTTCCTCAAACCCAGCGAAAACTAGTGACAGTTCCCACAACAATACTATCTATCCGCTCGGATTGTATTTATTATAACATTGTCTGTTACGCGGCCTCTCACCCGAAAGCCTCTGCTAGCCACACGCGCTGCCTAGCCTTCGGCCACGTAACATTATAATATTTATTTATTAAAAATAATATTATTTTTCTCTAAGTCACTTTTAATACTAATATTCTGAAAATTAAGGTTTTTAAAATTCTTGCTTCCTCTATACCGCCATTTTCCCCATAGAAGCCTGACTTGTTCGCGAGTGTACTTTAATTGAAAGTAAAAGTTACACCTTTTAATCTTCTACCTAGTTACTATTATCTAAGTTAATGTAATGTATTAAAGGTGATGTTTCAGTTTTTAACTTATGGCTCTTGTTTATGAATTTATGATCATTGGTGAAATATTCAGCTTTAAATTTAACCCTCAGAAAAAGGCTAAATGATGAAGTTTCATTTTCATCCATTTTAAATAATAAAATGGAAAATCATACGAATAGCAAATGTGTTGAAGAAGATAAAAGGTTTTTCATAAACTCCTAATACGAGCATACTTCGTGTTGATCCTCTTATAGTATATTTCCTGTTCTTACCGCCCCTTCTGATAGCAGAGCTACCCCTCTGCGGGTTGTTTCAATGACACCTGTTTTAATTATCCAGCTGTCCTTCTCGCGGGACGCTTAATAATTCGTAATGAACGGACAGCGACGAGGATAACGGGAAAGTGGATATACACCCCCGCGGCTAGCTTCATCCACCCCTCGTTAACCGACGTAATTACGGGTTAGCCCGCGCCAGGAATAATTGTCAGGGATTTTTTTTCTCCTCATCCCAGAAGAGAAGAAAAGGATAGTCTCATCCCCTATCCGTTTCTTTTCTTCCTATCTTCAGTATACGCTCCTTTTTCTCGTCCCTTTCCCAGACACCAAGGCCCGTTAGATTCCTCTCGATAAGGAGAACGCTCAGGATGAGGATGGGATTAATCAAGGGTGGATTAGCTCTGCCGGGATTTCTCGATAAAAACAATTAATCGCCGGATGGAACGGTTGAAAAATGCCGGAGGAGTTCTTCGATCGTGAAGGGCACCAAAGGAGATCCTTTAAAAGTGTCTGAAGTACGCGATGATTGAAAAATTTGAATAAAAATATTTTAATTATTATTGTTGGCATAATTAATAAACAATTATTTCAAATGCAAAACTTGTATAGAAGCTTGGAATGGAAAATATTAACTGTACCTATCTCTGATAATTTGAATTTCCAAGAAATGAATCCAATTAACTTACTTTTCTTCAAAACAATTACAATTTAATTTCCTCCACGTTCGCGTATCGTGCATTCCAAGAATTACCCACGATATTACTCACGACCCGTCTCTATTACCCGGCAACTTTCGTCGAAGGCTAAAAACAAAAGCATTCCAAGAAACCCTAATCACTACCAATAACGAACTAAGAAACTTTCCAAACTGGACGACCTTCGAAGGATTACCTTGGTGAGAATATCTACGATTTCATTGGGCTAAAAATAAGCAAATAAGCATCGCGTTCCTCCTTGCAGGCAGCTCGACCTACATATGTGTATAGTTACTTAGGTCGCCAATTGCAGCCCCTGCGGAGTCGGTATCGGAGTGTAAACACTCGAGCCATCCATCTATCAAGCGTGTCAACCCTCGAGTGGTAACATGTCGACGGGTTTCAAGGGAAAACCAGCTGAATCCCTCGTGTAAAAAGCCTAATTACGGATCGCTGGATTAAACAGGGGTGGGAGATGGTAGAAGAGAAACACCCTTCATTAACGTGTAGATTTTCCACGGTCGAAAAACTACCCCTCTCTGGGCGCGGACAAAAGGAAGGATAGTTGATTGGAACGCGAGGAAAATATATTCATGTATGCATATGAATTCAGGGACAGGTAGGCTGAGATAGAAGTCGAAAGCTGGCTGGCTTTGCTACTTGAAAAACATCTTAATTGGACTTGGCGCCGATGTCGCGATCACCCTTCTGTTTTCGACCCCTCTTTTTAGCCTGTCTTCGAATCGTCGTAACCCTCCCGGCGGAATCGGGATTGCTCGATAATCCAGACGACTCGAGGAGATGTTTCCTCGTGGAGATCGACGCGAATGTAAAATGGGAGAAGCTCTTTGGGTAGGTAAGAGGATCTTGTTACGACCGACGAGGACTCGTTGAAGAGGTTTTTAGAGAAGGCCGTTCTCCAAACCTTTTTCCTTCAACGCTGTGTAAATTGCGTTTAACGGTGGTTAATACTTAGAACGTATGTTGAATGATAGTATGAATTATAGTAACCGTCTTACTAAATTTTACTTTACTTTTTTAACCTGGAAAATTTAGATAGTAGATGTTTTTTAATAAATAATGAAAACAAAAATTGTTTGTTATCAAAGAAAAAGATAAACGTGGATCTTATAAAAAATTAATTAAGAAAAGATAAGCAGGTATGTTATAAACAAGCTTGCAAAACATGTAGAACGATATCAACCTGTAGTTGTATGTATAATTTTTAAACGAAAGAGTTTCATACATTGAGAGAATAGTTTTTAAAGAAATAGCGTAGAAATTAGAAAATAAAAATAATTTATTTTCTCTCCCCCATGGTTCGCCGTCCGAGGGTTAATGATCAATAAATAGGTTTAATTAAAAATGACGTGTTTTGCATTGAAAAAGAACTATATACCAAAAATAAAATTGTAAACAAGAATAGGGAACATCTTCCATTGAAGTAGAAAACATTTCAGAAAAAGAAAGGAACAAAACACAGTTAACGTTTTATACATTCGAGTACATTGGTATATAAATGGAGGCCCGTAACACAATACAGTGGAAGTTTTCTATTTGGTTCTAAAATCGAACCCTATCGATAACCAGACTGCGACCAATATTCCACTGGATGAGATGGCTGCGAATATCTCGAGAAAGAAAATACTTTTCTTAAAGCAGATAAAACCACCGAAGATTCCTTTTTCGATATCGACGCCCGACAAAATTCCTACGTTCTGTCTATTGAAATAACAAACACTAAAATTGCTCCAACGCGAAAGATAGGTAATACCTATACTCGGTTCATATAAAGCAAACACGGAGACGTCTGTGCTATCGATAGAAAAATTACTGAATCCTTGGAAAATCATGCTATCCTTTTAGTTATTTTTCTGGATAAGACAAGTTTCAATAAAAAATTTTGATATTTTAAATTTTATGAGAAAAAAGAGAAATAAATTAATTAAATAATTTTACAATTTTCTTCTATTTATTATTTTACCATTATTGTACAAGAATAGACATATTAATTTTTATGAAAATTGTCATCTTGCCAACATGAAAAGTTTTCACTTTTTTTTCTAAAACGGAAACAAATTAAAAATGAAACGTCAAAAAATCCTATTGCAAAATTACCGTTTGTCCTCTATCTGTAATTTGCAATTTCACCGTCTAAGATCGAGCCAGTAATAAGAATGTAAAAGAAGAGAAAACTGTCGGAATCGTGCGACAGCATTTCGGAAACGCACGCGAAATGTATGCAAATACGGGAGCGGAAGGATTACTTACGTTTAAAGTACGCCGAGCCAAGAAGAGAGAGCTATTTCCATAAAAATTCCCGATCCCGGTTCCGGATCAATCTCGATACGCATGAAATATTCAAAAACAAAATGATTACAGCCTTAAGAGCGTCGATGCAGCCGGAAGTATCGGGAACGGTAGGGGGAAGAAAAATAACGAGGCCCTCGGAAATAAACGCTATACGAAAGCATGAATATGAGATGGTTAAAAGCTTTTGAGAAAGTAAAGACAGTTTCTCCAGTAAATATACTAAAATCTTTAAAATTATGCAATGATCCTTAAGCTATGAAAACATAATTTTACGAGATAATGAAAGAAAATTAGGAAATACTGGATACGCTATAATTTCATCAGGGTTTTAAAATTTATAAATTTATTAACATCTATATTATAATTACTCTGATGAAATTTAATTAATAAAATTTAATTAATCTAAGTCAGATTATGTGCAAACCTAAATACTCGTGTAGAAATTAATTTGTCAGCTTTCGTTGTTTATATTAAATTTCGATAACATTTTAAAATAATTTACAACAGTGGTTCTCAGCTATATGAACAGCTAATGGCAAGTACGTAAGAGGTAGCTGAGTGGCATGCGGATAGTTTGTGTAATATACAGTATAACTATTTCAATATTGTTTGATAGTTGTACAGTATCGAGCATGATAAGCTTCCCCAGAGAAAATGGCGATCCCTCCACCCGTAGGCTACCCTTTCTTCGGGCTTCCCTCCCTCTCCATGAAGTCTGTGACTGTCCACTACTTATTTACGTATAAACGTTTACATGAGAAAATTTTAATGGACATTTATGTTATTATTCATCATTCGTAATTACATATATATCAAATTTTATGATATGTAATAATCAAAAGTTATATTATTGTTTTCTAAATCACCTTCAACGTTAATATCGTCCAGTTTAGAATTTTGAGAACTCCTGCGTTCCCTATATCGCCGTTTCTCTTAAGAAAGCCTACTTTACTCAATACTGTAATACCTACTTAATTTATACTTTTTTCTTTTGTACAATTATTTGATTAGGAAGATAAAAAAAGAAATATATGACAGCAATGTAATTAAGTGTGTATAATCTCTCGTAAATTCTTATTCTTACTTCGTAAAAAAATAATATCTTATCTACCGATCATACTTTCCCCGATGATACTGGAATTCTTAAATTTTCATTTCGATGGTACGCACATATTTACGAAAGAAACTAGATCAATTGGTGCAATGACGTTCCGCCAATAAATTTAAAAAGACAAACAACAAAATGTTTAGAAAAAATTAGAATAGTCATATTTTTTAAAAGATTATAACACAAATTTAATTATTTAAACATTACACTCATAAAGTATGGGTCCAAAAAGAGTCAAAATAATAGTACGAATATTAAATGTGTTTAATTTCTTCACAAATTTTGCAAGAAATTTAGACTGACCTAAGTCCTAATTAATTTATCCCGTCTGTTAATAAATTTCTCAGCCTTCATAACCCTTCACCCTTTACTTCTTTCCTTATTAAGAAGCTCGATTAATTTGTTTTGGCAGCGAACGTAGTTTCACGATGCAAACGGCAATCTTAAGAAGGGTGCCGCTTGCGAAAAAGAGATAACCATAGTTCGATCGATGAATCTCACGGTTCAGAGGAGTCCTTCGACCCCTTGGCAATCCCCGTGTTCTGCTCGTTCACTCCTTACCAGAAGCTCGTTGGTCGGTTGCGACACTTTTCGTGTTCTCACGGAGCCGATAAATCTCTTTCTCTCGTTCCTGTGAAAACGAGAGTTTCTGTCGAATCGAGGGTCGTCCAATCGACCCCACAATATACATAGAAACATTTCCTTTTTTCTTAGATCATTCTATTTTTGAATAATTCTAAATTGCGTTGGACATTGATATAATGATTGCGTTGACTCTAGATTTGATATAATAATAAGTAGAAAAATAAAAAAGAAAAAAATAATTAGATGTGCACGAAAACCCGAAAATATCGAGGCGAAACGAGTCGGATTTATTCGGGTTGGATCGGGTCGGATACATCTGTATTTTCAATAACTCAATCTAAACCGACCCTAGTATTGGGTACGCAAAATTTTTTTTCGGCTTCGCGCACACCTCTACTAATAATCTATAATGCTAAACTGAAAGGTGATATTTAATAATATGTTTAATGTATGCAGTTAATCACAGAAGAATGAAAATCGCAAAAATAATAATTGAAAACTGATAATAAAAAGAAACAAAGATGAAATGGTTGTACGTCCTCAATTCGATTCTTCGTGAAATTGAAGGACATAGAGAAAGTTTTCAGATCACCTGGACCCGCGAAATTTTTGAGACTGCCAGGCCAAAGAAGTTCCGTAACACGTTCAAAGCTTCCAAGATTTGCAGCACTCTGGAGACTTTAAAGCTTCCAGGCCCATCACGGTTCGGATAACATTCAAAATAATTTTAAACTTCACGCTGCTCTGATCTGGACCGAAACTTTCCATGAAACTTGTCAGGGACCTCTTAGAACGTGTCCGCGGAACAAAACTTCATTTTAACCGGGAAAATGTTTCGCGAAAGCTCGCCTACCCCATCTCGCCAACCTTTATTCTACCTTTAAATACTTTGTTTATAAACTATACCCAATTTGTAAATACTATTATTATTATGATCATCTAACAATCATAATTGAAAAATTATCAAGTTTAATCCTCCAATAAAATTCCTCGATGCAAATTATCCGACATTGTTTGTAAAATGTTATTGTTCATAAAATAAAAGCAACGCTATCCTTCATTTATTTTCCCAGTCAAGGGAACAAAGCGGATACTCGACGGAATGTTCGCGTTTCCGGTGTGCTGTTGTAACGCGGAGAATCAGTCGTTCAATGATATCGTCATTTAGAAGCTCGCGCGGGCGCGCACGCGTGTACGGTGAAACGACGTTGATTAATTGGACCGCAGTAATTAATTTGAAACTCGACAGGCTAAATGGCGCGAAGACTTGAGACACGTAATCCAAGGGCCAAAGTATTTCATTCCACGCCCGTTATCCATCCTTGATAATCTTGAATTTAACTATCCAAAGATAAGAGAGCCGGACTCTATTCCGGATTCGAGCAGCCGTGAAACTTTTATTAGAAGCTACGGAATTTTTCACAACTCTTTCTGGCTGGTAGGAAGCTCGAGACGAATGGGATTCTTTCATTTCTCTTTACCAACTTCTTCCTGCTTGTCTTGTCGCGAATGATCGTCGATCGATTTGCTTTTCTCAGCTTGTTACTTCTTACTCGTGAACAATTCAACTTCCACTTCAGATTCTTCCAAACAATTGATCAATTAGTATTTTGATCCTTTGGCCCTTTTTGAAAAATGTTGGAACAAAATTTGTCCGTTCATCATTCTGGAATTTTGAAATTGAAACTTCAAAATTTCGAGGATTTTAACATTTCGAAGGGGTCTGGATCCACTCTAGAAAAAGAATTAGATACAGTAGATGCTCGCTGATTATCTGCCACATGGTTACCTATTAGAAACACCTCCGCCTCCAGCTGCATTCTGTCCCCCAGCTAGCCAATAAAAATAAATGAAATGTGAAGAATGCATGTGTACCATTGACGCTCGATAATTCTCCGTTTCTCACAAGTATCCGCTTCCAAAATCCCAAATGGAGGAAATTATCGAGCGTTTACTGTACACGTGAAAAAATTGAGTTTGAAAAAAAAAACACAAACAAGCAAAAGAATATACTCCGCAGGGAGGCAATTAAGAGTAACAACCGGAATTACGAACGATTCGAAAAGCTGTGCTTGCAAACAACGGGAACGAGCTTTCGAAGCTTACACGGCTAGCTCGCGATAACGATATCGTCCGATTCGCAATCGCGAAGCTGCTACGTAGAACAGGCCGATTTACACTGCGTCGCTGTCGCAGTTGTAAATTCGTTAATTAACTAAGGTAATTGCTCCTGTAGCCGGGTAATGCATTCGGAAACCGGATAGGCCGTAACACGCATCATACGGACGCGGGAACATACATGGGAACGAGTTCAATTTGAATATAACCGGTCTACATCGGCCACCCAACGAAATCCCGACAATGTTTTTTTTTCTTTTTTTTCTTTCTTTTTTTTCTTTTTTTTCTGTTTTCAACAACCATAAACCCACCGAGTGATAAATAGCAAATTTATAATGTACAGTGAAGCTACTGGGAACGTTCAGTTGTGCTGATTCTTACATCGTCACATATCTATTGATCGGCGGGGGCCAAAATAGCCTATGAATTATTAATTAATAGAAGGATGCTAAGAAACAGGGCAACTTCTTGGAAGAAAGAGTAAGGGGAATGCAGCTGCTGCAAGTTTCAATGAAAAATAGACTCGCAGGACGATTAATCCTCAGATTGATCCCCCTCCTCTAGACTACCCCTTCTGCAACGTATATTGAATTTTTCGCCCTCGAATTTCCCACCCCAACTTTTATCGACTTCCAAATGACGTCGAATCACGAATGAAACGGAAATCGAGGAAGGCCGAACGAACCGATTCGTTGGAAAGTTCGACGAAGCGTTTAATGCTTCGATCGTGGCAACAATGCGAGGATATATCGAAGGAACAAAGTGCTGCACTTAAGGTGCTATTTGCGGGGGTGGATTGGAGGGTGCAGATTATTGAATCGCTTTTTGATACTCGTTATGAGATCGTGCTTGGTATAGAATTGATTGGTCAAGGCCACCTTCCTTCTTCTTCTATAATTTCACTCGATTCTTGGATTGTTTAAACCCTTCGCGTGTTATGGGAACATGTACCGGTTCTTGCAATTAATGGTTGGTTTCTCAGGGCGTGTATCTAGGCCATTCGTAAATGAGAGACTATTTCTGTTTGATCGTATATAGGGTGCCCCATGAAAACTGGTATGATATTGGCTAATGCATATTCTGGAATTACGTTCATGCAAGTTCTGTGCATTGGTGCAGTAAAAAAGTGAAATTGTATCTTTCTGTAAGTGTAATATGTACTTACACTTTGGAAAGATTAGGAATGAAAAGAAGAACACGTCATGAAATAAGAACAAATGATAATAAATGAAATACAGATATGTGTTTTTGTACATCGGTGCATCCAAATAAATTAACTACACTAACTTTTACGATTCTTCGTCCTCTTAAGAAGTTATTACAATTAAAACTTTAGTGTAATTACTAACTGGTTTCAAAGTGATAACAATGAACAATTTACTGTTATTACTGACAGCTTAATTATTGTAACTATAATTGCATCTTGATGCATTTGTATGCATCGATACATTTAAAAAGTGCAACTGCATTTTTTCGTTAAATGAGATTCTAGTTAAAAACTATTATAATTACTAAAAGCCTAATTATGTGTCAGCCTTGTTTCCTAAGGCACAAATCCGAAACAGAAAATCCTGGGACGACAGAAGTGAATTTGAGCAAGCCCACGCGAACAGAATTGTAAAAGTCCTGGTGAGCTTGTTCAAAATCCGCGCGGTGCGTATTTGCCCTCTCACGGGTACATATACGTCGCACGGATAATGTATGCGCGCAATCCAGCCAAGCCGGCTGCTGTTGGATGAACCGGCGCGGCGCCAGGATAGTTGCTTTATCCGGAAACGTATTCTATGCATACATACATGTTCAACACCTGCGTAGCACCGTCCGGCCGCTGCCAGCCAGGATGTTAAATTACGACATTTAAATAATTTCATTTAATCTTCTGCACGGCCCGAACCATACCCCTCGGCTCGACTTTCGTCGCGAAACGGAGAAGGTATTCCTTACGATTCGACGTCACGAAATATTGTATTTTCCCGTGTAATATCTGTCGGACGACGAAATAACGAAAATGACCGAAACACTTTCACGCGTTCGTTACTCGCTTCGTTTCGCAGAGATTAGCCCAACGCTGCGCTGAGCCGATTTCATCGACGCGACGCGACGTGACGCGACGATGGATCGGAAAAATGGATGGAATTCCAGAGATTCTGACGTTTCCAGTTACTCGGTATCATTGATCCCAGAAAGGTCTGAAAATGAACCCATCGGTATATTAATCCTTCATACTTTGATTCATAAAATCTTTTCAATGCTTATTTAAAAATTTTCCTTCCATTCCTACCTACAGCTGATCAGTGAAACATCTAAACGAGAACTTCTCTCACAGAAAGTAGAAAAATATTTTTCCCAAACATCCAATCTAAAACCGCCCTCGGTGGCTTTGCAAGCAAATCCAAATGAACCAACTCGCGTCCAAGGAAGCACATTCCGTGAAAGCCAACAACAACCGTTTTAAATTCCATCCTCAGAACGTACCGCACCGTCTCGAATTGCTGATCTCGAAATGTCAGCCTTAATTCGTTCAGCGTAATAGCATTTCCGGGCTAGTTATCTACCCGTTTCCGCGATCTTACAGGAACCACGATGCTAAAAAATCCTCGTTGATCCGCCTTTGTTCGACTTTCCACGCGAGAATCACGACGAGTTTTGAATCAGCTTGCCACAATTCAACGCGAGACGATAAAGATGGAAGGCGGCCGACATTTGCATGTTTATTCCGCTTCTTTTATTCCGGCCACTTCGACACACCGTTTCCATCTGGAAAATACCAACAATACTGTTTTACCTCCGACAAACTTGAAATTCAACGATCTTTCCTTCTATTTCCGGCTAGGTTTCCGTTCAGACACTCCATGCTTTATTTCGTGACAAATGATTCTATATTTGGCTACTAATTAGAATTCTGCAAGAATATCAGTTGTAATTAGTAAAGGTGTACAAAAAACCTGA
This sequence comes from Osmia bicornis bicornis, assembly GCF_907164935.1. NCBI lineage: Eukaryota > Metazoa > Arthropoda > Insecta > Hymenoptera > Megachilidae > Osmia > Osmia bicornis. The sequence continues at coordinate 879,482 of NC_060226.1, forward strand.
AAATATGAAGTCGGGTCGAACCAAGTAGGATTCTCGAAAGTAAAGATGTGCGAAAACTCGAAAATTTCAGATACGCGATACTTGAATTGAGTCGGGAATTGTTTTGGTCGGCTCAGAGTGAACTGGATACCGTTCTTGATGTACACTTTTAATTCACGGTCATGTTCAACAAAGTTCGTCCCGGAGCACAGTTCTCTGGGAATCCCGAATACACCAAAGTAGGTAATCTCCCATCCGATCCGAGTACCGGGTAGCCGATATGCTCGGATTTTTGCGCACTTCTAATATTTAGTATTCTCTATTCATTTCTTTTTTGTAGTATAAAATTGAAAGTTGAAACTAAAAAATTAAATGCTTGAAATAATATTTGAAATTTGAGGAATTTTAGTAATTGAGAATTAGATAAAATATGAAACTTTAAAAATAAAATATGCAGTTTAGAATTTGGAAGTTAAATTGACACCAGTAAAATTTTCTTTAGTGATACGGTTCCTCGCCAGTTTCACAGACTGACAATGAGTTATAAAACGTCCACTTTCCCATCTCGCATAAACGTCCATTTCGTGTCACTAAAACGTTATTGTTCCATGAAAATTCTCATCGAAGAAACCCAGAATTGGCTGCATCAAATTAAAAGCAGACCTGTCGTTCAGATTCTCGAGACCATTCGTAAGCATTCAGTTTATTTCATACGTCCTGGCTAAAAATATTCCCTGATACGCGAATATTCATTCGCTTCTATTATTCATGTCTTCGTCCTACTTTTTCGCTTTTGCAACTCTTGTTGCGTCTTGCTATGGGAAACTATGCGAGCAGCATAACTGAATGAACGTCACTTGAAGAATGAAATAAAAATATAATAAAAACAATAAAAATAAAGCTGATTAATCGACTGCGGATATTTCTACAAATACATCTGTTTTTTAACCGACTTCGATAAAGGAGGAGATTACTCAATTCGATCAATATTTTTTTCTTTTTTTGCGTACGTTCACCGATTATGTGCTCCGAGATGAATGGACCAATCGAAACGAAACCCTTTTGCTTCTTGTAAAGTATTTCTCCCAATTGGTCCCGTAAACGAAACACGTTGCATTTTTTTATTTCTAATGATTTTTACCACAAAAAATGTAATGCTTCATTTACATTTTTCGGCGTTTACTCTGCAAGGAATGTACCGATCGCGATGAAACCTTTCACATTTAGTAGGAGATGTTTCCGCGATGATACCAATTGCAAAAATTGATGGAATTTGTTGTTGATAACTATTATTATAGTAAAAAACCTGATCCTTGCAAAAAACTCTGCAAGGAATGTATCGTTCGCGATGAAACCTTTCATATTTAGTAGGATATACAGGGTGTCCCAGAACTCGCGTTCGTCCCGTGAAGGGGTGGTAGCTGGGGTGATTCTGAATAACTTTTTCCTTTGCAAAAAAGTTGTTTGAAGCTTCGTTTTTGAAGTATTCAACGAATTATCGAACGGCTCGGCACCCCGTTGGCATTACACAATAAAAAAATTGAACTGGTTGAACATTTTTAGTTGTTTAGAATGTTTAGAATTTCCTTTTCTACATTATGACAGGCGACAAGATTCGTATTCATTTTAAACAACAACTAAAAATCTTTAACCAGTTCAATTTTTTTATTGTGCTATGCCAACGGGGTGCCGAGCCGTTCGTTCGCGACCTACGTCAAGTCCCGCTTTCGTAGCCGACAATGCCGTCCCTGAGCCCGCGCGCTATACGCGCTCGGATTGGTCAGTGTTTTTCCTTAATACTTCAAAAACGAAGCTTCAAACAACTTTTTTGCAAAGAAAAAAGTTGTTCAGAATCACCCCAGCTACCACCCCTTCACGGGACCAACGCGAGTTCTGGGACACCCTGTATATCGATATATCCGTGATGATTTCACTTGGAAAAATTTATGGAATTTATTGTTTATTAACCATCTAAATCCGGCCAATTTTTTTCGGTTTATAGTTATTAGCTAAGCAATAAAAACGCAAAAACATGAAATAAAATAATTTTTAACAAAAAACACAACCGACTTCAAAATGCGCTAAAAAGTATAAAATAAGGAATAACTTAAGTTTATCCCCCACAAAAAAATGGCGATTTTTACGAATGAAATCAATAAAACTAGATTCAAAATGAATTTTATTCAAAAAACTAATCCGCGGAAAGATATACAATATTAATTTTTACGCAGTTTTCATCCGTTTCATCAATTTCAGTTGACCGCTCCTCATCGCTCATTTCCACTTTAGACTTCTTCATTTTCCCGATATTCGCAAAAATAATTTTACTGCCGTCATTTACGACTTGAACAGTAACATATTAAATTCGTTTTGCTGACTGGGAGGCTGCGCTCCCCAGACCCCCCGTAACAACTACCCTAACTAATACCAATTTATTTTTAAATAATTATTTTCGTACTCTAAGGCGGGGGCCTCCCGCCCCAAGAAATATAGGCAATTATGTGGATGATTGACAACCTCACCGATTTCGATTACCTTGATAATATATTTCAAGGTCATCAAAATCGGCGAGGTCGTCAATCATCTGCATAATTACTCATAATATAATATAATATAATATAATTACCAGTTCTGACTTTGCCTAAAAACTAATGTTGTACATGTTTCCGCGGATTATTTTTTGATTAAAATTCATTTTGAACCTAGTTTTATTGATTTCATTCATAAAAATCGTCATTTTTTTGTGGGGGATAAACTTAAGTTGTACCTAAAATAATTTCTATTTCATTTATACCAATACTCCACAGCTATTAATAAAACCTATCTAATCGTTAAATAATATATTAAACATATTACAACCTTTTCGGAGGCGGTGCTAAATTAAAAATATCCGAAAAAACGATGCTGCCAATAACGATTTGATTGCGGTATGGCGTACTTCGTAATTAATAAGTCTTAAAAAAAAATACGGAACGTTATAGATACGGCTGAGAACATTTGTAATTGTAACAATTGTATCAGAAGTTGGGAGCACTTTTGATGTATGTACGTGAAGTTAATTCCCAATGGGTACGTTGATTCCCGTTGAATATTGTTTACTTGAAATTATCAAATGGGTCATTTGTCCTAGGTTACCGACGTCTGGACTAGGATCTTCCTAGTAGAAGAAAAGTTTTTAATTTCGCGCCGCCTCCGAAAAGGTTGAAATGTGTTTAGTATACTATTTAACGATTAAATATGTTTTATTAATAACTGTGGAGTATTGGTATGAATGAAATAAAAATTATTTTACACTTTTTAGCGCATTTTGATTATAAAATGCTTTCTCTCTTCAGGTGATTTGAAATATTTAAACGTTGAAACTAGGAAAAAGCTTGGGATGTATATTCAAATTTATATAAAGCTATTTATTAACAAATACATTACGCTAATTATATTTCCTTCGAAAAATAAAATAAAATCATTTATATAAAAAGATTAGAATTTTTTTTTATATAAGAAACATTGCTCTTGTTTTATATAAAAAAGCATGATGTATCCTTGCTTGTATATTGATTGAAAATTTTCGCTTAGCTCGATGCAAAAAATATGCATATTAAAAATTCTGCACGATCTATGCGTAACGTAGCCATCTCGTTAATTAAAAAACTTCATCGAATAAATGAATAATATTGCAAATAATCAAAGCTGCAACTAATAACTGGAATATTGATGTAATATAAACGTGTCGAAAAGTGATATTCAAATTAGTACTTTGAGATGGAAGGAGAGGCAACTATGAATATGTTCGCATATCCGACAAATGACGGACATATTCTACTTCACTGAATAGAAATATCCCTCATGGCTAACAATAAGATACTATTAAAGCAAAACATATTAAACTTTCTGATAATTTATTACAGAAAATACATTCTACGGTAATTTTTGTATTACCAAACACACTTCATTGCAATTTTTGTATTCAATAATTTACAAGATTGGACGTAATTTATTATACTGATTGTCAAATCTAACAATAAGTTATAACAATTTTGCAATAATTTAGAGGTAAAATTATTTATAATCGCTATCAAGCATGTTTAAGATGTACCTATAAATTCAATCACTTACTTATTGATAGAACAGCGTAGAAGCTGACCATGTGGTCAGATCTCACTCCGTTTGGCAAATTAGCGACATTCTCGAAATTCTGGTCGGAAATGGCGTTTAGGAACGCATAGCCCGCATAGCCGTGCAAATTTCCTCATGGTGACCAATGTTCAAAGCGTTCTAAATTTAACCCCTCTCAAAGACATTGATTTTTTCAATCTAATGATAAAGAATTTTAAATTTTAAATGCACTCAAGAATTTGAGCTCTCTATTGCATATGTAACTTATTTAACAAGAATTTAATTCTGAATAATATTAAATAAATTGATCTTTTCTAAGATAAAAATAAATATATTATATTGTTTTATTTCACATTATTTCAATCTCAACGAAGTAAAGTAGATTGTTCATGCAAGTAGATTATCCTAGCGCTAGTTAGATAAAAGATCTAATGTCACCATGGTAATAAAATATGTGGCATCGAACATTCGTAAAAGCACAAGCGGAGAGATAATGTTATTAAATGTCATTGAAATGTTAATATCGGAGGAAAACTTTTGCACTTTTCAAGTTATAAAACAAAAGAAGACTATAAAACTGCCATCATTATTTTCCATAAGAAAAATATTATAGATCAGCTATTATTACATTTCTTACTTTCCTAATTTTAGTATTATTAGAAACGTTTTTTTCAAATATTAGGAATTCTTTAATTATTTATAATGGTTAGCTGCATCAACCCATCATCGTTAATTTCTTGCTATTATAAAATCTACGACGCAACCATGCATAGTATTTAATATTCTTAATCTAGAAACATTGAGAAACTGGTTGAAAGGGCTTATCTAACCGAACTCGGTCGATCTTGGTCATTTCTAGTCGGAAACCAGGCTAACGCACGCGATTGTTGCTTTTCATTCGAATTTATAAAATAAACGCTATTCTCGTTGTAAGTAAAATATGCTTTATATACAATATACAATACGATTAAACATGCTCCAAAGGGTTGGCTCGGGGTTTAGATATTCGCGGTTCGTCGCTTTAGAATGCTTGAAAAATTCGTGAATAGGAGTAGTGACACGAACAGGACAAGATTCCATTACTTACTGCAAGAGCTATTTCGCTCGAAAAGTTGCTTCCTTTCGTATTAATTATTACGTTGTTGTTGAAAAAATTCGGATGAATTAATTTGTGACAGTATTGAAACGATAAACAAAATTGTAATTATACATTATGACCCTCTGCGGGGGTTAACGCTATCTTACAACAATCGGAGTTTCGTTGGGCGCCAGCCACCCGCGGTGGCAATCGTAAAGTGAAGGACAAGGGGAGAATCGGGGGTCTACAGGGGACGGGTTACGCGGCTCAACCGTGGTCTACCGTAACACAACCTACGCGGGGGAGTACGCGAGGATTGTCGTGGGAGGGGAATCTCAAGGGTCGGGAAGGTTCACAGGAAGGTTCACTACGTTATGCGTTCGAGAATGGAACTAAAAGGGGTGAATGGGAAGGAAAAGGGCTTACAAGGGAACATCGGGGACTGATACACTCCGATTTTAATGAAACTTTGCATAAATATTTATTAGACCTGTTTATGAAGATAACTATAATTCGTTGGTGCCCGTTTTTCACTTTGAGGGAGATATCAACCCTTTTATCCGAACCGCCCTTTCTATATACGTGCTTATAAATCGTAAACAACAAAAGATATCAAAAAATAGTTGAAATAAAAGTTATACCGTATAAGGCTGCGTGCAAGTTTTTTTTTTTTAAATCATCCTTTTTGCAAAATTGAATTTCCCCTCCTCCTCCGTTTTTAGAAACTTAACTTTTTTCTCAATCAATAAAAGCGCCTATTTATTATGAATTCAACGATGTATTATAGTGTATAGTTGTTTTAATTATTCCGATGGAATTTTTGATTTAAGTTGTTTGATTTGTGTGTATTGACCGCTAACTCGACGTATAGTCGGTACTTGCGACGTTGATAGAACCTATATATGTTTTACAAGATATTTGCGTTTATATAAAATCGCAATAATAAGCCATTTATTGTAGGCGTATGATATTTTTTAAAAAGATAAACATATTATTCCCGAAACACGTTCAAAAATTCGGATTTTACTCTTTCGATGTTTCGTGATGCTCTTGAAAGAGGATCCATAGTCCATGATATTGATATTCGAAAATGGGCATTAGAAGCAAAAGAAAACATTGATTTGCCAACATTTAAAGCAGAAAAGTGGTAGATATTTAAATTTAAAAAAACTGCATGGAATAGTTTCGCGTAAAATAACAAAATTTGTATCTTACCGGAAATGTGAAAATTCTCAAGAAATAGATACAGTTATCGATAATTTTATTCAAGTTGTGAAACCGAATATTAATACTCGTAGTTATGGCGTAGAAAATGTATTTAATTTGGACGAAAGTGGTTTTAATTTAGAACTTCATTCTGGTCGAACGCTAGCTGCAAGGAAATCAAAAACCATTGAAGCTGTCGTACTGTCCATATCATCAACCACTCATAGTTATACCATACAACCTACTGTATCTGCAAATGGAACATTGCTTTCACTGCTTTACATAGTTTTAAAGGAATCAAGCAGACAGTTCGGACCAAGACTAAAAGAATGTTTCTGCTTCAATATCTAGCAAATTAACTTCAGAGCACTTTAAAACTTGGTTTACTGAAATATTTTTAACAAACGGGGGATCCCGAAGCGTTCTCCTACTAGATTCATGGAATGGACACTGTCCAAATGCTTTGCAACATCTTGTTCCTGAAGGAAAAGAAGTACTTTTTCTGACGATACCGAAAAAGACGACAGGAAGACTACAGCCTCTTGATCTTCTTGGTTTTCGAATATGGAAAAATTTTGTAAAAACCTTTAATCATTACGTTATTTTACATCAACGAAATAATATCATAAAACTCCAATCTCTTGTACATAATCAGTTGTCTTCACCTAGATTCCAAAATTTGTTTAAGCATTCGTGGTACAAAAGTGGATACATAGAAGAACGTCCGGCACGCTATGAAAATCCAGTCGATTATTGTTTTACAAAACAGGTTGACAAAATTCATCGGTGTGATATATGCGGAGAATTAGCTATACTTCCATGTGCTTGGTGTAAAAAATATTTATGTTTCAAACACTTTTTTGAAGAATTTCACTACTGTAAAAGCTATGTCGAATAATATTGGTTGTTATGTATATGTACAATAATATTATATTATAATAAACATTAAAGTCAGAATAAGCGAAATATGTATAGAAGCGGATTTAACGAACACAGTATGGATGAATGAGAGTGTTACTGTATCAAAAACTCTTTACATTTGCAGCTTATTTTTATATGTAGATTAACCGTCTTTTCAATTGTACTACTACATCGGAAGTACTCTGTATATTGTAGAAAGCCTACAAAATAAATGTACTTCATCATATGAAGATGAAATTAATCTTGCAATTATGAAAATGACATGTAAACGAATGGAAAAATGGTTCTTATCAAAAATCTTATCAACGTTGCAAGTATAAGTTGAGTTAGTGGTCAATACAGACAAATCAAAAAACTTAAATCAAAAATTCCATCGGAATAATTAAAACAACTATACACTATAATACATCGTTCAATTTGTAATAAATAGGGCTTTTATTCATTGAAGAAAAAGTAAAATTTTTCAAAACGGAGGGGGAGGGGGAATTCAATTTTGCAAAAAGGATGATTTAAAAAAAAACTTGCACGCAGCCTTATAGACCTCAAGAAACGGTATAACTTTTATTTCAACTATTTTTTGATATCTTTTGTTGTTTACGATTTATAAGCACGTATATAGAAAGGGCGGTTCGGATAAAAGGGTTGATATCTCCCTCAAAGTGAAAAACGGGCACCAACGAATTATAGTTATCTTGATAAACAGGTCTAATAAATATTTATGCAAAGTTTCATCAAAATCGGAGTGTATCAGTCCCCGATGTTCCCTTGTTAGGCGAAATCGCGATTGTACCGTGCGCGAACAAAGGGTACCCGGGCGGAGAAATACCGTTGCCGGATCCGCGGGACAATACTATACTGGAGCACGCCACACATACACACCGTACACTCCGCAAATCGTACTTTATAAAATCGCTAGGTAATTTCGCTAAGACCGCTACGCGCTAATTGCCGGCTCGTCGCAGGGAATTTCTGGAGAGGGGATCTATGGCTCAGGAATTGGCCGGTGATCGGGATCGGTAGGGCTGACGACGGGGCTCGGCGATGCTGGCTGCGGGCTAAGGGTCCTCGGGCTCGACGATAGATGGTTCCACGGTGTCCTTTTGGGTCGCTTTCTTAGCTGGACGCTCCTTTCGTGGGGGGCTGTAGGGTCGTTGTCCTTCGGGGATTGGGGTTGCAGCGTCGTTGTCCAGTCCTTCCGTCGCCTCTACCGGCCCAATACCGGCGGGTGGGAGAAGAGGAGAGGGGTATTAAGGGACAGGCGCGTGGTGGGCGAAAACCTGGATTATTGTAACGGGGGGGCACTCGCGCCACCTTGTTACAATATATTTCATATTTCAATTTTATAAATTACTGCATAATTTCAGACAATTAAATGACACTAAATTAAATTGGATTTCCAAAATATTAAATATTTGATATGGAATTAATTATTAAAATTCAATTAAAATGTAAGATCCAAAGTGCCTGCCTCCCCTCCTGGAAGCCTACAATTTTTAGATCCTACAACTCAACATTTTCAGTAGAACATTCTAGTCACATCAATGTCTACATTTTTCAATTGATCTATGGGTAGAATTCAAATGATTTTGAAACAAGAAATACGAAAATTCGCATAATTAATAATAATGATGATGACGAAGATGATAATAATGTAATCATGCTAAAGGCGAAAGATAAAATGTAACATACAAATTACATCCTTCGCTCGTTTAAAAGCACTGGTATGGTTTGATGAGAAATTCTTAATTAACTCCTTTATTTACGAGTTAAGTGAGATGCCCACTTTCGTGTACCGTCTCTCTGACACATTTAACAAGTATATCATTAAGTCTCGGTGGATACGCGACAGGGAAAGGGAGTGCCCTCGTCTCGCGGTAGAAATTTCATTTTCACTTCGAAATAGTACTCTTCCACCGGCCGGAAAAGTGTTCTTCAAGTGGCAACGAGAACCTTGCTCGGCTACGAAACACGACAAGCAGCCGGGACAGACTTGATCCCGCACGTGGAAAACTCCATTGGAGATTTATATCTTACTCTCTTATCGCGTCGAATTTTCTTATTTCCTTCTTCAACGTCATTATTCAAGAAGTTTCAAGGTTCATGCAAAATCTACAATATTTATTCTTGAATCGCATCATCATTAAAATTTATAATTGATTAATATTCTTGTATTTGATACGTTACAAATTAATATCATTTTGTCACGTTAAATGTTACAGAAAATTCTTGATTTATTTATTTTTAAATCATATTATCGTGAAAAAGTAAAAAAGAAAATATAAAGATTTAAATCGCCAAGTATGAGAAAGTCGATCGGTTTGTAGGGGATGGGGGGTGTGGAAGCCCTTAATTTTCTGAAGTTACGGAACCATCGAGTGGCTCATGCCGCTGGCACGAATTTTTTAATCTCGCCACCCTCCTCGTCGGGATCGCAGTTTTTATTAAAAATAAGACGGCCACCAAAGGGTCGTGCGAGACTACGGAGCCTCAAGTTTACTGTTGTTTCCGCCATGTGAGCCAGCTGCCACAAGAGAAACAGTGCCGTATACTTTGCCTTAAACACTGCCACCCCCTCTCCCTCACTCCCCAACCCATAAACTCGCCGACGATATTTTCGTTTCGCTTCTCGTTCGGATTCCTTTTTATCGCGTCAATTTTACGGCTTCTATTCGGAAAATTTTGTCGTGCTTATGATTTTATCGCTGTCTCACGATCGGACAGTGTATAAACTGCGACGATCCATTAACTCGAACAAGAAACAGCTGTGTGGTATAAAATTTTCTAAAAAGATATATCGCAAAGTTAGAGGGCTTTGGAATATTTGAAATATAACATTAATCACATATTACGAATAAGCTGTACTTGAAATAATTGCAAAATAATTTAAATAAAGGCTGAATAAATATTTATATAAGTTTGAAACTGGCTTTGGCTTTCAATACTGTGTTGAATTTCTTTTTTTTGTGAGGATAACAGGGACAGAACCTTTACGTGACTTATTACTACCATCGACAGAGTTCGAAGGTCGATTTTTAGGGTGCACCGAGTCTCATATCGCAGACAGATGGCTCGTCCGTTTTTACAACCAATAACGGACTTTCGTCGAAGATATACGTCTGTACTACCGTGCCCACTCGTCGATCTATACAGGGTGAATCACTCAACACCAGAATCTCAAATATTTTTGTTAATTAAATATTTTCTCTTAACGCGTTGAAAATTTCATTATTTTTCAATTCAGGTCGGGAATTTTTTTCGGGTTCAGACAGGACCCTGAAAGATTGCCCAACACATGAATTTGTTCGAGTACCCATCATTTCGGAACCTCAACTCGATTCGAGACTGGAAATTCGATTACATTACGTGCTACGCAGTAACATGAAAATATTTTCAAACTTAAAAATTAAAAGTATAGTGTATGCGTGTGTCGCGAAGCGCAAGGAAGCTTCTAGAAACGTATAGAAAGTTAAAGTCAAAGTTCTCTATATGGATCCAAACATCAAGGCTGCGAAAATCATTGAACAATTCATTAAATAACTCAAGACAAATAACATTAAAATCTAAGACGTACAGTGCCGGGATAAAATATTGACACACTGTTTAAAACAAAATATGTATCTCATTTAAAATTGGACCAAATGACTTGAGGCTTTTGGAGAAGCTATAAAAATTAATTTACTAAGATATGTGCTTCTGTTGTTTTAAAAAATTACAATTTGTCGAAATCGGGAAACAAATAGTAAAAGGCAATTTTTTAATTTTTTTATCTGAGTTTGCAATGAAAATTTAAAATATGACATTTGTAAATTTAAGTATGTTATGTGTATGCTGAAAATTTCATTGAAATCGGTCAATGCACTTAGAAATTATAAGTAATTAAAATTTCCGAAAATCTCTAATAACATAATTAGTCACATTCTTAGATGAAAAGCCGAGATTTTCGGAAATTTTAATTACTTGTAACTTCTAAGGGCATTGACCGATCTCGATGAAATTTTCAGCATGACATAACTTATTTGAATCCACGAAAGACATATTTCAAATTTTCATTATAGACTCACATAAAAAAGTTGAAAAATTGCCTTTTACTATTTTCCTCCCGATTTCAACAAATTGTAATTTTTTAAAACAACAGAAGCTCGTATCTTAGTAAATTAATTTTTATACCTTCTTCAAAAATCTCAAGTCATTTGGTCGAATTTTAAATGAGGTATTCTGTTTTATACGGTGTGCCAATGTTTTCTCCCGGCACTGTATTTCCTAGCAAATTAGTACCTGATACACTTAACTTTTAAAGGACATGGTCCAAAAAGAAGACTGAAATCTAGCTGTAAGAACAACGATATATTTTCCACACCGAAACATCAAACAAATGTATTACATTTAACACAGGCACATGGGTCGGGTAACGCCTAGCTGTCTATATTAAATTTAAAAAAAAAGTTCTCTATACGTTTGATGAGAAGGTACATTTTCTTTTAGCCATCTTACAAGGGTTAGCCTGAAAGAATGTAGTGTCGGCTTCCGAATTGAGTTTTGGATCCCGAGTTAATATTCGGTTCTTGAAATTACCGGTACCCGAATAAATTTACGTACTAGACAAATTGCCCGATCCAACCCGATGATTACCCGCCCCGAGCTAAGGCTCCTTCATCTGCACACCCTTAATATTTTTACAATATTTCATTACTTCTGTTACTAATATTCAAGTACTAAGTATTTCTAGTTAGGTAAGTAAAAAAAAATTCTAGTAATATGTACAATGGATGTCTTTGGAAATTCATGCATTACCTACCTATTTATGAGTGAATCACAAAAACAAAATATAGGTATGCATAAAATATATTAGAAAGAAACAGAGGGAGAAAGAAAATATGAAGATAAGGTGAAAGTTTTTTAGTGAGAAGCAGCAAATCTACTCTTAGCAAGTTTTTCACGGATAAAAGTGTCTCTTTGCCACCATCGAAGGTATTTCTGTAATCGTGCTGGAATATCAACTCGTCATAAAACTTTTCCAATATTAACTCCCTTGCGCGATTAAAGAAAAAAGAAAGGAGAAAAAAAAAAGAAAAAAGAGTTGTTTTCAACAGAACCATCCCCGATATCTCATTATTCAGGCGAGTTCACGCTTGCTGAAGATACGGAGTCGCTCGTCGAACTTCAACCAATCGATCGTGAAATCATCGAATATTAATGGAAATTAATTCGCGTCGATTAATTTCTCTTTCTGAGCTTGGCCGGTATCGGCTTCAATTCACCATCACACGGACGATTATTTTGTCCAGCTGCTTAGGGAATTGATGGAACATTCCTTCGAAATCCCACATCCACGATCCATAATCACTCGTAAACGTCATTACTATTTCAATGAAAAAACTCAATTGTTTTATTCTAACAGTGGAATTAGTATTTTGAAACTCTTGTATTTAATTTTTAGTTTTCAAAGTAAATATAAACAGACAAAAGAAGTGTTTTATCGTCTGCTTAATAACAAACTTTTGTAATACTCTGAATTTTTATACCTGAGATACCTACTTCAATTGCAAATTGAATTAATTACAAGATATTAATTAAATGGAAATTAATCGAACTTACCAGAAATACCGTCGTAGGTCCACCATTCATCCCAGCTGGCCTCAGATTCTGCAAAACAACAAAATACCACGTTAATACTAATATTTGTAAATAAATAACACCTGATATATTACAATATGTATTCCTATAAGTGTATCTAAAATTTTAAATAAATCCATTTTTAATTCCATCAAGCTTGCTATTTGAGTAAAGAAAGCATGGATAATAAAAGCCCTGCTATGTAATATTACTAATGCTTATGTGGCTTTAATACAACAACACTATGTTTCTCGTGGTGCACCATGAACATAAACTCGTTCCATTAACAATGTACCAGTTTCTTGGCCTGCATATCCTTGGAAACTTTCCGGACGCCGCCGGGAGAAACTTTAAAGCTGTATCATGAAACCGCGAACATTGATCGATCGAACTTGCTGGTAGCCACGGATGATCGATCAATCGATTATACCGAGTAATTCAGATTTGAAATTCCGAAAGTGTGTATGTTGAGTCGGAAACCGTTCTGATAAAATCGAATTGTGCGAAGAAATGAAGAAAGGAAAAATTTGAAATGGTACAATTTTCTTTTGTAAAATAATGAAATCCTTTTAGTATATTGATTAGTGCAAAATAGAAGATTTTAGAGTGAAAATAAAAAATATATATTTGAATATGTTCTCGGAGAACACGAAATGCTAATCGATTCATGAAAAAAGTCTCACCCTCGAAGCACTCGACTCAACGCCCTGATAATTGAATTTTCATTTCAACGAACGCTTTATCTGTCGCATTACCGCTTCTCTTTCCATATTCATTGCCTTTCACACCTCGAAATAGCCAGTAGAACACGATATCGAGTGGCTCGCTGTTCGTTTTTTCGCATGCAGATTTTTCCATGGCTATGCTTCCTCGGCAAACGTTTTATATTACACCTATATGCGTAAGCCTTCTTTGCTAATTTTTATTTATGATTTATTAAATTAATGTCTTTCATAATATAACTTGGAGAGGACAAAAAAATATAATGAATACAAATTAATCACAGTATAATCAGCAAGAGTTGCATTTTCGGTAGGGTAATTTCGGAAGAGATGGATCACTTTTGAACTGCAGAGTCTGAGTCAATTGATACTCGAACTTACAAAACATAGATACACATCGGATATAAAAGTAAAGTTAAATGTATAATTTCTTAATTAAAAAGTTTCATATGTGGGCAGAATAAGTTTTTAAAGGAACTGCATAAAAGAACATTAAAATTAAAGAATAAGGAAATTAAAATTGGGGCTCTATCCATGGTCCGTCGTTCGTAGATTAATTGAAGAAAATGCCCGGGGTTTGGCTTATGAACTTTCAAATAACGAAATTATAATAAGCATTTTAATCATTATAACAATGGTCCAACTACTTCCACGCTGGTTAGTTTAACCACTGTGTACGAAATAGATTGATTTATATGAGAAAATAAAATACACTTATTCTTGTGTAACAAAAATCCATCTTTTTGTTTATTTTAACAACACTTTATTTTCTTGTTGTACATACATAAATACTTTCGGTCTTTTTGTCGCAATAGCTACCACGATTTTTATACTTCATTTAGCTTTCAGGTGACTATTTTATTCGTTCCAAAAAAAGCATGTATGGCCATTAAAAACCAGTTCATTTGTATTTTTAAAAAGCATCGTTGCACTTGCCAAAAATTGAGCTTATAGAAAAATAGTAATTTCTACATCATTCAATCTTTTCTCCTTTAACTTTTTTTCTATTTTGAACAAAACCCTAATTACAAACTATTTGAATTATATAACAACTCACTTTATAGTGGTCCAACTAACTCATTTTTAAGACGTAGATTAACCAGTTTGGGGTCATTTACATTACGCCATATACACCATATAAAAATACTTTAAATTCGTATACCATGCGATCAAACTGAATAAAGTATGTGCTCATCTTTACTTATCACAAACATGAAATTTTCAGTGAGAAATTGTTAGACGCAAATAAAATTAAAAGGATAAAGTACCTATGTTTCATGTAAAGACGATACAAGTAAACAAACTACTAGCGGAAAGTACTTACACGCACAATGAAATCAGGGAAAGTGGCGATATAGGGGAAGCAAGAATTCTCAAAATCCTCATTTTTTCGATATTAATATTAAAAGTGATTTAGAAACAAAATAACATGATTTTTGTTTATTAAACATTATAAAATTTAGAAAGTACGAATAACAAAGTAGGAAAGGCTACACGCCTATTGTATACATACATACAGTCACTCACAGTGAAAATCGTCCACCCGCCACGGGGCGTATATTAGTCTAAATAAAACAATAAATACAAATAAAGTACAATGATTGCGCATATTAAATTATTCTACATAAATAACTACATAATATAATCTAAAAGCAAAAGATTCTGTAGAATAATAATCAAGATATAGCATTGCAAATAGAATCTTATTCGAAATGAACTTCACAGTGAAAATCGTCCACCTACAACAACGTTTGATAAATTGCAATAGTTATTTGATTTTGTAATTTTTAATGAGTGATTCATATAGATTTCTGTGTGCTGAATCCGAATCTCTAAACCATTTTTATCCGACTTTTATAATTTTCGAGATAATCAATCTTAAACACAAATTGCAAATATTCAACTTTGAAAATGATTTCCATATGAGTTTTTACAATAGCAGATATTCAGGTTCTTTTTTCACACAATAATTCTGTGGAATCTACCGAATAAAATGATATAAATTGTTACTACATTATAAATATGTAAATATGTTTAAATAATAATGGAAGTGGAAGAGACGCCTAAATCACACGAAGGCCTGCTGATATTTTTTTATTATATTTCAAAAACTAACAATCTAGGAGAAGATCTAATCATATCACACGATAGAGAAACATTTTTACTAACGATAAGTACATTAAAGCAAGGTATAAAATTATGTTTCTACTGAAAGAAGGAACATGATCGCAAAACGTACGCGACAAACAGGTCAACCGTCAGCATTGAGAACTACTGCTGTCACCGCTATAACGCCATAGCTAATTGATATCTAATAGCCGTGAAATCTAAAGTTATACAAGCGGTATATCTCACAGTAAATTACCTTATACCTATCATTCAAATATGCAATACATATATTATTTCATAGATTTTGGCACGAACCTTTCAAAACTTCAAAAGTGAAAATTTTACTATACCAAACTGTTAACTTTAAGATTTCCTCGAATAATTATTGCTTTATGCTATTTTCTAGTCCATATGCACTTCAAACCTCTGTCTATGTCTCGCATACTCTTAGCATCGCTGTGTGTGTGGTGTTCTCTCGCCTAGGATCGTCAGAGACTCGGTCTGACCAAAGCACGAGCCATTCCACTTCCGACGGTGACCCATATTCGATTATCTGGATGCATGCCATCCAGTCCCCGTGCGGCAAACTAATTGCCTCAAATTGGAAAACTTTCCAGGCCTGTCCTGATCTCCGCTCTCTCCTCTCTATTGTCAATCTCCTCTGCTTCTCTAACCATGCCTCCTATTACGATGTTTCTCGACGCTTGTTTCGTACCTCCTCCCCTTAATTCGCAATACACGAGTTGCTGATATCATTAAATTTTCGAAATTTCAATAAAAATATTGCTTTTCTAACACTTTGGCTGCCATAGTAATAATGAAGGTACTTACATAATTTTCCCATTTATCTTGCACTGTTAGAGTAACAGAAATTTTCCTTTGTCTTCTCTTCTATTTTATTTGTTGAAAATGCCAGTTATAAATGATAATGACATTTATTAATGGTTGTTAATTTGAACAATATTAAAAAATAATTCCATAGTCGCCTACAATGTAAGTTTCCGCTCTTTCCACTTTTATTTCGATGAAACTCAGCAGGATTTATAAAACTGCTTAAAATATTTTTTCTCCACTCTTCGACTTTCCCGTATTCCGTAATATTCTAAGAAAAAGGTGGAAGCGAACGAGAGCGCAGTCTGGTAGCAGCAACCTCTCCAATCTCTGGCGAGTTTACGGTGAATCAAGCGCATCGAAAGGAAACGTAAATATACTTAAAAGCCACTTCTCGAACGAGCTCGACCGGTCTCTGAAAGCGGGTTAATCGCTCGCTTCGGGCAACAAGGGATGTAACCTAGACAGCATCTCCGTCCGTGTAAATCTTGACGAAATAAACGTCGGGCGATAGAGAAATCGAGGTTACAGGGAATTAATAATTTCCGCGTGGAGGATTGTCACCCAGACGCCACGCTATAATTATGGTTAACCAAAATGTCTACGCTGAAAACGACCGTCACCTTTGGGAGTTGAAGTGTATGACTGGCTGGGACCGGGAGACATTGTTAACTTTAATGGCAAAACTATAGTAGGATTAAGCGTAAAACCAACTTGGCAACCAGATACCATTACCATTTTCACACCTACTTCGAAGGACTTTTTACAAAAACGAGAAGAAACTAAAGTGAATGATTTCTTTCTTGATGTAGTAAAGAAATTTATTAACGCTGGTTCGAACGTTCGGCCATCTTTACAGCTATCTATTGATATTGTATAACATCATAATTTGTATTTGAAAGGCTACAAAATGTAATTATTTCTCTGCTTATTGTAAGATGTATTGATTACTAATTGGAAATCTCTATGTATACATAAAATCCTAAGTGATTCAAAACCCCTGGATGTAGAAGGTTGAAATTTTAAGAATGGCTTCTCTTTAAAATGGAAGCATTCAATAAAAAGGGATTTTTCAAAATTCGACCCGTAAGAAGGTGGAAAACGAGGTTGAAATTTTTGACTTTTTCGGAAACGTCCAACTCTAAAAACATGGGAGGTAGAAATACTTGTAGTAAACTTATAGAAAAGCTAATCCTACTACGATTTCGATGATTTTTAAATACAGGTAGGTCTCGATTAGTACGAATAATAAATCCCAAAAATTGTTCGCATTATTTGAATTCGTACTACATATTCGAATACTTGAAATACAGGAATTGGTTTTTAGTTGAAGAAAATATACGATCAAAATTTGGAAATATACCTTTCATACGTATATTATTAAATTATAATAGCATAAACATGTTTATTATTTTTTTAAGTATTTTAACAGTGTTGATTGCACTTTCTTCTGCTTTTTCATATCTTCGTATATGTGATGATAAACCCACAGTATTTTATCCAAGTCTCTGTTAACTTGCATGCTTCGATCCCTGTCTGGATCGAAAAAAGTCTCGCAAGACTCGCATTAACTGAATATTTGTACGCATTAAATGCGACCTAGTATCATTTTAAAATTCGCACTAAATCGAATATCGCACTATATGAACTCGGATTAATCGATTTTAACACATCCGCTGCCACCGTCGAAGCATTGTCAGCATAGAATGTCATAATCCGTGTGCCATCCGTTGACTGTGCTTCGACGTTGCGCGTAAGAATTAGGATATAGTGGCACACAGCATGTCCTTCACATTTTCGGGCTGGCTGCGAAACTTTTTTCCTCTAAGCTATATGTCGGACTCAATTAGTTTACGTGATATTCGCGAAAGAATATTGTTACTATTGCAGTGAATTCTGCCTATACGTATGAGCTCGCGCTCGTGGCCGTGTGTGCGCCGGGTCGCTTTCCTACCGTTTCTGTAAGCAGCACCATGTGGTCCGGCTTCTATTCATACAACGGATGAACTGAAAAATCAAATTATAACATTTGACTCGCGTGAGTCGCCTTTAGGCGGCCGGATTCTTAATGTGGCCTGACCTAACCTAACCTAGACGTATAAATAACAAAAACATAAAATACCGCCGACATAAGTACCGACAGCAAACAATCTTGTGGTGCACAATGATTAATATTTTCCGTTACTTATATGTCTAGATTAGGTTAGGTTAGGTTATATTAACACGTTGAGTGCCACGTCAGTCATCGGTGACTGACACCAGGGGTCGAAAACTCTCACTGATTTTCTTGGCTTTTCAGTTTTAGTTCTCTGATGACGGACAATACGTAGATAGCGCTACTACGACGACAATCAGCGCCGCCTACATTGGCGTTGATTGGCGTCGTTTGGCGTGTTTTGGCGTCACAGCTTCATAGCGTCCGTTTTGGTGGAGTCCAAATAATTAATGATTATTAATTTATTATCGTATCCCTACAGGTGGCTGCTTTAAATCACAGATTTATGATTTAAAGATAAGAAATCAGCTGAATCATAAATCTATGATTTTTAGCAGTCACTTTATGACTATCCAAAATTGTGTATTCTATATATATACATATAGATGAAAAATGTAAATTAATTAATCGAATGAATGTAAAAAATAAAAAGATAATTCCAATAATTACATCTTATATATATGTGAGACATATATAGTATATGTACTTATACATATACAGGGTGTTCGACAACAGGTGGGCAAAATTTTAAGGGGTGATTCTAGGGATCAAAATAAGACGAAAATCAAGAATAACGAAATAGCGTTTGCGGCTTCGTTTTCAAGTAATTAACGTTTAAAAATTCGAGTAAAAAGCGCCTGAAACCTGCAACCCGCCCAGCACCGACGACTGAACGTCAGGTCGGCAGGGGTTGGTACAGTCATAACCAAGAATCGTTGAATAGTAAAAACTTACCTCGTGTTATTCTGTTTCTCGGTAGTGCACCATTCGGCTTCGATTCTTGGTTATGACTGTACCGACCCCGGCTGACCTGACGTTCAGTCGTCGGTGCTGGGCGGGTTGCAGGTTTCAGGCGCTTTTTACTCGAATCTTTAAACGTTAATTATTGGAAAACAAAGCCGCAAACGCTATTTCGTTATTCTTGATTTTTGTCTTATTTTGATCCCTAGAATCACCCCTTAAAATTTTGCCCACCTGTTGTCGAACACCCTGTATATGTATGTCTACTTTTAGTACACTCATGACGGATGGTTAGTAGATGGCGCTACAGTCAATGTTAGACTTTTTGTAGAGGCGAGTTTCCGACCCCTGCCTGACACTAAACGTTCCGTTCAGGCCGCGACAGTCGCCGGTGACTGACAGTGTAAAATACGATATCAAACTAAAAAAATTACATTGTTCTAATTACATTGTACGTTTCAATCTTAGAAGTGCGCTTGGCATTGCTGTATCACAATACCAGCGCACTTCTAATTGTAAGCAGCGCGCGTGGCCTGACGGAGATTTCCTTATAAATTTGCGTAGCACTCAACGTGTTAATATTCCGGCCGCCTTTGGACGATCGGCCACACAAATCCACTGTCAAAATTATTGAAATTAGTAGTTTGATTTTAGTAGTTTAACTTTGATTTTAAGCTCACCCGTTATATAAACGGTAACCGGGCCATATGGTGCTGTTGACAGAAACAGTAGAGAAGCGAGATTCGCCCGCCGACGCGCACACAGCCGCAGACGTATACGTACAGGCGAAATTCAATGTACATAGTAGTACTCATAGTTTTTCGCAAATATCTCGCAAACTAATCGAGTCCGACATATAGCTTAGAGGGAAAAATGTTGCTTAAAATGACGAATTTTACAACATATTTAAAAATCATCGAAATCTATAGATATATCTATAAGAAGAAATTTCAATTTCCACTTTTTAAAGAGATGAAAACAGGGATGGTAGGTGTATATTAAACAACATATATATTGCTCAAAAAAAAATTTGAGCAATGGACATTCTCCTGAGTAGATAACATTCTTTAAAGAAAGGAAAAAATAAATAAAAATGTAATTAGGAAGACTGCGCGAAGTACGGATAATCGACTAGTTATAATAAATATAAGTCCTTGATATATTCGAGAAATTAATCATTTTTTCGTACGTTAGTATAAAAATAAACCTTAAATAGAAAACTGGTCCTGCTAATTATACCCCTATTAATTATCACAGATAATCACATTGTCAATTTCCATGAATTTTCTACAACTCAATAAATCCTTTTAATCTCTAGTCATTTTAAACAACATATGCATCACTGTGTATCGACAACAAATACCAAAAGTATAGTTCACACAGGTACAACGAACAATGTAAGGGCTCGTTTTCATAAATCCCTGCCATTTGGAAGCCCTTCGAGCGAGCCACGTAAATGATCACCCGCATTATCGAAATACTGCGAACACGTCGGTAATTTTCTGCTTAAAATCGGTCATACATCAAGCGGCCAATTAATATCAGGAAAATGTTTCGTGCACCGTAAACCTCGAACCGTGGCTACGGACATCTGCTCTCGTAGAGAGATACGGTTTGCAACACCGTTAGCTATACACTTATTTGATATGCTCGTTGATAAAAGAAGAAAGGCAGAACCGATACTATCTACACCGTTATTTGCCCAGTCTTATCTAGTGAAACAGAGAACCAACCCCCTGACTGCTCTGTAATTTTCGTACAGCCACTAGATCGATATTACGTTTAATCGGTCTCAGCCTCACCTGCTTCTCCTTTGTTTCGCGAAATATTTGCTTAAATTACCGAACCGCTCGATTCCGTTCGTTCACACTGTTCAGACGAACCGTGACGATCGTTCGTTGGTTTCCAATTTTCCTTCCTTCCATAGAAATTGTATTCTCGTATTTTCTACTTTCAATCAACATGTTGAATACCTTGAGAATAATCGATAGTCCGCGCCGCAAATGACATATACTTGAATAATTGAAAGGGAATAATAATAAAATAATATAAGATATCAAATAGCAAGCTGGAAATTTGAAATTTCAAAATTAATTATTCCTTAGATGTGCGCGAAAATCCGAAGATTCGGGTACCCGATACTCGAATTGGGCTGGAAATTATTTCGGTCAGCTTTGGATTCTCGAAATTTGGACAACTGTGTTTCGGGATGAACTTTATTAAACGTGATCGTGACTTGTAAATCCACATCTATACTTTCAATAACCGGAACCGATCCACTTTGAACAATGCCGATCTGATCCGATATTCTCAGATTCTTTCACACCTCTACACTGTTTCTATTCATAATAACTAAAATTTCATTCAACGTGTTGATTTTGATAATTATAAAATACAAGTGCTCAAATACTTGTAGGACTTAAATGAGTAACAAATTTTATAACTTTCTGCAGGACCAAGAGTGTACAATAACGACGAATGCACTTATGCAACGATCGCGCCTTTGCATTCGGTAAATTGTTAGTCTTGTTAGAAGACGAGTCGATACGAAACGGTCGTGCACCCCATTATCCCGTTTTCCAGTAACGCATTTCGCTATCGATGAAACCCTTCGCACTCCTTCTCGCCCTTTGTCGCGTATAAATTGCTCTCTCAACACTTTAGGAATAATTCGCTGTTAACTTCTCAATAATTCATGGAACACGTGGAACCTGATGCGTTGGATTACGAGGGTGAAAGGGGAGCATCGATGGACTGCCATGCCATGCCGTTTAGATAATCCACGGTGTAACGAGTTCGGTGGAATGAAAATCGAGGGGAAGCTTTAAAGAGGGAGAAAAAGTTTGAATTCTATGATATTAGGTCATTCCGTAAATAATGTATATTTTCTACGATCGAAACAAAAACAAAGCCTAAAACGTTTCAAATTCGTCCAAACAAATCTCCAAAGGTAGGTAACCGCAGTGTAATTAAAAGCAAAGCGTATTACAAGCTCGCGGTGTCGGATTAATCCTCTTTTCGTTCGCGAGAAAAGAGTCGAGGCGAGCCTTAGACTTAATTCACAGTCTGAGCGTAGCCAAGATAAAGTCTAGATTAAGAAAACCTTACCCTTCCACCCCTTCAGAATGTTACCACGGGTAGTGTACGAAGCCCTATTCACCTCGAAATTATTTTCATTTTTTCCCACCTGCTACTTCCAGTCGATTTCACCCGCGAACGTTCCAAAAATTTCAACCAACCCCTCCTTCTTTCTCCTGATTACGTTTTTTTACAGAGAGGCGAAGGGGTGGTAAAAAGGCGAGCAAAGCAGCAAGTTGGTTAAGTGGCACGACGGGTCAGCGACGGTATTCAGAAGGTATTCGCTTAAGTGAAACGTGAAAAACGCGCGGAAAGGGAAATCATATTAAGCTCTGGACGAAGCAGAGAGGCTGAGGGGAGAATCAGCCCTTCTCTTTCGCTGCCGCTTGATTCACCCTGAGAACCTGCTATCATAATTAAACAACCGACAGACAGCTTCGTCCAACTAACCCACCAGGGAAATGAATAACTGTGGATAGAGGTTGGCACAAAGGGACCCCGGGAAATATTTAAATGCACCTTTGAATAGGATTTAATGCACCCAATCGGCTTTCCTAAGAATATACATATTACGTTCCAGGAAAAAGAAAAACTTCGGGGTTCGGGGTGAGCTTGTCTAAACCATACAGAGTACAGTATTGCCTCGAAATAAGCAACTCGCTCGGGACCGAACAGTTGCTTATTACGAAGCAGGTATGCTATACGACACTCGTAGAAACGAGTGAGAGATTCGAAGTATGTAACGGCAAACGGACCTCTCACTTTGCGGGCCACTTCAAACAAAGAAGAGGGGACAGCGAGTTGCTTATTTCAAAGCAGAGACCACTTGCTTATTTCGAGGCAATACTGTATTCCTCTAAAAACTCTAAACTTCTAAGATTCGAGGATTCTAAGCTTTTGAAATTCCAAAATTCTAAACCTACGAAGTCCTAGAATTGTAAAATTCGAAAAGTTCAGGCCTCTAAAATTTTTAATTCTAGAATATCAAAATTCCAAATGGTACAATCCCAAGGATGATAGAATTTTCTATGGCAGAAGGACCATAAATTATATTAATTCTTAATTATTATATTAAGACATTAATTTATTATTTCTGTCTTTTCTACAAAAATAAGAAAATCTAAGATCTAGGTGTACTAATCAAAGTTCGATCGTCTCGTTCTCTATAATTATTGTCTAGTCGATTATCATTGATGGTATTGATGAAACAATTGGCAACGGTGCTACGTACTTCCAGCTATTTCGTGAGGCTTAAAATACGGAAAAGTCACGCGATGGAACAAACACGAACGAAGGAGGGCGAACGAGTTGAATCGAATCGCTAGTTAACAGGTTCGACGCGTTCTTTGTTTAATTTATGCAGTTGCGTGCTACCATTGTTGCGGTTCAATTTGCGAATTTACTAGCGGAGAAATTCATTGATCTCGGTACAGTCGTTTGCCTCTGACGGAAATTTATTTTGATTCTCGTTTTAGATACTGTTCGCGAGTTTTTTTATTTAACGCGACACGAAACAACGACGATAAAACGCACCTGCAATATGAAACACTTTAACGTTGAAATCATTATTAATTACTTTCAATGTCACGTCACTTACAGTCGCTCACGGAAGTCTTTATATACCCTACAAAAAGGTCATTTTGATTGAAAGTTAGGGTACATTTACTATGTTATTATTCTATACTTAACACTGAGTTTCATGTTAAAATTGTAGAAGCTCTTCTCAAATAATTATTTTATTTTAGTAAATTTAGTAATATATCATTTATAAGATGTTTTTTTTTACCAAAACATTACTTCCAATTTGCGTTTTTTTTTTCTAAAAATTCATACTTCCTAAAAATATTCCTTCAGAAGTCGACATTTCCACTTTAAAAGTTAGCAATTTTTAAACATGGAGTTCTCAAAGTTTTTCCCAAACTTGTCGAGAATAAAACACTTTTGCAGTCAGTCAAAAATTCACGAGCGTAGCATGTAAATTCAAGGAAACCTTTAAAAACATTCCGCCAATTTCATCCTCAACGTTAATAATACAATTTTTAACTGGAAACTTTGGAGTACTTGAACGTCGATCCGAATTCGAACTTTCTTAACATTTCTTCAAAAATTTACGTCAGCATATCTAAATTCAGGCAAAATTTCGTAAAAATACTCCCCCGGTTCTTGGCTATTGATAATAGAATTTTCAATTTAAAGCGTCGAATTTCAACTTTCTTCTCGAACTCGAAGCAGGATAAAACACTTTTTATGCAGTTTCAAGAATTCACGAAGCAACGTTTAAATTCAGGTGATCTTTCAAGCGTAACTCCTTTCTCAATATTAATGGTAGTATATCCGATGAAACTTCTAGTTTCAACTAAAATAATGTATTCAGAGATACACCGCATGTAGAAAGTGTTTGTATAGCAATCAATGTCAAATAATGTTTTGTAAAATTGAGGTTTATTAATTCATTTCTGTAAAACAGTACGTTGGGAAAAGTTGAAGCTAAAAAAAATTACACAACAAAATTTACGAATCTATATGTACTAATGCATCAATAAAGTGCAATTGCATATTTTTTTTTTTTTTTGAATGATTATAGTTAGTCACTCATTACGAATACCCGAATCTTTTAATTTGTCTCCATAACATAAAAAATACACAATTCTTGAACAAAATTAGCTAGATACATAATTAGTAAAATTGTGTAATTAAAAATTAAAATATTATTGCAATACATATATAGTATGGTACTTTAATAAGCAGCATAATGTAGTGTAACATGTAAGAAATATATGTATAGATATAATATCAACTTTTTTAATTGTGAAGAACAAGGTATACCTACCAATCATTTTTGAATTATTTAAAAGTACTTACAAGGGATATTACCCAATCGACACACGCCGATTTTGATGCCCTTTGAGTATGATATAGAACTCAAAAAAATATTTGACACGTATTTTTTTTTATCGGCAATTGTCCACGCTGAAGGGGTGAAAAAAATGACAAAAATAGATTATTTTTCAATATATTTTTTAAACAAATAAATTTATCAAAAAGATGGCTACATAGAAAAATTTGCTATTCAAAAACACACAAATTTCATTTTGAATTTTTCGCCTACACCTAATAGGTCCTGAGATATTCAAGAAAATATGTTTTGCAACCCCAAATTTGAGGGCTATTTTCATCCCTTCAGCATGGACGATTGCCGATAGAAAAAAATACGTGTCAAATATTTTTTTGAGTTCTATATCATACTCAAAGGGCATCAAAATCGGCGTGTGTCGATTGGGTAATGTCCCTTGTTAGATGTATTGTCGATGCAACGAATATTTGCAATTCACATTTTCCTCATTTTACCCCTCGGACGACGGACCATCGAGAGAGTCCCAATTGTAATTTAATTATGTATTTAATTTTATTACTTTTATTTTCTAAATTTTATACTGCTCCTTTGAAAATTATTGTTACAATATATGAAATTCTTTCGTTTAAAAATTATTGGTGAACTTATAGAAAACGTGCTTCCCTTTTGATTTCGATGATTTTTGAATATTTTGGAAAAGTCGACATTTTAAGCAACTTTTTCCCTCTAACCTATAGGGTAAAGAATCTATGCACCAGATATTTAGCGCATGGCATGAAAGCTGTTGAAAAATTTCAACATGATTTTTTTGTTTATCCTGGGAATTTTTTGAATGAAACTGGTTATTAAGCATTTTTATAAGTTCGGGACTTACCGAATTAAATAAAAAATAAATTATTAAAAAGATATTAAGTAAAAATGTACAAACAAATTCTGTCATAATACCGGACACCGCAAAAACTGCAGAGCTATTTACTGTGCCTGAGTTACCGGACATTGTCCCGGATATCGTACTGCAGCTAACGGATATGAATAATTTATGTTTACGCGCAATTAAAGTTATTTTAATGTCGAATTTTGCAACATATTAAAAAATCGTCGAAATCGAAGGGGAAGCGCCTTTTCTACAAGTTCACCCAATTATTTTTAAACTCTAGGTTAATATCCTTGTGTTAATCAAAGGTTAATCAAAAGTACTTAAATACTTTTTACAGAGAGTGTATCAGCTAAAACTAACCCAGAAGAAGATTCATGGTATACGAACGAGAAAGAGCGGGACAGGGTGAGGGTGTCCAAACGAGTGGTCAAATGTAATTTAAAGAAGGAAACCTTCCCCTTTGCCACCCTTCGACTCCAGTTCGTCCAGTCTTCGGGCAACGACCAGAAAAGAAGGTAGAAAGTTCCGGCTGGTTTACAATTCAGCCCGCATAGGGCAACTCTTTTGCACCCTTTCTGACTAACCCCCGATCACCTTTACCCATCCTTTTTTTCAAACCATCTCCTTATTTGATCCCGTGAACTTAGGTGTGGTACGCGTTCTGCACCATCGACAACTCACGCACCCCAGCCACCTTTTTACGTCCCCTTGAACGAGCCATCGATCTGCGAATATTACAACCCCATTTTTTTCTTTTTTTTTTTTTTTTGCTGCTTGTAACAAGACTCCTTTCGACGGTGATAGATTATTGGAGGATTCTGTATATTTGAATTCGGACTGAAAAGCATTCTTTGGGATTTTTTCATCAATTTTTGTAATAACTTCTTCTTTATTTCTAAATTTATTACATTAGAAGTTGATAGAGATTAATAATAGAACTTGGGATTTTCTAACACAACCATGAACACACATGCAATCATGATTTCTTTACGATAAAAACTAAGATTAATAGAAACATCTACAATGTTTTAAACCATCTCACGAATAGGAACAGTGAATGCCATCCGGGTGGGAAAACTTTCTCACCAGGTATTTTTCTTTCGCGAATATACGAACAGCATCAAGAGCAAAAAGTAGAAAAAGCAGAGCGCAGCTGGATTCTTTTCGAACGTAACATGATCGTGGAAAATACTCTTTGTGTTTTATTTAATCCTTTGCATTTCCTGTACAATTAAATATTATTTACGTTCAAAGTATACACAAAATATAGAATTAGAGATATGTCACGCTCGATAAAATTTCACCTAATCGTGATTAAGTTAAGAAAATAAAAATAAATTAATACTTTCAGTCTACAATGTACTTAATAACATTTCAAACACACAAAGTTATTTTCAATATTAAACGCTACTTAAAATTATTTGCCTTGCACCCTTGCACCCAATAATTCTTGCCTACCCCAAGAACTTGCGCTTCTCGAAAAAAAAATAATGCAACGCCACCCTATTTCTCCAGGTTCATGCCGCGAGAGAAAAAAAAAGAACACTTCAATTCAGTGTGCTTAAAAAAAAGAAACGCTCCCTTAATCCCAGAACAACCCCCTAGTCAGGGCAGAATTTACAGCGTCTCGTTTTGGAATCCTCATCTTCACGCGGAGCTGTTGGTGTACCTAAACGTTTCCAACGGAACCATGTGAAAAGTAGGTGGTGGAAGGTTCACGGAGGTGGAAGGACGAGAATGTTACGGGGGTGAGAGAGGGAGAGAGAGTCGGATAAAAGGTCTGAGCCAGGTTTACTCCGCGTCATCAGCGTAATTGTATGCGAGGGAATAAACAAAACTATAAAGCTCGCGGTTCGGATTACTTTTCCGCAACTTTCCTCACCCCTCCTTGACCAACAACCCCTATTTCATCCCCTACCGCTTCTCTTCACTTCGCTGTTCCCGTTTACTATGTTTCTGGTTCGTCTTCCTTTTCTCGCTTCATTTGTTTCATACTTATTATTTTTAAATATTATAATAATGTATCCTGTAATTTGTATTAAATTTCAATAAATAACAATCTTCAACAAGAGCAGGTGTCATTCGCATCAAAATTCTTTTGTTACATTTAGGGTATAGCTTTTAAATTTCTCTTTATGGTAGAATTTGGATTGTTCTGAAGTAAAATTAATTTTGCAAATATTTATCGTATAAACTATGATGGTTATTTTCTTGAAAACCTGTACGAATCAATGGGTACATAAAGGTGCACCGAATCTCGACCTTTTCTCAACGATTGCTTTTTATTTACTCCATTTTCTTCTTTGTTTACTCCACCGCCTGCACCCTTCTTCTCGAATCCTCTCGCGTTTAATCTGGCGTCTTTCAACATCGACTGAAGAGCCGAATCGAACGATCTCGACACCCTGGGAGAACAGGGTGGCCAAGGTCCGGCCAATGAGAGTACAGGACGATCGAGGAGGAAGAACAGCCGAGCGGAGTTTCTCGATTCACTCCCTCGCTCGCTTACTGCAACTTTAAACAGGAAGCTCTTGCTTGATAAGCTGCTCTCTTTCTTCTGGAAACTTCCCCTTTTGAAGGAATACTTGTTATCTGACTCGAATCTGAACACGTGCCGTCTGTTTGTCGCCTCTAATGAGTTTGCTGATTCTTTAAAGATGATGTAAAAGGTAAACTTTCTCATGATTAATAGATTAATCCCTTCAGGGTTTGTTAAAATAAGGAAGTAGTCAATTCTTTTTTATTGACTATGAACTATTACCACTGAATAAGACCCTTGAACTATTAAACATATAAATAATTCATTTTTGAATTTAATTTCTCAATTATTAATATTATTATAGTAATAATGTTCAATCTGTTTATTTTTTAATTATTCAATTATATTACATTTGATACGTGGCAACGGATCGATCACCAATGTCTGTCACAGCAGTCAATGTATTAATTACCTTTAATAATTCGAATTACACGTAATTACTATCATTGCAGCAATTAACGTGTTAATTAAAATTAATTAATCGCGTAATTTGAATAATCGCCTGTCTAGTATCGAAATTGTTCGAAAGACACACCGAAATTGCAAATATTTGCCAATTTCAGCAATATACTAGAACATGAATTGAAATTCCAGCAGCTAGTAGTTATTTGAAACATACCAAGTTATAACATTCAGAATACTGTCCGGAATACTTCGACGGATCACCAATATCGTCCTCAAACATTTTCCAGTTTCCCACATTATTTCTAGCATAGTTCAGTGACTATCTCAGTAAGCGGAAGCATCGAGAATTACCAGGGAATCAGATCCGGTGTTTATTATGCTTCGTTTCCGTTCGACCTCCGTTATCGAGTCTAATAGTTGAAACCGCGGTTCGATTGAACCTTCCGATCAGAAATGCTGAAAGTTTGAGAGGTCAAACCGCACTTGCAAGTGGCCTTGTCCCAATATGCCCGCCTCGATACGTTTCAATCGCCTCTAGCTTTTTTTGAGGAAGTTAAATATTTTCTTTTCATTTTTGAAAAACTATTATATTATATATTTCAACGAATTATTGAGAAACTGATAAATATTGCCAATTACTATCAATTATTGATTTTGCAAAATTGAATCCTTTGAAACCGTCTGGTACATACGTCTGTAAGTATGTATGTATATTAATTTTTCAAAGCTTGATATTTTTTCTGAAGTTTGCTGGTACAAATATCTACAGCACACACCCTTTTCTTCATCCACAACGTATTTTTATATTACTAAAGAATTTTAGAATTTCAGTCTTGTAATTTCGCCGTTCCCCCAATTTACTCGCCATTTCCCATTTCCCATCTCCCATCTCTCATTTCTCATATTTTAGACAAACCTAATCAGATCAAAGGTTTAAAATGTGATAATTTAGAATAACTGTTTCTGATATCTGCTTTTGTTTTACAGAAAATCAGATGTGAAAATTGCTAATAAAATAATGTATATTCAAATAATAGCTGGAAAAAATGGAAAATTGAGTTTCGCCTGGACGTCAAACGAGTATACAAGGAAAGTTGCTTAAATACATTAAGAAAGTTTTGCGGCTTAGGTGGTTCAAAAACGCGATTGTGAGGAGATTCTTGGGCGAGTTATTCGAAACGGTAAACTCAGACGATTCATTTGCATGAAGAAGCAGATCTGCATTCATCAACTGGCATAACTTTCTCGACAACAGAAACGAAACGTGTGCAGAAAATTCGTTTAAAAGAGACCTTTTCGATATTTAACCGCAATATTAAATTATCTTTCATTGAAATAGCGAACTTTTTGACGTACAACTATTCTCGAAATTTAAAACCGATAGAAATGCAGAACGTGTTTTTAAATTCACGAAATATGACATTGGTTCGAAATTGGACAGATAACATGAAAACACAATGAATATTACGAGGAACGTGAAACAGTATGGGGCCTGCAGTTTATTTATGTCAATACAATTTTCGAAACATGCCCTCCGGCACAATCGAAAAGTACGACGCAACGTACGATAAAATTTACATCGGCGCCGGTGTTTGTCGATACCAGCTTTCCAGCTGGTGGAAAGCCAAGTTTTTCCCCGGCTTCGAACCGTTCGGCAGCTGATCATGAAATTTTAATCGCGTCGCGCTTTCTTCCGCGAGAAGCAATCACGCGAAGAATATCGGAAGGCAATAGAAAATGCTTTTTCGCCAATCGAACTGATGCATACGACATTGTCAATAAATTCTCAACCCTATTGAAAAATGAATCTGAGTACATTTATTTACGACAAAAATCATTTTCACTATTAACTTTGAAACATGTAAAATGTCTTATCGTCAATTCATTACATTGAAGTATGTACTTTGTAATTTACAACTTGGCACAAATTGTTTTTTCTTGATAAATTATCGAATGATTCATCGCAAGTCGAGTTTAGTTTAGAATTTAGAGTAACTTTTGAACATCTTATCCGGCTATACCTTTTCTAAAACAAACAAGAATTCTTTAAAATAATAATTGTTTCTTTAGAATAATTTTAATATTTTTTACTCACAATTTAATTCTATTAAAATTAAAACTTATCGAAATTAAAAATCTACGTTCCTTCATACATTGAAAGTTAAGAAATAATGTCAATAAGTCTTTCACAAACTTTGTGTAAATGTTTTCCAAAAACTTTATCATTCTTATTTATATTGCTTTATTTATAGTTAAACTTCTAAGTTCCACTTTAAACAAATAAAATGATAATAAACAGTTAAATGTAAAGGAACATACGGTCATATGTCAAAAAATATGAAATATGAATGTTATTTGCAATTAATTAAGGGATTTGATGTTTTCCAGTTTCTTATTAAATTCAATTTGCATTTGTTCAGTCAAAATTCATCGCCATTGAGTTAGAGGACGAAAACGAGGATCAGAGCAAAATCCTATGTAGTGTACAGCCATAAATACACAAGCCCGTAAACACATGCTGGTGCGGTGACATTAGGACACGAAAATGAACTAATATCGTCTCCCATCTCGCTCTACCAGCGACAAGTGCTTTCTGGGCGTCGTCCTAATTACAGCGGTATAATGAACTCGTGTACCACGACCCTACCTCAACATCGTTTTACTACGAAGAATAACAAACATTCTTTTTATTTGATATCACGTAGAACCTGTACCGTCTTCCCTTTGCAATTCAAATTTGAATTTTGCGAGCTTATAAATCTTCCACACGTGACTGCAATTTCAACTTAATTCATTTCTAGTCATGTTCCAAATTTGGAATAGAATATAATTTGACTCTGTATCATGGAATGTGGTAAGTAGTTATTAGTATATTTGCATATATCAATGTGTCATCGCATTTTTTTTTTATCATAAATCTTAATTAAAGATTTAAGTAGGTACGTTACAAAATTAAAAACAAAAATAAATTATTTAACTAAATTTTGCGCTAGAGTTAAATTAATCATATTTTTAAATTTTCCCTTCATTTCATAATTTTGCAAACGAATGACGCAAAGTGCAATGCTTGTGGCTATCGAAAAAGTGAAATTCAATTAACACGAGACAGTACGATCCGATTACCGTTTTTTTCCATAAATTAGCCGCGAAAGCGACCAATGGTTGGCAGGGTCGCAATTTTGGCTGGACAGCTTTTTCTCCACGGATTCGTTCACGATGATCAACGAGTGACATTTGTCCACTGAAAACGTGGCTCGTATTATCACGGGTCGGAAATTAGGGCGATTTAGAGACCGAAAAGGCAAGCGATTATATGCGAAAATAGGTCGTTGATCCTGGTGAATATTAATCATTTGATTAAAACAGTAGAAACATACGAAATTAGAATTTATCCGATGGCACTTGCCTTCTTTTTTTGTTAGCTAGATTTTCAAACGTAGATACTGTAGAAATATTTATAATTTGGTAAATAAGATTATGGGTGATATGACAAACAAACTGTAAATTATAATTCATTACTATTTTTTTTTTCTATCCTGATTTCACAACTATGTATTTTATTACATTAACTCTTGAACGGAGGAACCATGGAGAGAACCCCAATTTTAATTTAATTTTGTACTTCATATCATTTTAATTGTCTAAATTGTACAATGTTCCTTCGAAAATATGAAATTTCTTCGTTTAAAAATTATACATTCAACTTCAGGTTAATATCATCGTAATAATCCATATTATTGCGTATCTGACTAATTACTGATATTTCTACTGAATGGAGTATACTCGATATCACGTTGAGAGTTACAGTAGAAATAGCCATATCTTGCGTGGTACACAATAGTATGGACTGTTAAAGACATTAAAAATTAATATCAATTCCCTCGCGATCAAATCAGACTGCTGTAGAGAAAATTACTTAATTTTAACGATATTAATTTTAAAATTAATTTAGAAAAAATATAGTATCATTTTTAATTATTAAATATTATAACTAAAAATTATGAATAATAAATAAATATCAATCGAAATTTACTAGCGCAAGTGATAGAACCGATCTCCTATACATAATATACATATTGTATGTACATTGCCTTACATTGCCATTTTCTCTCCGGACGCCCATAGGAAAGGGCAAGAACTCGGGATTTTTTCCTGAGTAAGCCTAATTTGATCGCGAGTGCACAATTTTAGTAATATTTAAAAGTATTATAGAAAAAAATAATTGAAATTTTATAGCAATCTGAATATAATGGCAATATGACGGCATAAGCAGAAAAATTTTTCCATTTGTTTATATTCTATTTTTAAAATTACCGTAAAATTTTCCTACTCAAATGACAATGAAATAGCATATGCAATGAAACAAATCAAAGGACCAATATCTCTTTTTAAAAAGAAAATGAAACAGTTTTAAAGCAATTATGCGGAATCCACTACAACGAATTGTTCAGAATAGCAGCTTTTTCACGTGGATCCAGCATTATAAATGAAAGTTTTCGCAGGTGGCTCTTTCGAGGCGAAAAGAAGGAAGAAGGGAGGACAGTAGAGAGCAGCTAAAATGGATTACATATTGCTGTCCCAGCTTGCAACGGACAGGGCATACTTGACCCTGCTGACCATC
The DNA here is from genome assembly GCF_907164935.1 of Osmia bicornis bicornis. Taxonomy (NCBI): domain Eukaryota; kingdom Metazoa; phylum Arthropoda; class Insecta; order Hymenoptera; family Megachilidae; genus Osmia; species Osmia bicornis. The sequence goes on from NC_060226.1 coordinate 913,384, forward strand.
CGGATAAATCGAATAGCCTCTAACCCAAACGAAATTATACTCTCCTTCCCTAACGGTCCTTGAAAATTAAAAAAGAAAAGAAGACTTTATCCATAAAGAATATCCCACGAAGATTTCATTCTTTCGATCTTGAAAGAAACTTTATTATTTAACCCCTAGATTACAAACAGCAATATTTGAAACTCCATTGTTTAATAATAAAATTTTCTAAGACAACATTTCTCAACCTTTCCATAAATGCATAGGTACCATCTAAACTAAAATTTAAGAATTCCAATACCATCAAGGAATTTCCCGTACAGTATCGAGCAAAGTAATTTTCCTTGAAAAAAAAAAAACAAAAAACAAATAGCGATAGGAGAAGAAGCAATTCTCAAAATACTAATTTTCACGACATTGATCACTAACAATGGAAGTTTACAAACTGTTCCTGGGATCTGGTACTTTTGACGCGTGATTCTTATGTAACTTTTACCGCTGGTCACGAATCTGAAGTCAGTTTGGGCCACCGTTGAACGGTTCTCGAGAAAAATGAATATTTCTGATTATTAATTAGTTTTTGCCAATTGACGCGTTAACGATGGAAGTTATAATACTGTGGTACTGCGCATGCGAAAGAAAACGATTGTACCTTATTTGAGTTTCTATCACTAGTATTAACATTTTTACAGAGGTTTAAAGTTTCGATGAGAAAAAAGAGTACATGTGTTAATGACTTTAAAAGCTCATTAACTCGAGAACCGTTAAACGGTGGCCCAAACGGACTTCAGATTCGTGATCAGCATTAAAAGTTACATAAAATTCGTGTGTCGAAAGTATCAGATTCCAGAAACATTGCAAGACGTACCATGATTCTTCACCGTGAGTGGAGAGGTTTCACACGCCATTACACGCCGAATTAAGGATGATTCACGCTACACCGTGCCCGAGATGGACCGTGCCGGAACCGAGCCGTTGTCGCCGGGCATCGTCCGGGCATACTATGCATGCTACACCGACGCTACGCCGTGCCCGAAACGGACCGAGATCGTTTTTTTCACGAGTTTCCATCGTTACGCCGCAAAAGACCCGTTCGCAAGTACATTCATGTTACACCGTGCCTGTACCGAACCGAACCGGGAACGGAGCGGCGACGGCGAAACATTATAAGGATGATTCACGCTACACCGTGCCGGGTCCGAGCCGTATCTCGGACGGGTCACGGTCAAAGATCTTCATATACGTTTTATATGAATCTGTTCATGTTACACCGAGTCGAGCCCGAGCTTCGGCCGTATGTCGGCCGTGCCCCGGCATCGAAACGTCCGTGTATATTGCTTCGCCGTCGCCGCTCCGTTCCCGGTTCGGTTCGGTACAGGCACGGTGTAACATGAATGTACTTGCGAACGGGTCTTTTGCGGCGTAACGATGGAAACTCGTGAAAAAAACGATCTCGGTCCGTTTCGGGCACGGCGTAGCGTCGGTGTAGCATGCATAGTATGCCCGGACGATGCCCGGCGACAACGGCTCGGTTCCGGCACGGTCCATCTCGGGCACGGTGTAGCGTGAATAATCCTATAATACACGGACGTTTCGATGCCGGGGCACGGCCGACATACGGCCGAAGCTCGGGCTCGGCTCGGTGTAACATGAACAGATTCATATAAAACGTATATGAAGATCTTTGACCGTGTCCTGTCCGAGATACGGCTCGGACCCGGCACGGTGTAGCGCGAATCATCCTTTAACCTTCTGTGAATGAGTTTAAACAAAAAGCGATGAGTTTTTTCGTATAATAATTTATTCGCACAGGAAGAAAGCTCAAATGTGTTCAAGGAACGACGTTTATATATAGATTTTTGATGCCTAATTGCTACAGATTCAGCTAATCAGCGGTCATTGTCAGTGCAGTTGTCGTTGTATCTGCGAGCGCACTTTATCTAAGAAAATTGAAAAGTCGCGATGCGCTGACTACTCGATAATATTAGGACGCGTCTATCTGTGATTTCTAACTAACATAAGTATCAGCGGTTCTCAAACAACCTGTCATAACATTAGTATTAAAATTAAATTAGAAATAAATAATGTAATTTCAAATCATTCAATATTATAAAATTTAGTGCATAATTAAGAAATATGAATAATAAAATCAATATCGATTTAAATTCTCCCGCATAAACGAATATGCGCAAGTGGTGGGAGGTCATGGATCGATCTTTTATTATTATTATTATTTTCATGGCTACCTATGAAGAGAAGCATGAACACAAAAAAACAATATTCTACAGGCGGGGCATCTCCGTTCTACCTGGGAAAGCCTACCATGCCCAGTAGTGTACAACGATTATCAAACAATATTAAAATTGTTATACTGTATATTTTACAACATTATTCGCATACCATCTAGATGACTTTCGCGCACCACTAGTTGAAAACTGTTCTCCTAAAGCTGTATTTAATTGCCAACTGCCTAATGAGATTTTTAAGTCCTATCTGTAGAACATTAATTTTGCAATAATAGACAATTTTTTAAATTATTACAAAAGAAAGATTTTTTTTGTTATTTTATTTTTCTTAGATTAGGTAAGACAGAATTAAATTACCTTCTCTTAAACATAACGCGTATATTATATGATTATAACTTTCAATGTAATAGAGTTTTTCTTTTCAATTATACGAAACAGAAAGTCTGGTAGGAAACATTTGCTTAAACCAACCACGTTTCACCCAATATCGTACGGTTTTATTTCCGCCACACCCTTTCACGCTTCTCGCCCTTTGTTTTTCTCGGCCGGTAGGAAAAGCTGGAGCACTAGGTGCATTCGAAAACGGCTAATGCGAGAAGGCAATGAAAATTTCAATCACGTGCTGGTCTCACACGTTCCCAACTGCAGTAACTGCAATCGTGGCAATTCCAATTGCACGTAATTCCGACGTCTAGAATCCGTACCACGTCGAGATTCAAAGTAAACTCGTAAACACTCTGTTTCGCGTAAAACTAAACGGCAGATGGAAAGAAGGATGCTACAAACTTCTGCTTCAAATTTCATTCAATTGTTGAAATAATATTTTGTTACTTCTTTAAAAATTAATAAATAGATTATTAAATTACAGGATATAAAACAGGCTAAATTGTAAATGTTTTGCCAAAAAATATATTCCTGTTTTCAAATAATTAAAATTTCTATCAATTTTGAAAACCAATACTGACAATGAGACCTTTTCTTTTTGTTTTTGATTTCACTACTTCAGGCCCAATTTCCAATCTAACAATAAGATCAACTTCCGTCTCGCAACAATAAAAAGAAAAGCTTGGAACGTCAGCTGTTTAAACCACTCTGTATCAAGAAAAAAGAGAAAGAGGAAAAGAGGGCAGACAAAGATGAGGCGGATGTAGAAGTGTACACGGAGAACGCTGAAAACACCGAGACAGCGTGTGCGGTTAAAGTGGATTACATATTGCTGTCCCGGCTCGCAACGTGTTGTACACTTGGCCCTGTTGGCCTTCCAGGTAAATCGAATCACCGCTAACCCGAACAAAGTTAGCCCTGTCATCCCTAGGAATCTCTGCTCGCGAGCTGCACGCGAGAAGAAACTTCGAAATGCCTCGGCTCGCGCTATTTTTACGGACGATTGATTAACACGTTGACCGTTATTGGTTACCGATGGAACTATGAATCTAATACAAGCAGAAACCTAAAAAAAAAAAAAAAAAAAACGCTAAAGAAAATTATTAATAATATTAGTGTTAAGTAAGAATTAAAATTATTAATTTTTGAACTTGTCTTCCGCTTGCTAATTTGCTATGTGGTTGAAATATTTTGAAATTGATAAAAATATTGATTGCACAATGATTGGACAGATATCAAGAATCCATGAGAAGTTAATATGTTAAAAGTAAACTGAAGTGCATTAACGGGACGCATGCATTTTTGAAAACAACGAGAAATCCGAGAAACGAGAATCCGATAGAAGAATTCTAGTGTCGTATTCACCAAGAGAATTTCAAATTCCTGTTTCAAGGGGCTTAACCGATGGATATTTAGGTCAACGATTTCGAAGGGTTTTAGAGGCTGCATAAAACAGATGCAAATGACGTCAGCGGATCAGGCTCAGAGAAGATTAACGAATAAGGCGGAGGAAAATTGCATTTTCTGATTAAAATTAAAAGGTAATTATTTTTTGATGAAATCCAGAAACCGGTATTCGAGAGAATCAATATTGCCTGCCTGGTGATTGTAAGAAACAAAGCTTCATAAATACGTACTAATGGCGACTAATCTTTAGTCATACTTTTAATGTTAATTAATTAGGTTTCAATACTGTCAAATAAGATATTGAGGAATGAATTCAATTGAATTGTTTCAATTGATGACTCATATTTGTATAATTTCTTTAACTCTGATCGCCCAACGCTTCATTTAATTAATAGAAATTTGTTTATATATAAATTGTTATAAATTTCAAAATAATTATGATTTTGGTTGTACTTGTTCCAATAAAAATTGTACTATGTAACTAGAGAATTAATTTAGTGAAGCGATCAAACATCCACCTGCCATGATTAATCCCAACTTACCCTTTGCATAGAAATATTTACAATTTATATGAATTTAATATTCAAGTCTCTAATTAATTCAGAGTTTCACTAAAACCTTCACGATCCCAACCACTCTCCACAATTTTTCAGTTAAAGTTTAATAATTAACATTCATCGCGCGTCGATGCTATCCTTGGAATGTTTATTAACGCGACAACATGCAAGGCACGTGGCGGCCACAGAAAAAGTGACGCAATGTTTATCGATGAAATGAAAACAATTTGCAGCCGTGAACGTGCAATTTTTGTCGATTTTCAGAAAGCGTTAATTGAAAGTAATCGTTGTTCACGCGTCATAATAAGAGAGACACAGACAGCTTCCGATTTAGCGATAAAAACGAGGTTTCTTTCCTCTGGTAGGAACTTCCTCTTTGTCTTAGCTCGCCCCCTTTTAATAACAAATTACTATTGTTCACCGAATTACCAGTCCCGGTTACGATCGCTTAACGTGATTAATTAATGCCACGGACCGATCGATTACTTGACACCTTTTGCTAATTACCGTTATTCCAGCGCGATCGCTTCTTGGCGTCTTCTGAACGGCAGCTGCCTTTTAATTAGACCAGTTTATGCAACTGTGTCATCGATTTCTTGCGGAAATCTAATGAAGAAATAAGGGACTAACTTCATCTTCTTTTCGGTAAAATTTCTACGAATTTGTGTTACAAAAAGTTTTGAGGTTTCACTTGAATTTTAATATGACTCATTTTTTAAAATTAGAAATTTCAGAAAATAAATAATTACTTTACAAATTAGTTGAAGTTTCTAGGTTAAATTTGTATATTCTTAAAGACTATTGAAAACCACTATTTTTCAATTTTTAATTTAAAAGAAAAAAGAGCGTATTTTCAAGCAATAATTTAATTCAATAATTTATGTACGAACATCACTCTATTACTGATACAAACTTGTCACGCGGATGTACATACTTCGTCAAGTGAATCTTGAGTATGCTCCGACTTCAGTTTGTCACAATGTTTGAGTTATCATGACAGGCAGGATCGCATGACTATTTGCGGATGACAAAGCTCGTTTCAACAAGAAGCGTCACCGTTTGTCGTCTACACGATCGGTTACTCGAGTGCACTTAATCCAATAATCCCAACGGTAACGACGATGATTCTCCTACTGATGTACACCTTAACACGATCATGTCCTAACCCTACATAAACTGTGCCATGGAACTTGAGAAATCCGCGTGAAAAGTAATCTAGTGAAATGAGTCGGTGTATAATTAAACATCACGTATTATAATGAAAACGTACAGAAAATTTGGAAATTTATTTTCACACTACGCTAACGCAACAAAATTTCGGTGGATCAAAGTGTATAATAAATGTGATCTCTTCTAAAGGTCAATAATATAAATATTGGAGGTGTACGGGTAAATTTGGGTACTCGCGTTTCGGGTCAGGTTGGGTCGGGTTGGGTCGGGTCGGGAGAGGGCCAACCCCGCCCCAAGAAGGAGACGCGTGGGGGAGGGTCCCGGAGTGTTCGTCAGAGGTCCCGAGGCCCTCCCTATAGCCTTAGTGCAGGCCACCGTGGGGGTTTTAGCGTGTAAAATTTCCGCACTACCTCCGGCCCCACCTCAGGGAGGCTGGAGGTGTCTTTGGAAGATTTCCCCCACGTGAAAGAAAAAAAGCGGGATCCTAGAAATTTGTCAGCACAAAGTTCGGGGTCCCGCCCAACCCGATACCGACCCCAACTTTTGGGTACCTGCATACTTCTAAGAAATATCAAAAATCACGGAAATTATTTGTCAAACTTTCATTCCTCTTTTGTAGATTAACGTTACAAATATCAATAGTTAGGCCAAAATTTTGAAACTTTAATCCCTCTTTCAACGGTTAACAATACAAATATTAATAGGTACACAAAAATGTTTAAACTAATTCCCAGCAGAAGTTTATGCTTTTACAATTATTTATCTAGTTTTATCAGCTAAAGTAATCTCCATCAGGGGGTTATTTGCATTTCATTGTAAAGCGCAGCCACGATCGATAGCGCGATATCGTGATGTGAAGTCAGTGACAATCAGGTATCCCGCGATTATTTGCGGATAATAATCGACGCCGAGCGTTTCACACCCACTCGATCAAGTTACGCGTGTATTTAATCCAATATACATCCTCCATATAACACAGACGCAGACGTGCATGTAGGACAAATGAGCACAAAGCGTCAGTTGCATCGCGCGTATTGTAAATTCGTTGCGTGTGCTCATCGCGAGGCCGAGTAGCCCTGTCTGTTGAAAATTTCAACCCAAGTACAACGTTACGCTTCTAATTACATGGAAACGAATTCACCGGTCACAAAGGATTTCTCCTACCACCATTTAATATTATTCTCGGCTGACACGTAGCCTGACTACAAATAACAGGATTGCTGTATGTGTTTTTTATCGTTCACCATAATGTAAACAACCGAGCTTTGTTCTCTGTCTCGTTATGAATTAACGTATTCATATAATTACGCACCAACGTTATGATCTAATTTTCTATGATGATAACACTACCTCTCGTGGACTATGGTGGTCACATATAGTTGTGTCGACATTTGTTTCACGATTTTCTGTGAATAATATGATAATTCTTATTGTTAGTCGCAGAGTAATTTTAATGAAACACTATTAGTGTGTTTTATCTAAGACACGATATGCGTGTATATATTTACTTTTATAATACAAAAAAGCATCATTGCAATGCAATAATATTTTTCCACGGAAAATGTATGTATGAATAATATAGAACACTGTATGCCTAAGAAATGTGTGAAGATAGTACAAGTGATAGAGGACAATCATATATCAGAAATATTCTCCATACACTATTGGTGCGCGAGTACTTGAATGTATCGAGCACTCGGAGCAATCAAGTCGGGTCGAGTAAAGTCAAATGGTTTCGGGCAAGTATCCGAAACATGCGAACATTCGGGTGGCCCGACACCATTGGACCAATTCGGAAAAAATCGGACGAGTCGCCTCAATAATTAAGATTCGATTCGGCAATATGTTTGAAATAGATATGCAACATAATATTAGTTTTTAATACAATCTTTAATATATCGAATTGTTTAACCCTTTCATCCCCGAATATACATTCTTTCCCCTAAATCAAAGAGAGGGCCAAGATTTGCCCTAACACTTGCTTTCAAGTGGTATTGAAACTTTTCAGTGAAAGAAATAAGGTGATCCTTTTAAGATGAGCGGGGAGAGGTGGTAAAAAAATGTATACCAGTAGGGTTTTAATTTGATACCTATATATACCAACAGGTAAGGAAAGACAAACATTTACTATATTTTCAACAATGTATTCTAGCTCCTTTTGGCTCACTCGACAAGCACGTGCACAATGTTTATCTTTATAGAAATTTGAAATAATGCAATTTTCACTTTATTCAATTAACTCGTATATTCATTTTGTATATGATTTGAATTTTTACTTTATCAGAATTTGAAAATATAGGTGTATTAACCTTCGGACAGCGACCCTGGAGAGACCACTAGTTTTAATTTAATATTGTATTTCATTTTACGCGATTCCTTTGAAAATTATTCTTCCAATATATGAAACCCTTTTGTTTAAAAATTATACATTTAATTTTAGGTTAATACCCTTGTATACATTTTGTCAAAGGATCGCAATTGACTCAGACTCCGCTGTTCAATAGTTAATGGATTACTTTTTTCTTTTTTTAATGTTGCAATATTCGGTACACAGGAATTAATTAATTTGTCAAATGTTTGAAAGTAATAAAAACATACAAGCTGTAGGCGTTTAGTGGAGGGGAGAGTTTCGTCTCCCCGGACGCCTTGAGTTTGGGCCGGGGAGCGCTAGGTGGCGACGAAGATGATCGGTGTTCTCTCGCAAGTGCTCTCCCGGCATGCCGTTCGGATATATATAAGTTCCGAATAGAGGTATGATAGGTTTCTGGGGCAGGGATCGTCTGTTGTCAGCCCACTGGACCAGTCTGACAGACGATCCCGAGACGAAAACGCCCTTTCTCTCTTCTACAAAGCATATGAACTGGGAAAGATTATATTGGGCTACCCGAGTGTTCGTATGGCTTTGAGTATCCACCTGAACCCAACCCGACCCGGATTTATTCCATGGTATCTATTATTGAAATATTAATAGCAACTAAAAATTCCACATCCTTGTGCGATTTTTTAATAACTAACAAGTTATCAATTACAAAGTAAAATCTCCAAAGACCCAATTGAGAAAAATTCAAATTTTCTCATGAACTTATGCTGAAATGCTCCAAAATTTCATATGTAAGAATAAAATTAGTAAATCAAGCCAATGTCAAAAGAGATCATCCCACTAACAAATGCTGTTCTATCCGCGTGTATCGAAGCGCAGCATGTTACGATGCTCAAAGTAGCGCGGTAATAACAAAGACGCGTGACTAGTTGCGTAACGAATACGATTTCGAGCGGATGCTTGTCCGTTGATGGCTTATTCGGGTGTACAGAATTCAATAACGCTAACGGGTCCCAACACAGAACGTCGACAAATCTCTCCGGGACGAGCTGTACGTGCGCGTATCTCAAAACGCGTTTCGATTCGGCTCGCGTTTCACCTGTGTTTAACAGTGGCCTCACGGACCGTGACTATTCATGCGATGCATCATGTTTTTCTATACACTTTCGCGACACGCCGGCTCCTGTTACAAAACTATCGTGAAAATGTTCGTTTGTTCGTGTCTGTGAATTTCCATAGCTGCGACGAACAGTACTCCGAATAACAATTTTCAATCCGAGTTTTCCCAGTTTCATTCTTAATACATACCTTATCGACAGATGACGCCATTTAATCGTTTGGCTGACTATTGTTATTTGATAAGGTGTGAAAGTACGTAGAATCAATGTTATAGGAATTTTATTAAAAATATATCAAAAATCTGATTGTGGCTCTTAAAATAAATATTAATAAAATGTTGTTATTTTGAATAAAGTAAAGGTTAAAAGCGATTGAAATCATTCTTAATATAGTTACGTCATAAAAAATTATTAACTTTCCTGAATACATTTCCATGCAATTGGAAAACTCATTCCTATAACCATAAAATATTAATGACGTTGCACGCCGTGCTCACACGCTTATGGTGAATAAACTCGCCAAATTGATTCGACGATTCGTCGATTTCAACAACTTGAATAAAGAAAACTTTCCTACAGGACCAGGCTCTCCTACATACACTAGCAACCAAAACTTTATTCATAGAGAATTAAAACGTCCAGAAATAATTTAGTACTTTACAGAAAAATCTTTTATTTCACAAATTATTTGTGCAAATCAAAATAATAATGTTAAATATAATTTTAACCATACCAGGGTACCACTGTAAATTAATTCATAATATATTATTAAAATTACAAAGAAAAAATTATAAGGGATATGGGGGTACCCGTGCCTCGAGTCGGGTCCTATCGACCGAGACCCCGTAATTTCAAGACCCGAATGCGACTCGATACTTGAAACTCAATTACGCTTTGAAACTTAAAACTTTAAAGGATGTTTCAGAAATCATGTCCTAAATGCAGTGGCGAAGTCCCAAAATGACGAGTACCTCTAATAATAATAAATTAATGTGCTGGATAAATTTTGTAAGGTGGTCCTGTACTTTTGACTTGCAATGTAGCTGTGCTCGTATAGAAATTCTGTGAAAGCAGAAAGAACAGGAGAAACGGTGCACTTAAGGCTATAGCAATTTCACTCGGAACGGCAAGCTGACGAAAAAGAGTTTCGAGAGAGAAGAGAAACGAAGAAAAAGGGAAAGTTTCATGGTGTATACATGTATATCTACCAGTATAGATCGCGTGACCACGGACAACAATCGCACTTCCATTTAGACGTCCGTCTGCATTAGGGAGTGTATTTAATCCAATAACACCAACCGGACCAACGGCAATTCCCTCGTTTGCACGCATATGCATCCATTTCCGGTTGGCGCGGCGCGCGCACGTTGCACCACCACGCTTCAGACACGCACAGCTGTTTGAGATGAGTTTACGTATTCAACGCGTGTTTATGTACACGCTCGACGACCCGCTACCAAGCGTGCACACCTACCTATATTTGCACCAACTGGATGCGTGCCTCTGTAGGAAGGCTTGGTTCACAGCGCACGTTTTCCTCCATGCCAGAAGACTCTCAAAATATTAGGAACCATCCTCTCGACAGCTTTCTTTATTCGCGTACTTTTCACACGGAGGAAATTTTTTATGGAAGAGTTGAATGTTAATAAAATTTTAACTTCAGAACTCTGGTGCCATATGAGACTAAAACTGAATATTATAAATCCTATTTTAATCAATATTTGAGAATGGAATGCAAAAAATTTAATAATATTTGTTGTGTATTAGATTTATAAGAAAATACACTAAGAAAAAAGATTGAACACTGTGAGACTCGTGAGATGAAGAAATGTTTAATAATTATAACTTTTTTTCATTTGTGATTAGTAAATAATTGTAAATACTACTATAGTTAACAATCAACAGTGTATGTTGAGCTTAACGCGTGGTTCTCTATGTCCGACTTATCCATTCGCGTACTACTTAATCATGTAGTTTGGTCCATACACGTGTATTATTACAAAATCCTCTTAGCTGCAAATCGAATGAATGGCTAACAGTCATTTCGTGATTCTGACCTAATAATCCTTAAACTTCATGTTCCTACTAAAGTGCTAATACTTTTAATATTTAATTTTGTAACCCTATAACAGCGGAATCTGCGTAAATCAAGACCCAAACATAAAACATATACAAAGATGTTACTTTCAAAGGAACAGTGTAAAATTTAGAAAAAGAAAATATGTAATATAAAATACAAAATTCAATTAAAATTGAAATTATTTAACCAAAATCACTTCTTTATTATCTTGTATTAATCTTGAAAGTACAAGCGAAAATAAATAACCTTTCAGAAATGTTTTATACGAAGCAAATAATATATTTTCGATATTTTCTAAGTAGTGAGCTTGATATACTCCCTCCTTTCTTTGTATTTCTAGGGTTAATTCCTGAAGGAATAATACGTAATTATGCAAAAATCACCATGTTATACTATTAAAATAATTATTGAAAATAACTGATTTTTCAATTCACTACTAAGATATCCATTTATTACTATAATGTTAAACAACAGAGTTCAATCATGTAAATTACAAAATGAAATGCTGCATTAATGTCACACCAATTCCAGGTGTGCGGCTGTCCAAATATTTATGTCGAGTTTAGATCAATCGAAATTTTTGTTTACCATATAAAGTTCGGGTACTCATGATTTCAGGCCTCAAATTCGACTTCAGACTCGAAACTCAATAATATTCGATTTTACACGATAACTTATAAACAATTTAAGGCGAGTCTTCAAAATCGTGCTCCGAATGCAATGCCGGCTCGCGAATTCAATTTCGGGTCCCGAACCGAATTCGGGTTTCGAAAGTACGGATATTTGAATAAATTTATGTGCTGGACGAATTTTCAGGGTCCTGCGTGATACGACCCCAAACTTAGGTACCCGAATTTTGGATATTCGCACACCCCTAACTGATCTTTAAGAGGTTAATGAAAATTTCTAAGATATAAAATAAATTATTTTACTTTTTTTTTTTTTGACAATTTGAAACGTACATACATACATTTTATCATACCATAGTTTTTTAACGCAAGCGTTTAGATGCCATTACACTGAATTGCTACACATCTTCAGTTTTACTACCTACCATTACATACAGAGGATATCGAGATGCATTATGGAAATCCTCTTACTCTTGGATATTACTACAGATCACAATTTTAGTACTATCTTCTGGAAGCTATCAATACAGCGGATAAAAGGTACCAGAAAAGTCACGTGCCATACTGAGAAATTCTATTATTAATTATCATATCGATTGCAGCGTAAACTTTGATCTCCGAGCCCTTTACCATTTCAACCGTGACGTTTCAAAGGCGATGCAGTGCAGGTGACATGGTCGGACTGCAGCAAATCGAATCCTATTATTCGAAAGTGACGTTAGAACTTATAAATTCTTCCAGAATATTTTATTATCTTTTTTCCTTAATTTAAACAATCTAATTTGCTACAGCTACATAATAATACGATGCATTTAAAACTGACTTAGAAGTTAAAAACGATAAAACTAAAAAATTAATTATTTCTTAAGCTAAAACTGGTGTAAAAGTACATAAGAGTTCAATTTGTTATTGAAAATTGAAAAGCAAGTTAATTACAACGACTAACAATTTAAATAAATGTTTGACTAATGGGTGAGCTGAACTACTGACGGTTCCAATCAGTATAATCCTTATTAAATTAGTTTATTTGAAAGGTTACCCCGACAAATGTTAAAAGGTAGCGATAATCTTCGTTAAAGGAAGCAGAAAATTAGAGATTAGCGAAGCGAAAACGACCTCTGTTGATTGGTCCAATTACGAATGACAAGCGTGGTTTCGTTGTGGCCGCTCGTTTGTCTCGACGATCGGATACTCGAGTGTATTTAATCCAATAATGCCAACGGGACTGGCGACAATACCCTCGTTGACGGCATACGTTTGCATATGCCTCTATTTCCGCTTCCCCTACGCCCTACGTTCTCGTCGTGTGCGCTTACGAGTGCGTACGAGTACTTCCGTCTGCCGCGTTTGCGCGTACAAACCCCTACGATTGTGTACGTATGTACGTTCGCGCCTATGCGTCCCCTCTGGTTTGCCTCGCTTTCGCCGAGCTATGGGAATTTCAATGGGCCATCGACTTTCCAAACAGATATTCAATGAATTACAAAAAGAACAAAATTATATACTATTATTATATTATATGACAATTTTCAGAGGAAATTGTTTTATTTAATATTTAAAATTGTCAAGTTAATTAGTAAACCGTAATGAGAATTAAGGATCTTCGTTCGTTTGATTAAATGAAATTTCTGGCACTTGATGAAACAGCATACGAAAACGTATCACATGGCCCGATCTCGTAAACCTACTACGAATAGCTTGAACACCGTAAATTCCCGGTTTACTCGGTACCGCGACTCGGATAGCCATAATCCAACGGGGTATCCGTTCGGTTTCATTGGCAGGATAATAATTATCCGGGGCATAGCTGGAAAATGTGGCCGGACCGAACAATTTCATCCGTTTCGAAACTGCGTACGATACACCAGATTGCTTTGCATTCGGACTGCTGCGATCGTCGTGGAAATACTGTGGTGGTGTTGCTCGCAAGGCGGGACAAGGTCCTGGTAGAAATTATCCGGCATTTCGAAACCCTTGGATTACCCTTATCGCGCGACCCAAATTCAAACCCCTCTTCCATCCCCCTCGAAGCGGATTACCAACCCTTCTGCACGCTAACATTCCGGAGAAATCCCATCCTGAAACATCCTGTGGGGGTTATGGATACACACGCCGCCGGGCTGTACACATTCACGGAGATTCGCGGTCGGATTCGATACGGAATCGAGGATCGCGCGCGGATATGTAAAGAGGAAAGCGTACACGCGACGAGACGAGCCGCATCCTACCGTCTCTGTATACACGGTGGCTCATAATAATATCATGCTTTAAGCAACTGCTTTACTGTTATTACCTGGTTAACCGCTGAAAGTTTTGAGTTAGTGTGTATTTTGGTACCATCTGTTGAAAGCTTTGGTCGTAATTAGGATGGAATTGGAATTGAGGTTTAAGCGCCGTCTCCTTATCTGAATATCTATTTTTAAAACAATATTGGAGAATTTATTTAACTAAAATGATATTTATATACGTGCTATTTTGGTTCTATATTTAGCATTTTTATTGACAATTTAAAGAATTATATCGAGTGTTAAAGCAATGATACTAATTTGTTTTTTAAATAAAATTTGATTTTGATTATTCCCAATTTTTGTAGCCATGAATCTTTTAGATTATATTATGTCAAAATCTTATTCTCTAGTCATTTTCTTATCAAAAAATATTCCATTATTTGCCTACAATTTCACGATCCAATACCATCTGAAAACCTTCAAATTGTTGCATTTATCAAGACTATCAACGGTAGAAACACAAAGCATCGTAGGTCCACTTTACCGTACCATTACACCATTTCTCCATCTTACAAGGCAAAGTAATTCCAACGTTTCCGCCAATTCTAGTGGTACCAGTGAACGAAAGCACATAGAGAACCGACCAGAAGCTAACCGGAACTGCGACCGACTTCTTAGCACGCGGTAATTTAAAAGCAGCAACTTTGAGTGGCCTCTGTAAATCAACGAACGCACAAAAGTCGGGCATCATTCCGTTCAAGAGAAGTTTTTTCCAGAATTTATTCAAGAAAATCTATTCCATGAATTCGTCTAACCTTTTTTTTTTATTATGCAGAGGACATACTGTACACCATGTAAGAAACATGGTCTTACAATTATTTCATTGCATTAATTGCTCTTATAATTTGAACTATAACTGTTTCAATTTTCAAAACTTTTTACTAAAAATTTTATAAACTATTCTTCATCATAGCCCAAATATAAAAAAAGAAAATTCATTTTTATTTTTTAATTTGCCAGAGTACGTCGCCTCCTTACAAGATAATACCCAGGTAGCCGAGGATGATACGGCGGGGTGCATTCGCGTACGCGGAACGCAATCTTCCCTCCTCCCCTGGGCTTCCGGTAGCGGTGTTCGTTCGTTCGTTTTCCCGGCAGAAATACCTACGGAACCATGCAAATACCTCGTCGAAATAAGGTCGCGCAGCACCGTTATTTCGTTCTTCCTTTTTCTCACCGTGACCCTTCTTCTTTCGGTATTCTGGCACCGATAAATTCCAGCCGGATTCCCGAGAATCCGCCAAGAGGGTTTCAACGACGAACTAGTCTATGCTTACTAAGGATAATAACGATAATAATGACGATAATGGTTGCGCCATCCAGTTCAGACGCAATCCCCTCTCCTCGCCACGACGCCTCACACCTCCCTTTTTCAAGAATAGCTACGCGGAATCGAACGGAAGGCTCGTCTTGAATCGTTGAAAGGACCAAAGAACTTTCAACTCGCTTATTCCTTCGCCGAATTCTTCCAGTAAGACTGGAAATATTATTTCGTCCATCGAAAGGAGCTCGACCGACCCTTAAGGCTGCTTTCATCTCTCTCGTTCCTCGTTAATCGACAGACTTCGAACTTTAGATTACGCTCGACTTCTGCGTGGCCACCACTGACAATTCAAAGAGCATTCCGTCGAAAGTTCGAGACGATGGTGGGTAAAAAAGTAAGAGATGACGGGTGTTGGTTGGAAGAAGAGTGACTCGAGTCGTCAAAGAGAACTTGACGCGTCCCTATTCCTTTGAAAAATGGATCTCTGACAGGGAATCTCTGCAACGAAACTGTTGCCAGTTTCGAGCCAGACGGAAACGAGCCCGTGTTTCGCGAAACCCACGGACATTTGACTTGGAGATGAAAGAACACAATGCCGCGAAACGATTCACCATGGAAAAGGTCGAAACTGCAACGACCCTGTTCACATCAGGATAACATTTGGAATATGGAACCGTGATGAATCATAATGCTTCATTGCTTTGATGGAAAACATGAATAATTTTGTCAAATGTTTCAGTAACAACTCATTTGACAATTATATAGTAATTTCTTTATCTCCAACTGAGAATGAACAAATTAAATTTTTATTTTTCATAAAAAAATGTAAAATGATTTATTTTTAAAAATATGGTATTCACGAGCGCAACTAAAATATAATTATTATGCTGTAAGTAAATATATAATTGTTTGCTTGGCCCTGGCCCTGGGTTGGGGAATGTTCCCACTTGTTCCCTTGCCCTCCCCCCGCAAGTGTATGTATCTATTATATATACAGGGTATTCGACAACAGGTGGGAGATTTTTTAAGGGTTGATTCTAGAGATCAAAATAAGACTGTAACACCAGAAAAAGAAGCTTCGCGAAAGCGACGCAATCTGGAAACGTCCAGACGATTTCGAGAAAGTCGGTGATAGAGCATCGCGGGAGTCAGAGACGCGAGGCGCGAGCGGAGACGCGGAACGCGAGCGCGGAAAATACCAAATTCATTCCTGACGACGAGATCGTTGATTTCGGCAACCGCGGATAGCAACGAGCGGATATAAATTAAGGGCTCGCGACTGCCTTGGTCTATTTCGCCTGCTGTTAACAGAGAGAAAGGACGAGGTAAGACCATCGGCCGCTCTTGGTCAGCAGGTTAGGGACTCCGGCAGGAGAGTACGGCGACAATACCTGGACGCCTGCCGGAGAAGAGAGAGAGAGAGATCCCGGTAGGAGAGTTCGGCGACAATACCTGGACGCCTACCGGAAGAAGGGAGAGTACGGGAGACCTGTTCCTGGACGCTCGACCGGCATGGAGAGTACGGCGATAATACCCGGACGCCTGTCGGTCGAGAGAGTACAGAGCATCTCCTGGACGCCCTAGTAAAGTTAGTCTTCTAAACGCCCGTTCGATATGGAGAGTTCGGCGATAATACCTGGACACCTATCGAACGGGAAGCGTATAAACATGGCGCTCGTCATAGAATGTTTTGTACGAATAAATAAACAAGAAAACTGTATCCTACACCTTGTAACCTCACCTAATCCGAATAAATCCTGTCTTTCAACAGATTTCCTTGTATTTCAATTAAACAATGGCTACAAGACGAAAATCAAGAATGACGAATTAGCGTTTCCGGCTCTGTTTTTCAGTAATTATCGTTTAAAAATTTGAGTAAAAAGCACCTAAAACCTGCAATCTGCCCAGCACCGACGACTGAACATCAGATCAGCAAGGGAAGGTACAGTCATAACTAAGAATCATTGAATAGTAGAAACTTACCTCGTGCTATTCTATTTCTTGGTACTTCAGCATTCGGCTTTCTCTTCTTGGTTATGACTGTACCCACCCCTACCGACCTGTCAGTTCAGTCGTCGTTGCTGGGCAAATTGCAGGTTTTAGGCGCTTTTTACTCAAATTTTTAAACGATAATTACTGAAAAACAGAGCCGCAAACGCTAATTCGTCATTCTTGATTTTCGTCTTATTATTTTGATCCCTAGAATCACTTTCTTACAAAGATTTCGGCTAGATGTAAGCAAAAACGGCCGTGGTTCCGCGATGTATCATTCAAATTGATTCCCGTTACAGTGTAATTAATAAAATTAAACGTTCGGTGCGCAGAAAGAAGAACCTAATTTATCTAAACGCCCAACCCAAATTGAGTAGAAACAGAATTAACTACTACAATAATTTTTTAAACTTAGTGAGCTAAATTACGTCATGAAGTCTTAGCAAGTTAGACTTGCAGTCTAACAATAATTAACGGAATACTATCAAATAATTATTATAATATACAAAAATGCACTTGCAGACTCTGAAGAGTGTACAACACAAAAACAAATCTGCATTACTCTGGAGGCTGACTACCACACAATGCACTAAATTTGAATTCTATAACTTGTAGAACAAGAAAAAACAAATGTCTTGAGTCGATGATCTGCATTTATAATACGAAGCTCATAAACTTTTTTTAAGCGTCCTACTCTGTAGGCTACCTATACCTTTCTTTTGAATAAATAATAAATTTACATACGACACCAATATTTTTACAAATGGTTCGTTTTCATACACACGTTCAACAAACAATTACTTGTTTCCACATTCAACAATCCATTTTTCCCGAACAAACAAAGAATTTAAATCACCAACAAAACTAACTACAGCCGAATATAACAAACGCGTTCATTTTTTCGATATCCACTCGATTAAAGCTGTGTTTGGGAAACGAACTTTTTACCCTTTGTCACCGCAATATTTCATTAAAACAAAATGATCCAGTTGCCATGAATTTATTTTAAATTAAATTTCATAGTCAATGAACGATGCATTAACTAAAATTAGACGCTGAGACTTTTTTGACGAAAGACTTACGTATGTACATGTTGGAACAGTAATCTATAAAAATGCGGTAAAATCTAGAAAATGAAAATTTTCTATCAAAGTTGTGAGAGAATTTAGAGAAATTAGAAATTTGGAGAATCTAAATTTAGAATATTTGGAAAATTTACATTTAGAAAATGTAGAGAATCTAAATTTACAAAATTTCCAAAACATTAGATTAACTGATAAAAAGTGAAAATTTCAAGTTCACTGAGTCAGCGAAGACCCACCTGTGTTAATCAAAGGTTGAACGGACCACACAACCAATTGACGGATCCCTTTAACTCAATCAAGTAATTACAGAACAGGACACGAACATATTATGAGGACAAATCACACGGTCAGTAATATTACTTAATCGATTTATTCGATTAACTATTAACCGTCCAGCTAATCATCTTCATCGATCACGCAATTCGATCGATCCAAGAGCATCGAGCGTGAACTGTTCACAAGCTAGTTAGCTACAGTTTGACTGGTTGAATAATTGAAGGCAATTGGTTAAGGAACCGGGACCAGCTGTGATAAGTTAATCGATTTGCAATGCTTCCCTGAACGTTCGTATACACGCACGAATTCCTGAATTCTACTAAAATTATCTCTTCCCATGAAATTCGAATCAAATTACGTTAATTACCATGGTTAATCACACTTTAATGACTAAATTTTTGTTAATTGTTGGCAAGATTCGTACATAGTCAATTTTTATTAAAAGATGTTAAATTAT
Organism: Osmia bicornis bicornis; assembly: GCF_907164935.1. NCBI lineage: Eukaryota > Metazoa > Arthropoda > Insecta > Hymenoptera > Megachilidae > Osmia > Osmia bicornis. The sequence continues at coordinate 932,636 of NC_060226.1, forward strand.
ATTTTGAAAATTTGAATCATATTTCAACGCATTGTTATTCAAAAATGTTTACTCAAAATGCGAAAACTATAAATAAAATTTTTTTATTGCAGAACCTTCAGTGATTTTGTTCCTGGTATTCAAAGTATTGAATTGCAAAATTTTAATTGCAACTGGTTCGAATATAAAATATTTAAAAAAAAAAAGGAAATAACGAGGAAACATAAAAATTCCAAACACGAGATGCAGTATCCAGTATGGTTTACGCCGTAGCACGTAAAAGACGATTCTCGTAAAATACTGAGCAAGCAAAATTGTTGGCGAAACTATTCGGCAACGTTTCGGTAACTATGTCGTATCAACGTGTTTGAGACGCCGCAACCGATGTCGTGTTGGGTTATTTCGACGATGACGCCACACTCTGCCGTTCTTTACCTTACCTTCACCTTCGACCTCGCGTGTAAGTGCCACCCTAGACGGCTGTCTGCACCTTTTTACGGTCTGCCTGATGATCCGTGAGAAAAAGGTTCGTAAAGAGAGACACGTTTCTACAACGAGATCAAAGATAAGATACAACCAAGAATTCTCTATTCCGCATGAACTCCCTTGAAATTTTTTAAACAAAACAATACCCTATTTTGTAATTACATTAACTGAGTTTTATAAAGAAGATTTAATTATAACGTCCACAATTCTTAACTTAATTTGTAACACGTTGAAGGATTGATCATTGATGGTCCACAGTATTCACCAAAGATAATCTTCAACTCATTGTTGCACATTTGTTTAAATTTTGAATTAAAAAGAAATACATTACTATATTTTTTGAATAATAATAATAATAAGAGAATGATATTTGTTTATTTTGGAATCCTAATACAGACTTAATATTTCAAATTTACAGTGCAATGCAACAAAGCATTAATTAAGAGAACAGAGTTAATTAAGATATTTATCAATTGAATTGCAAAACAAAATCTTTAACATATTCACAAATTATATAACACACATAAAAAATCTTCCGAGATAGTAATTGACCCACCATTTGCAACCTAACTCACCTTATCATATACAGTGGTGCCTCGGTATACGACCTTAATCCGTTCCTGATGTTTGGACTTATACCAAACCAACCTATCCCATAAGAACTAATGTAAAAATGATTAATCCGTTCTCATGTAAAAAAACTCCTATTGATATTATACCTACATTAATGGGGTTGTAAAATAATAATTTAAACACTGTTTATGTCATGAACAGCATTTAAACGATTTCCTAGAAGGTTATAAAAAATATTCACTAGTTTATTTAACATAATTAATTTATAAAATATAAATGCAACCTAATGATAGATTCTAAATTAACAAACCAAATGGAATAAATTTTATTGCCTCCTGTCTTGCGGTTATAGTTTGTTATATGATATCCTTACTTGTATGATCAGTCAGATAATAATATATCAACTCCGAATATAATTGATTATTAATTTAATTTTTCCTCTGAGATAATTATTTAAAAATGACGCAAAATTCACCGAAAAAAATGTCGTATACCGAACAGAAGTTATATACCGAGCAAAATTTGTCACGTCCAGACAGGACGTATTCCGAATTGGACGTACTCCAAAGCAGACGTATACCGAGGTACCACTGTAATTTACTATTCAAAAACATATAGAACTGCGATAACATAAGACAAAGACACTGATCAGCAAAAAACCCCCGAATTGTCCTCGTACCATCGAACTGTTTAAAGCCAGTTCGACGAACCGGTCAGAACAGGTTGCACGAATGTAGAGACAGAGGGTTGAACGAAGAAGAGGATGAAACAGCAAGTGAGAGAAGGTTTAGCCCCGAGCTATCGACTGATGGTATGTAGTAGGATAGGATTAGTCGACCACAGACTAAATTGGGTTTCTGTACAGTCGCCTGCAAATACTTCCCCGACAGACACTATACCGGTTAACAGACACAAGGATGCGCAGCCATTGAGAACCGAAAAGAGAAGTTATCCTTTGCCGTCCCATCTTTTTTTTTCTAATTAATCCAGTATGCTGGAATAACAAAGCTAGGTGGTTCATTGAACAAGGAATTTTAGAACTATTTAATGTTAGGAATAAAGAGGAAGTAGAGGATTTACTTCCTCTTTGTTTGTGTCTAATATAAACTACATGATATGGTGCTTTTCAAGAAAATATCATCTACTGTATATGCGACGATAATTCGATTGATAAAAAACAAATTTATAACATTTTGTTTTAATAATTTGACGAAGTAACAATTCTAATTGAAAGTCCCAAACTACAAATTTGGGAGTCGGGAATTTTAAGTCTTATCGTTAGAGCCTAGATTTTAATTCCAAGTCCCCTGCGTCGCTCCAACTCTTCGGACTCTCAAAAGGTCCGAAATAGACAAAATTAGCTACTGTATCCCGATGAGATGTTGCGGAGGCTAAGGAATGCGGGTGCAATTGGTCAGAGGTTTCTAGTCACGCCTAATGCACACGCATTCTAGACCGTCGCGCGTTATTGGTCGAAACGCTCACACATACTAAGTCCGCCGCTTGCACACCGCAAAGTCAAGTGGTGTGGGTGCCTGACGACGTTGGGACTAGACGGGAGAGACCGAGGAGTTACTCCTTAGCCTCCGCAACATTTCATCGGTGTACAGTACATACCTCGGACCAATTTCGAAGCTTTGTTTTCGAACACGCTTTTCCAAAAGGTGTTCACTACAAATGGCGTGCGATCAAATATTTGACGACGCTAGCAAGTTGTTGCTGCATCAATTGAAACGCACGTGGGAATGTTCGATTTGAAGGTCAATTTCGAAAATAGGTATCTCGGGCAACTGTAAATCCTGCTACAATGCAAACTAAATCACCGTTACCAGACGTTCAACTGCAATTTCTATACGTGCATAAATCCTCCCCAGCCTGTCTGATGTAGTCTGCTTTATACACGCTGCGGATATATCGTTTCTCCTTCGCAATTGCGAGTCGGCGAGCTTCTCGTCGCGTCAAAATCCCTATTCACGATAGCACCTGATTGATTCGAAACTGCGCAATATCCCGAGATTGAAAGATCCTGTTATAGAGGGGCCGGACTTGCTCATTTCACTCTGACAGTATCTGAATTTTTTTAAGATTTAAAGGGATACGATCACACATGAATTCAGTTTCCAAAAGTCATCGTTGCTTTAATTGAAATATATATATATTTTTTTTTTCATCTATATTTATTTATTCTATTTTCTAAGAGTAAAATTTATGATTGGTACTCAGAAGCATAATTTGATTTTTTACAGTTTTCATTGAATTTTAGGTAAAAGCTTCTTTTATGTTGACTAATAAAACAGTCAAATTCTCTCGCAACAGCCTCACCATTACAACAAATTATTTTCGGACAATTAAATACAATTGTCCTCTATTATACAAGAGATCCGCAGTAACACGAAGTACTCTAAAATAAAAGGGATAATTAACCCCCGTTCGGACAGTGTTTGACAACGAAATGAAAGTCCGACACTCGACAGCACACGCCTGTTCTAGAATTCCAGCGAAACAAGTGTTAAGTAGAAATTACTCAGCCACTAATTATGCTAACTGCGTGCCAAACCGTGCACCGTCGAGATTAGCTCTCAAACGCTGAAGAACAGACGGGGAAACAACCAGTTGAGGGGCTCGAAATTATCCCAGACACAATGACCGAATTTAAACGCGACAAAACTATGCTAATCTTTTAAGAAAACAGGTGGTTTAAAAAAAATATTATATCAACGTTTCAAAGTTAAAACATATCGGGTGTTGTTAATGTCCCGGACTCCCTTTTTTCCCTGTAGGCGTTCCCGAGAAAATAATTTTTAACAAAAAGTACAACCGACTTCAAAATGTGCTAAAAAATGTAAAATAACTTATACTTCATTTCTATAACAAAATGCACTAAAAAGTATGAAATAATTTCTATTTCCCAAGAAAATAATTTCAATTGTATTTATACAAATACCCGACAGCTATTAATAAAGCTTATTTACTCGTTAAATAGTGTACTAAATACATTTCAACCTTTTCAGAGACGGCGCAAAATTAAAAATATCAGAATAATCGATGCTGCCAATAATCATTTGATCGCGGTATGGCGCACTTGGTAATTAATAAATCGTAAGAAAAAATACGAAATGTTATAAATACGGCCGATCACATTGTAATGCCGACAGTACACGCTCGCCGAGGCAAGACGTCCCGAGACCCGAGATCCGAGAGCACCGCGAGGAAACCTAGTCTCGGCTTCGCTTCCTTTGACTCGTCCTGAAAGATCGCGTCTAGGCCGAGCGCTCCGAGAACGAGGTTCGTGCTCGTCTGGTTTCGGGTCTCCTCGGCGAGCGTGTACTGCCGGCATAACGATTGCATCAGAAGTTGGCAACGTTTCTGATGTACATGAAATTTAAATAAAAAGTTTCTCAGAATGCAAAAATGCAAAATGTTTTTTTAACGAGATCAATGGAGAGTTATACTCTACAAGATGCAAAAAGTTTCGTTCCGATTGGTCCATCCGTCTCGGTGTAATCGTTGAACATACGCCGAACGTACATGAAATAGTACGTTTTTTTGCAATAAAAATCGTTCGGAATAAGAAAATGCAAAATGTTTTTTTTAACGGGACCAATCGGAAGACATACTCTACAAGACGCAAAAGGTTTCGTTCCGATTGGTCCATCCATTTCGGAGTAATCGGTGAACAAACATAGAAAGAAAATATATATATATATATATACTGATCGAATTGAGTAAACTCCTCCTTTTTCGAAGTAGGTTAAAAAATAACAATGTATGGGATGATCCCTTTCGTAAGGTAAGTGTACACTCTCGGTAGAGACACGTAGAGACGTGTATGTACACTGAGTTGCATTGAACTTGTCGCAGTGAAGTTGGCTACAAATTCACTAACGCATTTACGCCGCGTTGGTGAGTGAATGCGTGGCCAACTTCACTGCGACAAGTTCAATGCAACTCAGGGTACACTCAGTCCCATCGAAGTTGTCGCCGTGAAGTTGGCGCGCTAACGCCGCCGCGGCGTGAATGCGTTAGCGCGCCAACTTCACTGCGACAACTTCGATGGGACTGATTGTGAGTGTACACTGAGTTGCAATGAACTTGTCGCAGTGAAGTTGGCTCCAGATTTACTGACACATTCACGCCGCGTCGGTGAGTCGATCTCGCCCATCGTCTCACCGACGCGGCGTGAATGTGTTAGTAAATCTGGAGCCAACTTCACTGCGACAAGTTCATTGCAACTCAGTGTACATACACACCTTGTAGAGCTGCACCGTAGAGCTCTACGGTCTCTCTACCTGAGAGCTTTTTGTGGAGATTTCTCTACCGTGTAAACAGCCCCAGTAGAGAAATTTTTGTCTCTACATCGTCTCTACGTCTCTACGCATCGAGATGTATAAGTTGGTAGAGCTCTACCTAGTTTCATGCGCTTTATTTTGATATAGCTAACGAATTTTTAAGAATGTGGTGAAAAGAACTATTAAACATAGAATGCTAAGATTTGTTATACATATAAATATATTTATATGTTTTTATTTTATTTTTACATTTTTTATTTTGAGCTGTAGAAGCAGCGGGAAGGTTGACTGAGCGCTTATTATAAAACAAAGTTTTTGATACTTTTGAACACTATTTTAAATATTTGTACCTGCCATAGACTTAATCCCTCAAATAGATTTTAATAGGTAGTAATAAGTACCTTGCACAATTTTATAACACCCCCTTGTACGTATTTGGGTCCTCATCCTTCAATTCATTTATTAATTGTCGATAACATCCAAATTGTTCTCTTCTTTGTATCCACTCACGCACTCAACATTTTCGATTTTGCTTCTTTTTTTTTTCTTAATAAATAAACAACACTAGCTGCTGCGATTTTCACTTGTTCAGAACTCATGTTGCTACTGCACTCCGCAAAAATTGGAAGCATACTAAATGTACTTACTTCAACGTTTCTCTACCTGGTAGGGTCTATCATATATCTACCAGCCTACTCTCGTGTATAGGTAACCCTTCTACAACACGGCATCCTATAACACTGTTTCGTTCTAACACGATAGGATAAATTGCGGGAACCCTCGTATAGCACTGCAACCTATAGCACTGTTTCGCTCTAACACGATAAGAAAATTGAGAAAATCTTTGTACAACACTGCACTTCTACAGTACTGGATAACATGATTTTTATTTAACATATTTAATAACTAAATTACTTAATAATAATAACAGGAAGGAATAATGAACTACAGTGCCTTTACATGAAAACATATAAATAAATTATAATTTACTCATTTATAACTCTATTCCGATGTTATAGCGGAAAGCGTCATGCACAGTTTATACGCCATCCGCGTCTCATTATAAGTAGTGACGAGGAAGAATTTTAATAAATTAAGGATACATTAAATGAAAATAAAATTTTTTGTTTTTTTTTTTCGTTTTGTGTTATATTTTTAATAAAAATTAAGTAGCTTATATAGAATTTAAGAAAATAATGTTTGTTTTTAATAAGTTCTCGGAACGTAACCCCACTTTTTGTATTAGGACTGGGTCTCATATAACACGATTTCACACAACACGGCATTTTCTAGGAACCTATCTACCGTGTTATAGGAGGGCTACCTGTACATACATACACAGAGCTGTAGAGCGCTAACGTAGAGCTCTACCCAAAATTTCTCTACGGCTCTCAGGTAGAGCGAATTTATGGTAGAGACACAGTCTCGTGTACACGCGTATGGTAGAGCAAATCTCTCTCTCCCGTAGAGCTCTACCATTTTTACTTTCTCGTGTACTCGTACCTGTATACATATAGGTCTGTGGCCCTCACCACTTAATTTAAATTGATATTTCTTTATTATTGATATTTCTTAGTTGTATACTAAATTTTATAATATTTGATCATTAAAAATTACATTATTTTAATTGTAAATTACTTTTAATATTAATATCGTCAGAATTAAGATTTTGGGACTTTCTGCTTCCCCTTTAACGCCATTTTCCGTAGAGAAGCCTGATTTGATCACGAGTGTACGCTATCATAATTTTTCTGTCCAAATGTATAATTGAAGAAAAATATAAATAAAATCATTGTATACTAAAAGTTTTAATGATTCGAACATGACACTGATGCGTTAAAACAATAATGCAAATGTTCGATTCAATACTGAATCGCGGCAACAAACATTCAATGCACAGTAAAAAAAAATATATAATAGAATAATTCAATCACAGTTTATTCAATGAAAAAAAGAAAAAAAGAAATTTCTTTCTTTGAATGACGACGTTGTTTGTTATGCGAGAATAAACTGTACAAATCAAAGCTTTTTTTTTCTCTACCCTCGATCAGTTTTTTCTTCTTTTTTTTTCAACCACGATTTGCGATACGACTCTGACCGCGTTTTCCCGTTGCAGAATAATTCACAAGTTCATCGATTTTCTCGGTCATAATAGCAATATCGGGGCTTATTTATTCGGGCGCACTGTCGAATGGCCGGTTCTCGTTTTTTCCCCCCGATTTCCCCCTTTTTTTATCCCGCGAAATATACGGGACAACATTTAGTCCACCGCGACGTGTAAATGCAACTTCAAACGTTGCTCGCAAAACTGTCCTTTCACCTTTGAAACAATTCCAGGAAACGTACAATTTAATTCGTACGCGTGATCCATTTTACTCTGTAATCGGATATACAGAAAGTATACATATATTGAACGTATGGAAAAATCGAACGTAGAATTGATGGTATTATTTCACAGAAGACGATCGATGGTTCACTCGGTAGATTGCTTGCAGTCTGCAAATTTTCCGTTGCCCTCGCATTGCAGTTCGTAATTTACAACAATACATTGTGCATACGTTTTGCAAATTAAAAATCACGATTTATGGATAAAAGAGCTGTTTTGCCGACAGCAAATATTAAAACCGTGGCAGAAAATTATTTCAAGTTTAAATATTCGTTGCATTGTGCTGCAAATATGATATATTATTTATTAATGGAATGATAAAAAACACAAAGTTACAAATCTGCAAAATTAAACAATTTTACTTCAAGTAAGATTTCAAAATTAAATAAATTATACAACGAAGAATTAACCCTCTGAATATGAAACATGACTCTATATGACGTATGATTGAGGCCAATTTCTAACTTTTGCATAAAAAAAATAACCTCAAACAACAGATCATAGAGAGGCCCCAATTTTAATTCAATTTTGTATTTCGACGTATCAACTCTCGTTTAAAAATTATACATATAGGTAATTTATATTTTTAGTATCTTTGTATATGATTTGTAAGTTTGGACCTCGATTCAAGGGTTAATGCAAAATTTTGAATTTTATCCATTAATTTATTCTCAAATAAATCAGTCAACCAAATTATATTAAAATTTCTATCGTGTTTATTTTATGGTAAAAAAATCGTGCCCACGATTCAGTCATTCATCATCCAACAGCCAGTATACATCATTCTTCTTTCTGCACAAATCATTGAGGATCTATTACACACTATGCGATTTTTACGAAGCGTGTTTCCGGTATCGTCGTTAATTTCAGCGGTCTATTCGATCGAGCAGAACGCTCGCGGAACAAAGGCAGGCACGCGATTCGTCTCGCGGCTAACTTCACTAACTCAGCAACCTTTCCCCTCTCCCTTCTCTCTTCTACCCTTTCATTAACCCTTTGTACCTCGTGTACTTATTCTCTGGTTACGGTGAATCAATAATTCAACCAATTATTCTCGAAGAATTCATAGAAAAATTCGCGTAACGAAATCTAACGAAAGGTGAAACTCCTATTCGATCATCTATTTCTTACGATTCATTAGTAAATTGAAGAAGAAAAAAACGGAGGAAATTAATTAGAAGCTGACCGATACAAACCGTTTAAATTATTACCGGTGAAAAGGGGTTAGAATGCAAAAGAAATGAAACAAAAGGTAGAGGCGAGCAAGTGTTTCCGTTCGTTGAAAATTCCGCGCCTTTAAGCTTCGTGCAAGCAAACAAAAACACCAGGACGAGATAAAAGGATAGAAAAAGGACTCGATCGATGCCCTAGGCGTAACGGAAGCTCGCGAAACGGTGAATTAGACGAGCAACAAGAGCAACGAGAAAATAGAATAGAAGGAAACAGATAAAGGTGGATGCGAGAATTCAGAGGGAGTCGATGAAAATCGTGAATTCGAAAACGTTTTCCAACCACCACGCGAACGTGTCTACGTTTCGACAGAGAAATCGTCAATCGGCCTGAAAACGTTGGCCCGTTGTAAATTGTGATCCTCTGGCCGGAAAAGCCCGTTCAATTCGACCGGCTGCGAAATACAGACACAGATAGAAACGGCCCCCTGTCGTCCAATGATCACACGATTATTCTCTTTAGCTCGAAACGCGTATCGATTGCCTGCTGTCCACCGTTTCGGTTCACCGGGTGTCGAGGATGCCGATAAATCAAACAAACTGTTCTGGCTAACTGTACACTCCACCAGGAATTTGAACGTCTTTAGACTTGTCAGCGACCAGAAGCTGATTTTAACACATTCGCTACCAGTCACCAGTCACCAGCCACCAACAAAAAGTAGAAAAATCGATAAATTTGAAAGAGTTAACCCTTTATTAGAACTGTGTTGCAAATATGCTACGAATAATAATAAATAAACTGTACATTTCAGTATTAACGAAATTATAGATATATTAAAACATCCAAAAAATGAAGTTTCAATATTTAAATTTAATTTTACAATAAACTTTATACAATAAAATATTTTTAATTTTATATAGCTATTTCTTTAGATACCCACTATTTTTTGTAAAGACGTGCATACCAATATATGTACAAGTTTTGAAATTTCGCGATATTAAAAGTGAGAAAACACTGGAATGTCAATATTCATGTATTTGAATTAGACATGGATTTAATATCAGGATGTTTGATTTTCGAGGTCGTGAGATACACAGTATTTTGTGGAAAAATACAGGTACCATCCTACCGCCTTTTTTGTTTTTTAGTTTTTACAGATGAAGAACTGACATGGAAGTATGTTACCTGTCTCGGTGATAGAAGTTTGATTTGTCACCTGACGAAGAATCGAGTTTTTGGACATTGTGATTCATGATGAAAAGAAATGTATATTTTTTTCTTTTTTTTTTTCATGAGATAACAATGTTTCGAAGGTACGATGGTGAACAAGAAATTTATGATTAAAGCTAGAGATCCTTCTTTCAAGAGAAGAATGAAATAGTATTAAATTATTTACAATTTTACTTTTAATTACAATCGCGCTGTAATTCTGTTCTAGTTATCTGAAATTGCAAATAATGACAATGCCACGAACTTGTAACAGTCGGTTCCCCACGAGCAATTACCAATATTTCTTGCCCACAACTTTTTTCGCTATCTCATCTTGCACTTCGAGTGTACGTATCGATACATGTATGTATATGTACATATATCGAAGCCAAGGAAATTCACGTGCGTGGCGAGCTCTGACCCATGAAATTGAACCGTATGATTTCGTTCCGAACGATGGACAGCCACGTTTATACGAAAGCGCGCTGCACCGGAAGTGAGTACCTTACAGCTATGAAAAATCGCATTCGCCACGATACGTGCCATATGATAAAAATTAACCCCTTCTAAGACCCAATGCAGGCAAGCGACTTTTTGCGATACCACTGCGATTCTATATCTTCCTTTTCTTATTCTTTGGAAAAAAAAAACTAAGGCAGACATATGATCATATGATCGCAGTGGTATCGCACGACAAAAAGTCGCTTGTCTGCATCGGGTCTTAAGAAAGCAAAAAGTGTTCATCTGTAAAAATTAATTAACCAATTAAGTAAAATAACAATACCTTTTTTATATTGTTAATTTTAATCAACATCAATACGTGTGATGATAAATGTCAAGTATAAATTAGAAAACTGTTTTTTAACTTTTCGTAGGACTAAAGTTAATTTATTTATAACCTAAATCAATTATAGATTAATCCTTTAACAAATTGGGTCAAAACATATACAAGGATATTAACCTTGAAGTTAAACGTATCATTTCTAAACAAAAGAGTTTCATATATTGGGAGAATAATAATTTTTGAGACGTTAACCGCCCAGCAAGAGCCGGGTAAGTTTCTTGTGGGATCCAAGTTCAAGACTCACCAGTGTGACGTACTAACATAAAGTTTTAAGTATACGTGATTATGGTTAATCTACTTGCCTTTATTTTATAATTGAGATTGTTTTAAAATCGATTTCTTTCCTAGCTTTTAATTTCCACTGTGTTTACGGATTTATACAGTGCAATAGGTCATCATTTGTTATTGAATAAATTCGAATAACAGAGAATGCTGTTAGACGAACGCTGAGATGCCGTGGCGTCGAACTCTCAAGCTGACATTTGTTTGCTCTAATGGCTCTAGTGTGATATATGATCAGATAAAGAGAACCGAAATAATTATTTGTTTAGAATACTGTCTCAGCAGTGGGTATAATTGCTAACTCACTTAGGTTAGTTTTTTCCACCCAAGAACAAAATTCCATACGCTGACGCAGAGTCAAATACCTGACACAATGATTAGCCAAGCCCATGAGTATTCAATTTATCCATACCCAGCGCCACTTGAAGCGTGATGGCTGCTGGGGAGTGGATGTCTTTTAGCGCTCTTGCGCCCTTTAACACCGCACGCCGGTATAAGCAGAAACTACCTACTAGAAGTTAGCCCCCCACTTGTAAAATAATTAAAATTTGACAACTGTGCTGACTTGTGCTAGGTTTGTGCTACATTGTGCTCGAATATTAAAATCGTAATATGAAAAATACGATGGAAAAATGAAAAAAACGATTTTTTAGGCCAGCCTCCTACTTTCCATGTATTTCAATTTTTCCAATTGTGCTAAGTTGTGCTAAGTTGTGCTAACATTGTGCTAAAATACCGCTCTTAAAAAATGATTTTAAAAAATCTTACGATAAAAAAGACATTTCTAGTAAGTTGGAACATATTTAATATTATTATCCGTATGCTTTGTCTGATAAATACAATATTGTATATTTGAGTTGTGCTAGGTTAGCACAACTTACAAGGGACATTACCCAATCGACACATGCCGATTTTGATGCCCTTTGAGTATGATATAGAACTCAAAAAAGTATTTGACACGTATTTTTTTTTATCGGCAATCGTCCATGCTGAAGGGGTGAAAATAGCCCTCAAAGTTGGGGTTGCAAAACATATTTTCTTGAATATCTCAGGAACTATTAGGTGTGGGGGAAAAATTCCAAATGGAATTTGTGTGTTTTTGAACAGCAAATTTTTCTATGTAGTCACCTTTTTGATAAATTTATTTGTTTAAAAAATATATTGAAAAATAATCTATTTTTGTCATTTTTTCACCCCTTCAGCATGGACGATTGCCGATAAAAAAAAATATGTGTCAAATATTTTTTTGAGTTCTATATCATACTCAAAGGGCATAAAAATCGGCGTGTGTCGATTGGGTAATGTTCCTTGTTAGCACAACTTTCAATTCCTTCGGAACATCGATATAAATGGCACTTTACTCTTGTTCGCGATGCGTCGCGGTACAGTTTTCCATCCAAAATATGCATTTGCAATCACCTGAGGGATATAATATTGTATATTTGAGTTATGCTAGGTTAGCACAGTAAATCACAATAGAACACAATAAAACCATAAAAGTCACAATAACACGTGCTTGACCAGCAACGTCCAAAACTCAAAGTCACAAATGTTAATAAAATGTCAAATTTAAACGCGAACACGGTAACCTGAAAATAACACGTGGTCGAACGTTAACACGTAATAGTCCTTTATTCCACTTCTGAGGTTGTAGGCGAGGGAAAAATAAAATAAATGCTCTCACCGTAATGTTCGTTAACTGGGCGTTTTAATAATATAATTAACTTTATTGTATCACAGTCGCGAAACCACGCCGTTTATCTAAATCGGTTGTCTCGGTCTAATCTCGTTTTAATCTGCGACTAATCTCTGTCTCTAGTCCGCGGACCGTAATAGGCCCATTTTCGCCGATAATGTCACCTTGCTGCATTACCCATATCTACGCCCTTAAAGGGCAAGTGTAAAATTCGAAAAATGAAAATAATATTGTTAGATAGGATAAAATTTAAAAAGGGCAGCTAAATATGTTAGTACTATAAGTTCATAGAAGGTGGCGCAACGGTGTTGCATCTGGCCCCTTTCTTTTTGTTTCTGGCGTTCTCACTTTTACGTTTTACGTTGACTCGTGTCACATGTGCGCCGCATTCGGTCAATGAAAATTCGTTTATATCGTCTTGTACTATTAAATCAAAGTAAAAACAGTTTATGTGTAGTTAAATACTTATGTTATTCATAAAGACATGCGTGGTTTATTTAAATTTGTCTGCTGATGAGAGGTTGTTTGCGAGTACATATTAGCACCAAATGTTCATACATATATCAAAATGGAAAGTTTAGAATAACATTGCCAGTTCTAATTATTAAACAATATTTGGTGAACTTGTAGAAGAGCTACTCCCCTCCGATTTCGATGATTTTTAAATATGTTGGAAAATTGGACAATTTAAGCAACTTTTTTCCTCTAAGCTATATGTCGGACTCGATTAGTTTGCGAGATATTCGCGAAAGAATATTGTTACTACTACAGCAGCGAATTCTGCCTATATGTATGCACCCGCGACCGTGTGTGCGCCGCGCCGGCTCCCTTGTCTACAGTTTTTGTTAGCAGCGCCATGTGGTCGGGTTCCTATTCATGCAACGGATAAACTAAAAATTCAAATTATAACATTTGACTTACATGGCCGGCCGCCTAAAGGCGGCCAGAATATTAGTGTATCTTAACCTAACCAAACCTAACCTAATCTAGACATATAAATAACAGAAAAAATAAAATACCGCCAACGGCAGACAATCTTGTGGTGCACAATGATTAATACCAATATTGGCGAAATATAATTTTTTACGTTACTTATGTGTCTAGAATAGGTTAGGTCAGGTTATATCAATATTCCGCAAGTCTAATGTCAAAATTATTGAAATTAGTAATTAACTTTGATTTTAAGCTGACCCGTTATATGTGTGTACGGTAGCCGGGCCATGTGGTGCTGTTGACAGAAACAGTAGATAAGCGAGGGTCATTTGCCGACGTGCACACAGCCGCGGACGTATATGTACAGGCGAAATTCAATGTAGTAGTACTCATAGTTTTTCGCAAATATCTGGCAAACTAATCGAGTCCGTCATATTAGAGGAAAAAAGTTGCTTAAAATGACGAATTTTACAACGTACAGTAAAAGCTGGATATGTACATATATGCAACAGAGATTGGGATCCAGACGTTGCATATATCCAGCTTTTACTGTATTTAAAAATTATCGAAATCAGAGGGGAATAGCTTTTCGATAAATTCACCCAATATCTCTTAAAGATATAATACAACCGACATCAAAATGCGCTGAAAGGTATAAAATAACTTCTATTTCACTTATACCCATATTCCACAACTATTAATAAAACGTATTTAATCGTTGAATAGTAGGGGAAAGGGGGGCATGACGGGGAAGCGAGGTAAGATGGGGTATCGTACTTAAACGACAATCGAAAAATGCTATGCACATGATGAATGCACCAATAGCGAGCCATTATGTTAAAACAATTGGGTCGTCATCTATAACGTGTGGGAGAGCACATGTCTTTTGTTTCTGTTGACGGAACAGTGCGCGTGCTACGTTGATCTTATTTTCTATAACAAACAGATTCGTAATAAGTGTATATTTAAAAAAAGTAAGTCCACTATTTTTGTAATATCATAGTCTTCATTTTATCTACTTTAATATAAGATGTATAAGATTAAGGAATTTTGTTATTTATTGCAAAAATATACTAGTTTCTCAAAAATGATGGTTTGAGGCAAGATGGGGTCTTTGATACGGGGAATAATGGGGTACCCCATCATTCCCCATACCATAATTGTTCGTATGAGATTAAGCAACATTATCGTTCTCTGTTTGTCGTAATCTAACATCCAGTTTCGAAAACGCTTCTTCTATAGATATTTTACCTAAACCTGCAGTTGAACGAAAAGAGCCCAGAAAAAATTATCGCCGTGGAAAAACCGCAATTCTTACTTCCAGTCCATGTAAAAAAGAACTCGAGGATTTAAAACGTAAAGAAAAGAAAAAATGTTCTAACCCAAATGATCCACGATTAAAGAAAAATGCAAAAAAGCAGAAGAAAAAAGTAGAAAAGTCTACAAAATCAGCAGAAGAAGACAGCAAATGTTTATATTGTTATGGTTCATATCTGCAGTCAACGGAAGGTTGGGTTGCATGCCAACTTTGTGGACGTTGGTCTCACAATTCCTGTGCAGGGGTTGATGAAAATCCGAAAGAAATACATATTTGTATCGATTGTAATAATACTTAGGACAAACCATTTTGCCCCATTTTCGATACCCTGTTTTACCCCGCAGTAGGGGCAAGACGGTTTGTCTCTGATTTTTCTTAAAACATTAATAACTTAGAAATCTGATTTTATATTGACCAAAGCATCTGCCAAAAATTACAATGTTACCTTATAACTGTCTTATAATTCATAAAGACTTAATTAAAAAGTACGGTTATTATTTAAATTGCATTTTTCCTTAGCTTCCCCATCATGCCCCCCTTTCCCCTATATTAAATAGATTTTAACCTTTTCGGCCGTAAACGCCGAAAGATATAAATGAAGCATTACGTTTTTTGTGATAAAAGTCGTCAAGTATGAAAAAATGCAAAGTTTCTTTTTTACGGGACCAATTGGGAAACATACTTTACAAAATGTAAAAGGTTTCGCTTCGATTGGTCCATCGGTCTCGGAGTAATCGACGAACATAAAAAAAAAAAATAATATACTGATCGAATTGAGTAACCTCTTCCTTTTTCGAAGTCGGTTAAAAATCTAAGCAAATGAATAATAGGTAATACGTTATGCAATAACACTTTAAACATTAAATATGTTATTAAAATTCCATGGTAGTATTTTAACATTCTGTAAGACCCTTTAGAATAAATTTACATATTTCTCAAAGCCTTCTGAAATGATAAAAAAAAATTATATTACTATATTGAACAACTTTCATTTACTAAATATCTTTTTTAATTTAATCTTACATTGTAGGAACTCCGCCCATGATTCTTCTTTTATCAAGGTTTTAATTAAAACGATCCACGAATAAAACCAAAGAAAAACTCTTGACATTGCAGAGTGCCAATCGAAGAACTGCAAACAACAAGGAGCCACGTTATCAGAAGCTCGAATCGGAACTGATAGCCGATACAGTTAACCGTATCCCCGTGAATTAACTAGCCCCGATTTCTGTTCAAATATGAACATCAAAACGAAGCGTGCTTCATGAATGAATTTATCTAGCCGTGCGTTATCTTTACCGCCTTCCTATCTCTAAATGATCCTTGGCTCTCGAGCCGCATTAAATCAATTAGAATCGCATTCACGCAAATCGGCTCATTTACTTAGAATGATTTTGTACCCTGCGCAGGAAGTTATTAAGACAAATTCAACCAATTTTGAGAAATGTTAACTAGAATCAAAATTGGTAGACAATTATGCAGGTGTGCAATTTATTTACAATTGGAAGCTATG
The DNA here is from genome assembly GCF_907164935.1 of Osmia bicornis bicornis. Lineage (NCBI taxonomy): Eukaryota > Metazoa > Arthropoda > Insecta > Hymenoptera > Megachilidae > Osmia > Osmia bicornis. Next base: position 949,314 of record NC_060226.1, read on the forward strand.
GAAATGCTAGATGATTAATAAGTAGCGGAAGCAGGTTCAGTCAATGAGTGTTAATTATACTAACAATAAGAACAATATTGTTATATTATAGAAAATTATTTTGGTGAAAAATGCTGTATGGTATAGAATATAGAAGAGGGGTCGATCCGGACTAATCTTGCTAAGACTAATCTTGCGGACTAATCTTGCTAAGAATCTGATTGACAGTTAGAAAAACTATTAAAATAATTATTATAAAATTGTCATTACATGTAATACATAAATAAACCACTAAAAATAAATTTTGTGGGGAGCGATAAGAGATTTCGAAGATTTTTAGGTGGTCGATATAATAAAAAACGTTTGGCGACCCCTGGTGTAGAATATTTTGTATTAAGAAAAATAAAATATTTGTAATAAAAGATTAAAAGGGTGAAAATAGTGTCGAATTGTTTTATTACCCATGTCTACCCCCTTAAGAGTTCTTACTTAATAACTGAACAAAAATCTGAATTTTTGTCACATTTTTGGATGGTATTCGTCTGTTAACGTTTCCAAATGTTAATTGCCTTGTCGAGTTTATTGGAAAATGCATTCATGCAGATTTTCCTATTTGCACCAGAGCCAATCCCCAGGCATCGGCCTCGAGTTCCTCGCGTTCGTCGGTTTCTTCCTGAACCACTATAAAGCCATTCGGCTTTATCGTCTTACATGGTTTAGAACGTGAATTACACCGTGGCTGATCGCATCTCAAAAGCACTCGAGCCAGTCCCCAGAGAATGCTCGGTTCGTTAGCTTACGAATTTATATTCAAATTCCTGTGCACTCGCAAATTTTGGCGCGAACGACTCCTTTTCATCGAGTACTTTGCTATCTGGATCGATAATCGCGTACTCTCTATTACCTTGCACATATATTTTCATTTAATCAAAATAGAGGCAGTCAATTTGTTTTTAGACAAATTTTAAAACAGATTTTCATTTATTTCCAATAACAATTTCTTTAAATTAAATCGATGTACTTTTTTCATCATTTATCATCTTAAACCTGTCATGTATTCTATTTCACATTTCTAACAATAAACCATGATAATAAAAGGTTAATCGGATGCCCTCGAAACTATCGATGCAATTATTTCTCTAAAAATAGACTCGGATCTATTCTAGATTAATTTCTCTTTAAAGACAACGTGTCACCTTTGCTACGCGAGTATTTCGTGAATTAATGAAGCTCCCTGCAGCCAGTCGCACCCTCTCCATCCCGGGAGATCGCGTTGCAAAATTCACGGGTGCTCGATTGAATTTGCATTCAAATATGTAGACTGGCTGTTCGCCAGAAGGGACGAGAACCTTTGCCGACCCTTTACCAAGCCGCACCCGTCCCTTTCGCATTCCTCCGACTTTCTTCACCACAAAGAACAGTCTACGATGCTATTATACGCCCATCTTTGCAACCTTCATCCTTGGGTTGTTTCGTACACGCGAGAAGAAAAGTGCCCTTTCGTTTTTAGAAGCACTCGAATCTGCTCTACTAACCAAACAACTTCAAGGTTTTATTACTGATATAAGCTGTAGCAATTCGGTAATCATACCTGACGTTTGAAATGAAACATCTAAGGACGCGGACGTTACCGATCCCGAGGTAGGTGATAAAAAAAAAAGCAAAACGCACTGACGCGACGCTTTTAAAGCTAAGAAGAACACCGAAATTGACAACACTATTCTCGCTGGCATATTTTCGCGTCTGAAGATCTCCGATCCAGCGGCAGTCACTGCACTGTCTTTAACGAAGGATGCACATCCGGCTGTCGTCCCTGTGTCATTTGCTAAGCTGCTAAGTTACGTTGCACAGTGAGGCACTTGCCTCGAAAAGCTGGCCAAAAATCAAATGTTTTTTCCTCGAAATGGAATATCTTTTTTTCCTTATGATCCTGGGATACCATGGAAGCAAATGAAACTAGAGACAGCGTGCAAAATCACTAACAGTGATTCATCACAGTGATCGCAAAATCACGATCATGAAGTTATTTAACTTCATTCATTAACAAATAATTGAATTCAATATAGTTTGCATAAAAATAGCTACCAATAATATAAATTAACAATTTATTATATACATGATCTAAGAGTGTAACGCGTGAAAAGAACAGTTATGCTCTCCACCAATCAGAACATTTTATGTAACATTTCACATCAACTTTAATGCCTAGCAATATCTCCGATACGCTTGGAATATGTATTTATATATATCTATTTTTTATTTTTATTTTTCTGCTATTTGTTTAATTTATAATAATGTAACTGATATTATTGTATATACGTTTATAAAAGGCTACGCCCGTTAATTTAAATAAATAAATAAATGATGAACTTCGTATAAATCGTTATTTTGTAATTTTGAAAAATGAAAGGGGTTGAATATTACGATTAAGAGATTTAGATTTTAACCTACTTAAGATTCAAGTTGTAAAATGATAGCTTTTATTTACATTTAAAAATGAAAAGAAGAAGATGTCAAATGTGAACAAACTTTTATAATTTTCAAAAATTGTTAGTAAAATCGTTAGCTTGATATTGTCAAAATTACAAAGAAAATTTGCATTTTAACCTATAATAATTGGCTACGAATTGTTTGCCAAAACATAATATCAGTTCTCGAAAATAGCTGTGGAATAACAGTCGAAGGGAATCCGCAACTCCTGCTTTTGCGGAGATCCAGATAACACAATATTTCTCTTGCATAACTGAAAAGTACTCAGCTCGTTTACATCGATTATTATACAATGAAAATATAGCCAATTAAGCGGCTCGTCAACAGTCATTCGCCACCGTTTGTTCAATAACGTCAACACTGTTTAACATCAAACTCACGAATAACAAGTAGTATCGCTTGTTTAATTGTTTACCGCAAACGAACAACCATTAAGCTAAACAAAGAGTATTGAAAGAATTAAGTTATCCATACAACACTCCACAAAATACGACGCATATTGAAACAACAGACTCCGATTCACAAAATCGTTACATTTAGTCTATATTCATGGAATACTATGGGATTATACAAAACTAAAGATTTTAAAAAATGGTACTCTAAAACGAAGTACTAACAATAAGTAATGTATCTAATGTTTTAAAAAAGACAAAACTTGAAAAGGGCCATTTTGTTTAAACTTTCTGAATTTCTAAATGAAACCAAGAACCATGAATAGGTTCAAATAGATCATCACAACTATAATTGCAATGCTCCATAATTTCAGACGAAAAATTTCGTCTTATAATAAGTAACCATTTCTGACCCAGTCGGTACTAATACTTCTCGGAAACTAACAAACTCGGAATGAAGTTAAGAGAAAATCCGCATGAACGACAAGTTTCAGCGCCAAAGAAAGAAAATGGAGTGTTTCTTGAAAAATTACACTTTGGATCGACTGGTTATCGCGTGATTCTCCCAGGGCGACAGCGATTATTCCATTAACCATTTAAACGATCGAATGAAAACTCGATTGTCGGACGTTCGAGTTTCTTCCAGTTCGCTTCGAGAACGAAGGGAAAGAGAATTAAGTTGGCGAAAATGAAATTGCATCGTCGGTTGCATTATTCGTGGTCCATCGCACCATGGAGAAAACTTCCGACCGAGGAAAAAAACTTTCCTTCACCGTTCGCAGTTAATTAATTAAGGACGTCGTAGGAAAGTTCCCTAATAAACGATGACAAATGAAAATCTCGAAGCTGCTCGCGAAAGAAAAAACTTGGCCGGATATGGTGTTGAAAAAAAAATGTCGAATTTTCGCATGGAACTCAGGCAGTTCGTATAGAAGCGAGAAATCTGATGGCCGGAAGTTCGATACGCAACGTCTCATCGATCATACCTCGCTCCAATCATTTTCGTATCGGTATGGATCAATGTTTTGCTACTGCAAACATGTCTGTTCGCTTGTATTTACAATATAAAACGACCTGTATGGATCTATCGCTACCTTTTGCCCTGAAACATGGCTTCCATTGCTGTTTATCCTTCTTAAACTATTAGATTGTAGATAAAGAAAAAGAAAGATCGTCTTGTGATAATATTACATAATAGATAGTATTTTACAGAAAATACGAAAGCGTGTCTACTCTTTTGTGCGATAGCTTCGAGATAAATTAAGGAGTGCATAATTAAATTTCCATGCGACCATGGTAAATACGCGTCACGCCATGAATCCTGTAATTCGCGTTTCAATCTGCACGCAATCCCCACGATAATTGCACTTATTTTCAAACGCAACAATCCATCATTTATCTTGATTTATCATACTACTAAAAGTTAGTAAAATTTATAGAATTTGGCAATTGTGCTGACTTCTGGTAGATTTGTGCTAGATTGTGCTCAAATATTAAAATCGTAGTATGAAAAAAACGATTTTTTAAGCCAGCCATCCACTTTCCATGTATTTCAATATTTCCAATTGTGCTAAGTTGTGCTAACATTGAGCTAAAACATAGCTCTCAAAAAATGACTAAAAAAAATTTTACGATAAAAAAGATATTATTTCTAATAATATTGAACATATTTAATATTATTATCCATATGCTTTGTCTGAGAAACATAATATTGTATATTTGAGTTTACGTTAGCACAACTTTCAATTCCTCCGGAACGTCGATATAAATGGCACTTTACTCTTGTTCGTGATTCGTCGCGCTAGTTTTCCATCCAAAACATCCATTTCCAGTCATCCGATGTGGATAATAAATAGCATATAAGTGTCGGTCATAATTTTTGGCACACCCTTTAAAACGGAATAACTTTTTTAAAATTGGAACGAACGACTTGAATTTTGTTGATAAGTTAGAAGGGTAAGTGTACTAGATAACGGGTTTTCGTTTTTTCAGTTGCCACTGGTTGAAACCTCGAAGAAAATAGTGGAGATCGCTTTTCAGAACTGTAGGAGAAAAAAAGGAGTTTTGTCTCGGGATCGTCTGTCAGACTCGTCAGTGGGGCTGACAACAGACGATCCCCCTGCCCCAGACACCTATCATACCGCTATTCGGAACTTATATAGATCCGAACGGCATGCCAGGCGAGCGCTTGCGAGAAGCTCCGTTCAATCTGGCCGCCATCTAGCGCTCCCCGGCCCGAACTGAAGACGTCCGGGGAGACGAAACTCTCTCCCCTCCACTAAACGCCTACAGAACTTGTTTATCTGAGTCTGTAATGAAATTTTAAAATATACCTTTTGTAAATTTAAGTAAGTTTTACATTTCTGCTGAAGGTTTCATCGAAATCGAATAATGTGTCTGAAAGCTACAATTAATTAAAATAAACGAAAACTGTTTATATCTTCCAGGTACATTTTCCGATTTCGATGTCAGCACGTATACAACTTACTTAATTCTACAAAAGATATATTTTAAATTTGCATTAAAAGTTCAGGTAAAAAAGTTGATAAAAAATAACCTCCGCTATTTTCCTCGCGATTCCAACTAGTAACAATTAAATAAAAAACGAAAACTTGTTTTCAAGCAAACTAATCCTTCTAGTTTCTTAAAAACATTTAAGTAGAATTTTAAAAAAGTTATTCTGCTTTAAAGGGTGTGCCAAAAATGATGACCGACATTATACATATACTAGTATCCACATCGGATAACTGCAATTTTGGATGGAAAACTAGTGCGACGAATCACGAAAAAGAGTGAAGTGCTATTTATATCAACGTTCCGGAGGAATCGAAAGTTGTGCTAACGTAGCACAACTCAAATATACAATATTATGTTTCTCAAACAAAGCATATGGATAATAATATTAAATATGTTCAATATTACTAGAAATATCTTTTTTATCGTAAAATTTTTTTTAGTCATTTTTTGAGAGCGATGTTTTAGCACAACTTAGCACAATTGGAAAAATTGAAATACATGGAAAGTAAGAGGCTGGCCTAAGAAATCGTTTTTTTCCTTTTTCCATCGTATTTTTCATATTACGATTTTAATATTCGAGCACAATGTAGCACAAACCTAGCACAAGTTAGCACAATTGCCAAATTTTATGAATTTTACAAGTGGGGAGCTAACTTCTAGTAGGCGATTATCAGTTGTAATAAAGAGAATTTTCCTGGTGAACTACAATATAAATTATACTCTTGGGTGCAAGACCCTTAAGCCTTTTTTTAATAAAATTCTCGTTTATAGTCTATGTCCCGGAAAATGGCACCCAAAAAGAATGCATCTGAGCGGTCGTGCCCCATCTTAGCTTGCATGAACTTTCAGTCATAGCGTATTATTATTGGTCGAAGTGGTCACATCTACTAATCGTGTAAAACGAGGGAGCCGAGAGTGTGTGACAGGAAACCGGAACCTCTCTTGGCCTTATACACTTGCGATCAAATCAAGCTTTTGTAGGGAAAGTGGTAAACTTCCGCCTTTACCCGCGTAAGCTTTCCCTGTCCGCGGACATCCCTGTGGAAAATGGCAATATACAGCAAAGGGACACCTATACGTACACATAGATATGTGCACTTTCACCACTTACGTATAAACGTTTACGCGAAAATATTTGCATTAATATTTAATAAATGCAGGAGAGGGGAGAAAAAGGCTGTCGGGATCATCTGTCAGACTCGTCCAGTGGGGCTGACAACAGATGATCTCTGCCCTAGAGACACCCATCATACCGCAATTCGGATCTTCTACACGGTGATTCTTTCGCTACTTTACTTAAAGGAAGTGCTGCCATAATGTAGAGTATGAATGGACCCAAGCCGTTTTTTCGACGGGGGTGCATACTGTAGCTGTATCCGTGAAAAGGTTTCGATGACAGAAAAGGGCTTGGGTTCATTCATACTGGTGTGGCGGCAATTCCTTTGTGTAAAGTAGCGAGAGAATCACCCTGTATATATTCGAACTGCATGCCGGGCGACCGCTTGCGAGAACACTATCACCGATCATCTCGCCTCCACCTAGCGATCCCCGGCCCGAACTAAAGGGGCGTCCGGGAAGACGAAACCCTCTCTGCCCCTCCACTAAACGCCTACATAAACAAGAATCATATTATTTTGTTTCTAAATCACTTTTAATATGTATTAATATTATCAAAATCAAGATTTTGGGTATTCCTGTTTTCCCTGTATCGCGATTTTCCCTAAAAAAGCCTGTTCTGATCGTGAGTGCATCACTCCCCATACCTTCTTTTCTGGCAAAGATGATAGATTACACATTCATTTCTACACGTAACCACTAAGTTTCATTTTTCTATTTTCAAAATTGACGGAGTTACAACAAATTTTGTAAATCAATGCTGATTAATTGACTTTTATTCTTCGAAAGATAGACACTTTTTCTTTAAAAAAGAAAGCTTCAAAAGGTTATTTTTTTCTATTCTTTATTCTTTGATCAACCATCGAACAGCGGAGCCTGCATCAATTGTGTTTTAAACTTACAGAACGTATACAAGATTACAAATCTAAAGTTAAATGTATAATTTTCAAACAAAAGGGTTTCGTATATTAGAAGAATAATTTTTAACGAAACAATGTGAAATTCAGAAGATGTCCAAGGGTTAATATGCTGACAATTGAAGACATCCTCGAAGATACCAAATGATTCAACAAAGGAGACTGAAAGTCTTTCATCATTACTTTTATTATTGTATAATATTTGTAATTCTTGTAATACATAATATTTTTTCTTCAAATACTATGTAAATATTAAATGAATAATACAAAATAATCCGAAAAAACAATACTGATTGCTGTATGTTATCATTTTACGTAATAATGGTCTCAGAAGATCACAAATAAAATCCATTTTATTCATCAACATATTACATAATTCAGATTGTGTTAATAAACCGGTAAAGAAGAAATATCACTTTTATAGAAAATATTCAATATTTGTTTCGTCCGACGCGGAATACAATGCACGATGGTTCTCGAAGGTTGGTTTATGACATGAACGTGCAAAACAAATTCTGGTAGAGATTAACTTTTCCGCATTTTTTATTAAATTTTACAACCGACAATTTCACTTTCGCGCGACAGTAAACTTTATTTTCTCGAACCTCTTAATCCTAATACAATAGCTCCGAATTTTGCGCCTCGCCGTCCCAACAGCTCGAAGACATGTCATAAACCTGGAGACCTGAAGAGTCGGTCAGTAACACGTGCATAACGGCATCTGCTAAACAAAGGTCGACTTGAAGGAAACCATGTCACTCCGTCAAACCTTCGAGAACCGCCTCCTTCCACAAGACAACCCACACCCTCTCTCCAAGAGGGGTGGCCAAAGGACGTACACGCGAGTCCACAATTTTTAGAAAGGGACGTTGATTGGAAAAGGCAAAAAAAATCAGCAACGCCTTGGACAGCACTACGAGGTGCCATGGCAAACATCGGACGGTTTGCTCGACACTTCTCTTTCGAACGTCGCATCGTGGAGAACACAAAGCTTATTAGTTTCGAAGTACAACTGGCATACGAAATCGGCCACAGAACAACTGGCATACGAAATCGGCCACAGAACAACTGGCATACGAAATCGGCCACAGAATAATCGTCATTCACGTCTAGCAGTCGAGACGTGAATTAGATTTCTTTCTATTGAACATCGTTCGGTTCAGGTGTAGTGGCATACGAAATCGGCCAAATTCAATACCTACACATTTATCGGCAACAAAAAAAGAACAATCGATCACAGTGTCCAAGATTAACTTGGCGGACACGTGTTGTGTAGCGTCGCGTACCACAAGGTTTAGTTGGGCCTTACAACCCCAACAAGGAAACAATCCGCGCGGCGATACGCAACACAAGTTTCTACGCGTTCGAAGAAACAATATTCAAATGTTTATAGACATTTTTCTTCTTCTTGAATCCAACATCACAATTATAGATGCACGATACAACTCTACCAAAAAATTTAAACACAATTAAAATAAAATGATTCATTTGAAATATACAGAACGAATCACCTAATTCTGTATAAGTAGTATAATATCAATAATTATTAGATGTATAAATTAATTCGATGCCTTTTGAACTATGCCTTTTCAAACTACTATTTTAAGTTTGATTGTTTTCCTGCGCTTCTGTGTATTTTAAAAGTAGCGGAAGAATATAATAGCAATAAAAATTATTTCAATAACTAACGTTTGTAAAAATAAATCTTTAACTAAAAAAAAGGAGCATTTGTGGTATCGATCATTAGTGACCACAGGATGTTCAACGTTTTCAAAAATATTGGTAACTTCTCTAAAATTTAGAAACGAAAAAAAAAGCATTTGAACAACGTGTTGCTTTCGGTCGGATAATAATCCAGCAAACGCGGTCACGAGCCTACCTTCTAGCCAAATTCGAATTTATCCACAATTCCCGAAGCTCCCAATAAGCCTCGGTTTTTCGTGGTACGTCACGCAATGAAAATTCAGATTAGAGTCAAACGGCATTAATTAATGCAACCAGACGAAATCCGGGAAATTATGAAACCGGTTATAATCGTTTGTACGTTTTGTGGTTGAGCGGTATTGTGAATAATCAATCGGTCTGCAATCGCGTGGATTGAATTCTATTAAACAATTAAACTGGCTGTGAAATAAATATTACGGAACAAAGAAGAATGTAATCTTTGCAAGAAACGTGAAAATAAAGTTAATCTTTTATACATTCTTAAGGAAAATTAAATTTTAATCTTATCGAATATTTTAACTTCTTTAAGCCATGTCTTTCAATGCTTTCGAATAATTCCGTTGGAACACATTTCTGAAGTTTTTAAAAGTGCTTATTAACCGATAATTACCTGAATCGGTAGAAAATTCTACCCTTATCAGCTTAAAATACTTAACTGGATTGAAGAGAATTTCGTTTAATCCAAAATTGCGCTGGAATTATTCATGTCAACTAAAAGTGAGTTGCTTTGAAAATGAGTTTCAATTTCAGGGTAATATAATTAAAGCTCCTTTTATAAACAGAGCAGCAGTCGTTGACCTGGTGCTTTTAATTTACGTATGATGAATAAATTGAATTTTAAATGTATAAATACGTACATATGTATATCATCAGGAAAGAAATGTTTCAATGAAATTAGATGCACCAGAGACTGAATAATTACATTCGCGAAAACGAGGAATAAATGTAATAAGATTATGGTTAAATTAAACAAACTATTGCAGCACGCCAAGTTGAATCCGAATTGATTTATTTTAAGACGGGTTATTCCGGCCAAACATTCCTTTTCCCAGGGAACTTATGATCGTTAACCTGCGATGTTTGTGTTTATGATACTCAGCTAACCCTTAAACAAACGCCATGAGCTTATTTTCAGCGAAACAAGACCAGCATAATCGCTTACGACAACGTCAGATTTCTTCCTTAAACAATTTTGGCAATGCCAACATTGAATATTAATCTTAAACTACTGTCTTCTCGAAAAAATAACAAAATGTATATCAATACTTACTCACTAATCAATTATTGCATTGTTAGAATGGGCCAATAAGTGGTGCTTGTAAAATATATTATCAGATGAATAAATAAATAAATAAATAAATAAATACTAAGCAAATAATTGAAATATATAGCATCACGAGTAGACTAGATAGTGTATGTGCCCAGAGAAATAAGAGTGAAAGAATATGTGCAAGATTAATAGAATACAAGTAGTATGAGTCAACCATATACGTCCCGCCAACTAGTACACGTATTCTATTATGTGTGATCGGACAAGTAGAACAGGTATGGTATACACTCAAATAAGTAGTATCGAAGGAATGTAAGATTGGGAGTAATAAAAAAACAGGTAGTACAAATCAAGCATATACGCAGCAGCTACATAATAAGACAAGCAACTAGGAGAACACACAACGATGATTAAACTTATATGGAAAAACTACTATCTTTAACATGCAGTCTAAGAAAAATAATTTGAACTAAGTTTACCATGTATAATAAACAATTCTGGGTAAATATGTATAAAAAAGTCGCACGCCTGCAGGTGTCTAACGTTAATTGCTGTGAATAATGTGAGTTTTAGGGAGTATTTTCCACAAAAAGCAATACGACGCGGCGCGGCGCGGCGGTCGCAATTATTCGTTGAGATGTAACGATCCTAAAATGTAAACAAAAAACGTAAACAAAGCTTTTAATCTAATATAAACACTGCTGTATATAAAAGAATTAGTTTTAGTGCAAAATATAACAAGGTTGAATTGTTAAGGGACGGTGTTAATACGCATAATAACAACATGCCTTCAAGTGTTAATTATATTTAAATTTTGCTACACCTTCGTCTAAAATAATATATTAAAACCTAACCTAACACATTTTTTAATTAAATTCAGAGTCATTCAGAATACAATAGTTTGATCTATTTCAAACGTAAATTAGGTTAGGTTAGATTGTTACAGAGAAGGGGTATAAGGAGGAAGGAGCAAAGCCCCTTTTTTGTTTCTCGTTTATATTTTGGAACGAGGGTACCTACTAATACGATAGAGTGCATACCGTAGCTAACATTGCTACGTTGGCTACTGAAAAATGATTATTTATAATCATTATATCTCGGTGAATAATTGCGACCACCTTTTTTTTTTTAAATACTCTGTGTAATTTACTTAACCAATAACAATCAACATTAAGCACTTAATTCTTCTATTCAACCCCATATTCAAATAAATATACCAATGAAGCATTAAAAATTTTTCCATCGAGGCAGAAATTTCAAAACTTCCGATGAATTAACATACCGTGGTCGTGACTATGAAAGTGGCTGGTTGCGAATGGAAAAAAGAGAAGGAAAAACGAAACTCGAAAAAGTTTTTCCAGTGCTTCCTTCGTAGTCGTCGCATTTATTTTATCGGAAAACAGAGGTCAGCCGACCTTAGAGCATGTCTCAAAAACATTTTGCACTTTTGAGACCCCGACCCCTTGAGGAATACCCTCTTTCGCGAACTTACCTGTCCCATAGGAATATCCGTGTGAAAAGCTCGGTACTCGCTCCTTATTGTCTTTGCGACGCTTGACGACGCTCAGCGTCCCGTGTTCCGTTTTCGATATCGCGGAAAAGACGAATAACGTTTCCCAATTTACTATTTTATATCGATCATATTATAATGAAACTATACTGAATTTGTTTTCTCTTTCCGTTTAATAATTTTTCAATTATATTGCATTTGAAAACTAGGTCACCAGTGATTCTCAAGGTATTTAGAATACATAGTTAAAGCATGCAGTATAATACTTTCTAAGTAATATAGGTAAATACAGGGTGTTCGACAACAGGTGGGAGATTTTTTTAAGGGGTGATTCTAGAGATCAAAATAAGGCGAAAATGAAGAATGACGAAATGGCGTTTGTGGCTTTGTTTTCCAGTAATTAACGTTTAAAACCTGCAATCTGCCCAACAGTGACGATTGAACGTCAGGTCAGCAGGGGTGGGTACAGTCATAATCAAGAAGAGAAAGCCAAATGGTGCAGTACCAAGAAACAGAAATAACAGAATAGCACAAGATAAGTTTCTTGTAATCTGACGTTCAGTCATCGGTGCTGGGCAGATTGCAGGTTTTAGGCGCTTTTTACTCGAATTTTTAAACGTTAATTATTGGAAAACAAAGCTGCAAACGTTATTTCGTCATACCTTGATCCCTAGAATCACCCCTTAAAAAATCTCCCACCTGATGTCAAACATCCTGTATATAGTCAAATCGATAATACAGGTAATAATAAAACTATACAAAATTTGTCTTCTCCCCTTTCTCATAATCATTCACAAAGGATTTCAAATACACGAAGCATTCTACTTTCCAAGTAGTACAGATATCTTATAACAGGACTACGTAGTCAAATATAACGATATAGGTAAATTATACAATCAAACATAGGAAATGAACCTACCTGACAAGTAGAACAGTTCTACCAATGGACGATCTATTGTTCGACAAGTAAAATGACCCTATTATCGACCAACAACGATTCTACAAGTTGAACGGTTCAACTTACAAGCAAACTACGAAACGACCCACTGTTAATTCACCGACAAATTCGAATAAATGAAATTCCTGTTCGATTGAGTGCAATTGTAGGATTGATTAACGAAATGGAAGCAAATTGACTGGCAAAGGTGTTAGATTGGTTGATTGGTCATGCGTAGATCAGAATAGGTTGAATACTGGTTGAATGGGGTTGCGAGATTGCTACGTCCAAGATGGCTGTGTGCAACGTAATTAATCAGTACTGGTTAACGATCAAAGGAATTTAAATTAGGCCCTGGTATTATTAACGTCAACCAGACGAGAACGGCCTGTATCACTGCAACTGCTGCTCGAGGTGCAAATTGCATCTTCAGAAGATTCCTGACGATGGGAATTCCTTGAATCTCGGGCCAACTTGAAGACGAGCTATGGTTATTGCATAAATAGAACCTTACAGAAACACCAGTGTTATTAGCTACGAACCGTAATTGAATGAAGTCCAGACAATGAACATCGAATTCCGAATGAAAGTCTATTTCACCTTAATCTTCCTACTATGCTGTTTACAATTTTCAAACATCAACATTTTAACGAATGTTGCTGACTTTGAACGTTATATTGTATTATATATTTTTCAATTGAAGGGAATTTTATATCTTGAGTAATGTCTCCTGAAATTAGAAATACCCCCGTTCTTCTTTTAGTTCGAGATCCCATAGATATCCAGATATGAAAATTCTAATATAATCGGGACTTGCTCCGCGATCCAACAAGATATGTTGAACAAGAAATTCGTGACAAGAACACGGTGCACTTGTGCAACTACGGTTTAAGCGTAAATTACGTTTGAGCAGTTGAGCCTGCCTCTGTCTCTGTAGCTGACTTTGATTATCAGCTAAGAGAGAGATTATGAACGTAAGCACCGTTCGAGGTCATTAAGCATGGGCTCTAATTAGCCAGGAAAACTTTTCGGATATTACCTCTTATCAAATGACAGCATTTTGAAGATGACTTATCATTGGGTCAAAGTTTCATTCCATGTTTTATTTACGTTAGAATGTAAATTACGTTCAATTTTAAAGAAATGATTAAAATTTCATCAATTACAAAATTGTTAGCAGCTAGCAGCAAATATTTTAAGATCATTAGTAATTTTAACGTAAGTATATGAAAGTTTATGTAATTTTATGTTTTCCCATTTATAAATACAATAAATTACATCCATATTGTTATAAATTTAAATTTATGCCTACAAGAAAAACTAATGTGTACAAAATTAACCATTTCATTCTTTTATTTCCCAGCCCTATTCCCAAGCACAAAGTCACGAGGTACTCGAGTATAAATCAACACTGTCTTCAGGAAAATTACTTCATCGCTTTCCCCTCAACCCGTTGCAGCCAGTTTCTCGGTCGCTTTTACCGAACCCGACCAAGGGGGTAGCTATTTAGAAGCTTAGCATCTCAGTAGGGGGTCTGGAAAAGGGGTGGCGTGTAGCTGGTGGCGTTAGGTGGCTGCTACCAGCCACGCAACCACTGTGTCACCTTTATCACCTTTATCACCTGCTGCAAATTGCCACCATTTGGATGCTAAACCTCCCCCCTCAGGTCTCGCCTCGTTGACGACTATTCGTAGGGACGCATCGAGTCAGGAGGGTTGGTAACGAGCGGAGAGGGGCTCGAAACAACCCTTGGCAAGTGTATAGGGAGATGATCGAAAGAAACAACCACGCGACAAGAACAAGGAAATGAGATGGAGCGGTGAAAAGGGGTTGTGTATGTACACAAGGAGTAGAAAATGTTAATAATCTACTGTTTTTAAGTATTTCCACATTTAGAGATTTCTTGAAGCAAACTGAATACTTTTCTTTATAAAATAATTTCAAATCGTGCAAGTATGCATAATTTTATCATGTTACCATTTAAAATGTTATAACAGTTTTTAAAATATCCATTTAGTGAAATGTACAATTATTTGAATAATGTTACTATGACGAATTACATTACTATCAGTCGTTAATAATGAAATAATTAAAACACTAATCTCGCATTAAAAAAAAATAATAACAAAAATTAACGGTTGTATCTAAAGAAACAGAAGTAACTATGAACGAAGGCAATGCGTTCGAAGATTTCGGCGACTTCGTCAGCCTCTGTTAAGCCGGATAATCCGCAAAGTGCAAAGGTAGAGAGCCCCGAAAGACTTGACAAAATCAACAGCCCGAAAAGATGAAACGAACGCAACAAAGAACCCAAAGACTCGACGATCTAACCAACGAATCCAAATAAATAAAAAGTGACAGTACACATTTTTCTCATTAAACACGCAGTTTATCATAAAATTAATCGCGATTTTTTTAGGTCAAACGGAAGAAAGAATAAAGAGAAACAAGAATTGAAGAGAAATAAGTGGGACCAGCTACTTGAAAGCTTCTCAGACTTTTCAAGGCTCTTCTCTAAAGCGGATAAGAGGTAGGAATGCAAAGGTATCCGAAAAGTGAAAGAGAAAAGGAGAGGAAGAGATTATATATTCGTTTTCTAGACAGAATAAGCGAATCTCTTCAACGACAGTGAATTAAGAATCAACTGGAAGCTAATGCACAACTTAAAACGATCTCATCTGATCGGTTTCTTCTTTGAATTGCTCCATTTGGATTTGAATTAAACAGCGTGTTCATTTGTATTATTCTTTCCTCGGATGATGATATCTAATTTTTTGGATTTCAACATTGACGGTCGTCAATAGCAGATATTATCAATGTAAATTTAAAATACCTACTGTAAGTACGTAACGTGTTATAAATTTAAGATGCTCAAATAATTGAAAAACAGGAACGATAATTTTGAATACTATAAATAAAGATATGCGAGAACCCGCGGGGTCGAGTTCTCGTAAGTAAGGACATGAGAGCACTCGAAAATTTCGGGTACTCGATACTCGAATCGGATTGACAATTATTTTCGGAAAACTTTCAATTTAAGAATGTTTAAGAACAAGCTCGGACGGGTATCTAATTGTAAGATACGCGTACGCAATCGGGCCACCTGAAAAAGTCGGGTTACCCGAGTGTTCACATTTTTTGGGTACTCGCCTGAGCCCCTTCAATTTTACCCGACCCACACCGAACTCGAAATTTTGGAAATCTTAATCCGACTGAATTAATTCCCGATTATATCCGAGTATCAAATTTCGGATTTAACAATTTTCGGGTTTTCGCACACCTTTAACTATCAATATTGTGCTGTTAATGTAAGACTAACAATTTGAAAGCTAACAATGAATAATTATATAAATACTTTGCACTACAGCTATTAAAGTGTTCAGACGTATCCCGTCCCTGGAAGGAATTCTATGGAATGTTTGAAATTTTCTGCTTGTTCGTCGATGGTTTACTTTCAAATACATTCTTTAAGAGGAACACACAGGATTCCTTGGTACTTGTGTGTTGCTACAGCTTACTATTCACTTGTCCCCACACCAACGTGGAAAACAACGCCTGTCCCAGACAAATACAAGCTCTCTTCCCTGACAACAAGATTTCTCTAAACAAACGGCTGCCAGTGAATTGCTGTAAATCTTCTGGCGAGAGAAAGAAATCTCGGAGAAAAAGTTTCGCGAGAAGGAGCTTTAATTTTCCTGGAAAAGGAGCCACGAAATTGACACGTCAGCAGAGAAAAGGGGAACTACTTAAGTCGTAGCTGGGAAACATGCTCTAAGAATTCGCGGATAGAACAGCTGCTGATTAATTTTTCTCTGTAATCTGATCGAATTCGGACGAACTTTCTCTCACGCGAAAATACACCGAGATTTCCTCGACCGGTCGAAAAGAGCCTGGAAAATATTGTACGAGGGAAAAGAAGCTTGCTTGTTTCTTTGTGGTAATGTAGTTACAGAAATACGAGTAGCCAGAAGAACGTACACGATACCCGGAGACTTACGCTCCCCATAGACGTACCACCACCCCCATAAACATAATGCTGCTATTAAGAACGTTACTAGCTCCACTAACGTGAATTTCGATGGTATTCTGTAACGATAGAAAAGGTTTTGAATCCTTCGTGAACGATTCGATCGGTAATTGATTGTGAGAATATCAAGCATGTGTTGAGAGGTTTTATACAAAGATTCATCTGTATTTATGAATTAAAATTTATAGATTTTTGAGTTCGAAGTTAAATTTTATGTTGGTAATGTAATGGTGATGCAACAGACTTGAAATATTAATAGAGATGAATGGTACGTCAACCATCTGTACAGATTATTAATTATAATATTAAATAAGGTACTAATGAGAAAGATTTGGGATTAAAATGCATTCGGAATATTAATGGAACATAAATAGGTTATTAGCACTTACTGTAAATGATTAATTGAACGTTGCGTAAAGTAATGACGAATAGAATTTTATAAATACCAAACATTCCTAAAATTGGGAATACTATTTCTTATCAGATCTTTAACTAAAATATAAAGAAATCCTCAACTAAAATCGGTAATGGTATATTATTTGGTCGATGTTTCTCATTTTTTTTTCGAGCTTTAATATCATTGAAAAAGGGCCACAAACAATTTTAAGTACTTTTAATTTTATATTAAAACTAAACCCAAACCTAATCTAAAACTCTAATAATGTATACGAAAATAAAGTATCAGAAAGTAAACAGTAAAAATAGTTAAAAGAAATTTAATTCAATGAAAATAAATAAAAAAGAAAAATGGAATAATCATCCGAGTCGCTATCAGTATTTACTTAACGAAGTAATAAATGGCTTTTGTTGGGATTAAATATTTATTGTTTAACATGTTAAGATGTGTAAGTGATTACAAAAGACAGCATCACGTGTTCAACACTTATACTCTCTAACGAACTCTACATCTAATCGTATATGAAACGCAAAAAGGAGAACAAAAGAATAAAAGAAAGACACGCGCAATCAACGGATTGGCGCGAGTTGTGAATGATTGACAAATCTCTATCAGCTTTTACTTGCTAGTTTTTTAATTAGTTAGTTTTAGGTAAGATTTAGATTTAGTTTTAATATACAATAAAAAATACCATTGCTACAACACATTTTTTTATAATATTCTTCCGTTTCAAGTATCGAAATTAACACTGGTTTTCACAGTAAACGAGTTTCTCAATCAAAATAACGAAATTTAATGCTTGCAATGTGTACTACTGGAAATAATTAGATACAAATGTGCCACAGTTTTATATTTTCCTTTTCATTCTTATATCGCACGCTATTGACTAACTGATTTTCTCTTCTCCACAAGACTTTAGTTTTAAATTAGGTTTGGGTTCAGTTTCAATATGACATTAACAATGCCAACCTTTTTTATTTATATTTTACATTTTTAAGTAATCCTTTTTAACATACTCAAATTTGAAAAAAATCAGAGATAGCGACCAAACAATAAACAATTAGCTTAAAATCAATGAAAACCCAGCCTACATCAACTAATACGTTCTTGCATACTACTACTATTCCTCCCTCCCTCCCTCCCAACATCTCATCAACAAATCCCTCCCCCAAAAATCGCAGACCTAGAAACCCCTTTTCCTGTCACACAAATCACCAGTGTATCTCTCCAGCGTGTCTTCCAAAGTACTCGCTGTAAATCAGCTCGCGACTCGAGCGTAACAATGACAGTAGCACATGAAACGACCCCGTAACGCGCGAGCGCATTGAAGTAAGAAAATATTAACTGGTCCGTAGCAGCGCTATTCCTCTCGGTTCTTAACACGCTCGAGCACGAGAAAAATAGCGTTTTCCTTTCGGTAGTCGGGACTTAGCCGGCTGGTATTTCACAAAGGGAGAGGTTCCAACGCCTCTGAAGGGTCTTTTACCTCACACCAGACCGGATAAAACGGAAAAACGCTCTCCTGGGAGGATGGAGGGGAGGATGGAACGGAAGGTAGCAAACGACCAAGTATGGGTGGCTCGTCGACACGGAGGATGGGTGGGCCACTTCCTGTGACGATAAGTCAGGAAGGCGCCTCGCGGATGTTCGCGCCATTTGCGCGAACGCTGCCCGAGATAATACGAAGCCGATAGACGATACTCGTTCGCGATACGCTCGCCGTTTCGTCGTCGTCGCTGATGGACGTACGCCGAGCGTACATCGTTTTATCTCATCGAGAAATATCAAGGGACCCCGATACAACGCGTTCGTATTTGATTCTATGCGGACAATGTAGCTCTGTTGGTTAGAGGAGGATGAAGAGGGTTCCAAGCCACTTGCTTTTATCGCAAGATCGGGTGTTGTTTCTGGGCTCTAGGGATTTAGATGATGCTTGAAGACGCTTTTTATATAGTGTTGTACAAAAGTGCACATCCCCCCCCTCCCTCCGGCAGTCCACCCATCACTTTGACAGTTTGACCATTGGACATTGAAAAGGCAAATCACACTTATTAATTGAATTAACCCATGATTGATATGGTGGTGACTTTATCACCTAGATGGAACCCACAGAAATAGTAAAAAATTTTAAACAATCAGCATACCGACTGTGCCCTAGTGAAATGAAACATTTGTAATAAGACATGTTGAAGCTCTAATTATTAAGTTCTCAATTTTCTATTTTCTATTATAAGTTTGATCATTTTAAATTACTCGCATCAAATCATGTTCCGTTGGAATTTTATTTACTTTCGCTATCAGTTTTATCTAAAATGCTATGTATCGTCTCATTGCCAAGTCAAGGTGATCTACGATATTTAAGCGAGATAGCCCGTATATCTAGGCAGTTACTAATATCAACATCAATTCTCAACTAAACCTATCTAATTTCCACCATCAGTGGAGAATATAGACATCGTCTACGGCATTCTGTTCAGCAACTTCTCATCGCTTATTCGTATTCGTGAACCGATAGAATCGTTACGTTACGCATTTCAGATGCCGGTAGGAGAAATTCGTAGTCACCTCCTCTTACCATCTTTCCCCTTCTGATTTGTTTCAGTCGAATTAATGCGTTCGATGAGAAGTTCCGGGGTTCAATGCCAGACACGTCGCCACGATTTCAATTTACTAGTCGACTCAAACAGGTTCCCTGAGGCGCAGCCACGATACCTACGCATACCGATGAACCTCCTGGTACACACTTAGAAACATCCGGCACCGGCTACGTGTCACGAAGCAGCCTGTTTCATTATCCTCTGATTTCCTGGCGCTAGTCCATTTCCGGCTTCTTTTGGCAAAAAAATGACGCCTTTCGATCCCTTCTTGATTTTTCAAATAGCGAATTCAAAATATGGAGAATCATAAAAGTATCTCAAAATGGCACTTATGGCATTCGTCTTATTAAACAAAAGGGAAGAAATCTCAGGGAAGGTTCAACAAACCTTGAATACACTTCATTTAAAGAAAAAAAGAAAGAAAAAAAAAATTCTGGTCGAAATAAGTTGGTCAAATGTTTCGCGACACGGTAGGCGAGCTTTTCCGCAACAGAGACGAGGCCAGAGGATAACAGGAAGTAGCTCAGTTAGTTTTAATGCGATGCTAATCTGGAAGTTCAGCGGTGCATTGTTAGCGTCTAGTTTGAAGTGCGGCCACGTCTTCGTGAAACGAAACGCCTTCTTCCTCTCTTTTTATTCCTACTAAAATCTTTGCAGCCTGGAAACCACGGCGAAAGTAATACGAGAAAGTGGCAGCTTTCATGCGAGCTTCTCTTGAAATGTTGTTCGAATTGCCGTCTAAGAATGAAATAAAGCGAGATCGATGAAACTGTTACTCGCACGGTGTTAAAAGCAGTATCATTTTAATCGCAGACATTCGTCGTTAGTTTTCGTAGTATACCATAACATACTTTCTTTTAAATTTTGAAAAATATTACGATAACAACTTTCTACGATCTTCGAGAGAAAGAAAATAACAAACAACAATTACGAAAAATCCCGAAACTCATTTTGCATTCAGTTTGAGAATATTAAATTCACAACGACATAAATGGTTCGAGCGGCCAAGAGGAAACCTGAAGAGAAGAAAAGTAGAAAACATGTAGTGAATTATTACGTCGATCGCTTATCCGAAATCGAGCAAAGTATACCGCGCGGCTGCTGATTCACGAAAAAAAAAACCAGCCAATAAACGTCATTCCGGCTTATCAGTCAGAGTTCATTAGCCCTGAGAACAGCGTCGCGGACAACGAAGCGACTGCTGGAGAAAATAGGAAAAGCAGAAGAAAAACCGCGAAAAAACGCTGGCTACGTAATGGCACTGGGAGCCAGGGATGGCGAAAACAAACAAGAAAAACACGCCAACGGGACATTGGACGGAAGAGAAGGGTCGTACGAGGTGGGGGGAAGGGGTTGCAGGGGCGTAACGCTGCTAATGCATGTACAACGTGCCAGGAGAAAGAATTGGTAACGTTGGCATCGTTGGATACCAGCAAAGTAATTTAAAATTTGCCTTCTCACTCGTGGAAATGAACGCTGATCGTCGCTTGGAATACGAAAAATTGCTCGTCCTTTTTGTTTTTGGGAGACGGAAAAGAGCGGTCCCTTTTAAAAAACGGAAGCGACATAAGGAATGGTTTGTGGCCGCCACAATTTGTTAAATAAAGTTTTATGAGCAAAAATTAATAAACAATAATTCACAATATTAAGCTCTCTCAAGTTACGCGCACTGAAAGCACATAGACCCAAACCTAACCTAAAATTAATCATATGAAAACAAATAAAGTGACAGAAAATAAACCGTAAATAGTTAAAACAGGTTTAACTTAATATCTATTAATAATAAATTCAAAAAGAATAAATAAAAAATGTAACTTAATATGTAATCATCTAGATAGCTATCAGTATCTACTTCATTGCTTGTGCTTGGTAGTTTTTCGATTAATTAGTTTTAGGTTAGGTTTAGATTTAGTTTCAATATAAAATAAACACAATTGTTTGCAACACTTTTTTATGGTACTATTTTACTTCTTTAATTATCGGTACTGGCACTTGTTTCCACGCCGAACGAATTCTTAAATAAAATTAATGAAATTCAACGTAAGTTTTAGGTTAGGTTTGAATTTAATTTTAATATGCAAATAATCCTTGAACAATGGAACCTGGGTCAATCGTTACCCAATCTTACAAAACGCATACAAGGGTAACAACTTAAAATTAAATGTATAATTATTTAATGAAAGGATTTCATGTATTAGAATAATAATTTTTAAGGGAACAGTATAAAGTTTAGAAAATAATAATAATATGAAATACAATATTGAATTAAAATTTGGTCTCTTTCCATAGTCCGCTGCCCGAGGGTCATAAGTACTTACTTAGAACTGTTTACGACATTTCTTTCCGATATCGACGTAAAAGTAAAATATTACTGAAGAAATAATTAATTTTGCTACATCAAAAAACTCTCAGATTCCCGCCATCTTATCTGAAGGAATCGATTAAAGAGTTGGAAAACGGTTCAAAAGAATTCTGGTCTTTTCAAGGATATTCGTCCTATACGATCCTCTTGTTTGGCAAACTCCCGGACAGGCCGTCTTCGAAGGGCGAACCTCCCAATTCCATTTCGTCTCGTTGGACTCCCATTAAAGCGGACGAATGCGGACCTTTTAACGGGGCCAAGTGTAAACGTACACCGTTGCAACGTCGCCATTTCTCCAGGAGCTCTTCACCCCTTCAGGACACTGCATTCCTGTCCTTTCGGCAGCGTCTCTTGTAGCTCGTGTCCTCGTGAACGATGCCCGTACTTTGGCCGGCGATGAAACTTGCCACCCGTCTGGATTCTGTCATCTCTTCTCGAGCGACGTCTCACCCCTCACCCCCCACATCTTTCACGACGTCTACATTATTCGTCAGGCTAGCACCAGAGAATACCAGGGACGATTTTAAGGGACAAATCTATCGAGTTTGATGGGGCTGTTACAGAAGGGAAATTGGTCTGTTGTTCGTCCTGACGAAGTTGCTTTAAGGAATCAGAATTTTTGCAGAGATCGTATCTTTATGACAAATAATAATCAAATAGTAAAGCATCATTATTAATCTTCGAGTGTGGGGTTACTCAATGTATTTGTTGCAAAAATCATTCCCAAAAAATAAATTAATTTTGTTTTATCCTTATCGTTAGTGATTTATATGAAACAAAGCTCATATATATCTTCTGTTTTTAACTACAAATTGTCACTACAATACCACCTACAAATACCACCATTACAAAAATAGCACTGTGAAAATTAACTATCAGGAATTCTATTAACACATTTTTAGTTAATCCTCAGGAAGCTGACCATGGAGGGAACCATAATTTAATTTTACATTTCATGTTGTTTTCATTTCATAAATTTTACACCGTTCCTTTAAAAATTTGTCTTGTAATATATGAAACCCTCTCGTTTAAAAATTATATATTAATTAAGTCAGTACCCTTTTGTAAGTTTGAATCACGATTGACCAAAGCTCCGCTATTCAAGACAGGGGTATATTTTTGTAAACGTCTGTTAATAGACATCCAGTTAATCAAGTAAGTTTTAATTTCTTCCAATCTAAAAAGAGTTAATATTTTGCAAAAAGTTATTTTTGTAAAGAAAAAAATTAAAATCGCATTCCTGATCACCAATTAAGAATCAATCAAAAATATGTCCTCAATCACAGAAGAAAATATTTGATCGTGTTTGACTAATACAATGCTCTCGTTGACATCTTCGATGATGAATCTTTTGATGTCAGAACGATTTATGCCACACGGTGACGTGCTATTAACGAGATTCTAGCAATGCGGGTATATTTATTGCTTGCACGTCCATACACACGAGTATCGGTGAAACAAGTTCCGAAATAACTGCCCGCGGGCAAACAGAAATAAAAGCGATCGAACACCGCGTAGCTAGCTTGTTTAACGAACAGCTCGCATCAAGCTACAAACACTTTTGCAATTTTCATCCGTGAAATTACCAACCATATCGAATCTTTTCATTCTGCTGTTTTGATTATTTTTTTTTTTTAAATTTCACAAGGAACACTCTTCGACGAGGTTCGCTATATTAATTCACCCCATATTTTGATGCATTTAATTAAATCGTTAATGAATTAACGAAATTAAATTGTTTGCTCATTGAACACGTATTACAAACCATATCTATATCAATGTATCTTGATATTGTTAGCAGATGGTAATTATTCAGCATTTAACAAGTAACCGATATGTTCATTAATTATAGCAATTTAATTTGATCGCACAATTAAAAATTATATAGTGAAGTATTATAATATGTAATAGATTATTAAAATTTTTGGGAAAATAGCGACGCCCAGGGACACACACACACACACACACATCTACACCATAGTAAGTACCGAGCAGAATGACAGCACTACCGGATCGAGGGATAAAAGGAAAAGAAATTTAAGTTGATATTTATGTTATCATTCGTGCTTTGCAATTATATACTAAATGTTATGATATTTAATAATTAAAAATTGTATTATTCCTTTTAAAAGTACTTGAAATATCGTCAAAATTGATATTTTAAGCATTCCTGTTTCCTCTCTAACGCAATTTCTCCAATGGAAGCCTATTTTGCTCGATGATGTACGTATACTACTGAAAGGCTTTGTCAATATTGACTTGTATTACTGCGTCTAACTGCAAGTACATATACATTGGATGATCAAATCATGAAATCAATTAGAAATCATTCTGAAGGATTAATTTAGTAATATTTGAAGAAACTAATAAACATTTAACGAGTAATTATTAAATACAGGAGCATATGGTACTACCACTATTTTTAATAAAAGTGAAATTACTAAAGTTTATTTTCGATTATGTCAACTTATTTTAAATACAATTTATTCACCGATAATTCCCTTTCTTTCAGAATAATTAAATATGACAAAATACGAGTACACTAAAATCAAGTAATTTTATAATAAAAATTGTAGCATCTCTTCAAGTAATTCTTCTCCCTTCTTGTTTTAAAGGTCTTCGGAAAACTTATCTAACGTATCGTTTCACGTTGCATAATAAAGTCAGAATAATAATTCAGTCGCTGTGTATCGCGATAATGGACAATGAAATATTATCAAGTTTTGAAACCCCACGTCGGTTCTAGCGAACAATGAACAACCCCTTTGCGTTAACAACGAACTCTATAGCTGTTCCCACAAATTATCGAGCAGCTTTTTACTCCGCGATACGTTTGACCGTTTAAAAAACTACTCCAATGCGTTAACATACCTCGTATTATATCAAAAATAATATTTTGCTAAATGAAATTCATTTATTATAACGACAAACTTTATAACAGAGAATGAACGTGAATAAATGGAACGAATGGAACCAGGTAGCGTTAAAAATTGCTTTATTTTAAAGAAGAAACTAATATATTAACGTAGTTGAAAAAACTGTGTAATAAAAAATATTAACTCATTCTCATCGTTATAATTAGTAACAATTAATAAAGCATTGAATAAAAGGTAAAGGATTTTAAATAATCTATTGAAAATCTATTATAGAATCTATTATAGCAGTAATTATGAACCTTTTCATAAATGTGTACTGCCGAAACCAAAATTCAAAAAATCCAGTACCATCAAGGAAAATATGTCCTGGCGATCTATGGAAAGCAGGAATTCTCAAAATCTTAATTTTAACGATATTGATATTAAAGTAATATAGAAAAAAATCAATGTAATTTTTAATTATTAAATATTATAAAATTTAGTACATAATTAAGAAATATGAATAATAAAAATAATATCAATTCAAATTCTCCCGCGGAGACGCTGCATAAAGCTCCCTTTTCCCTACATCGCACAATGGAGCAAAATGCTAATCTAGGAGTGCAAAATGACGACCGCTTATAACGATAGATGGTCATCAATCATATGCATTTTATACATATTAAATAAATATAGAGAAGGCTAATAGACTTCATTAGAGTTCGTGTTCCCTTGGAAAACCTGATTTAATCGCGAGCGTACATAAGAATTTAAAGGAGACTGCATATTTAATTACATTTCTTTCATAGTATATGTAGTTCTTTTTTATTTCTGATAGAATAATTGTAAGATTATCAAACCATATTAAAATTGTTGTACTGTATGTCACACAAATTATCCTGAGCTGCCTTTCGCGAGCATTAATTGTTTTTTTTCCCTGTACATTCGTGATCAAATCAGGCTTCCCCATAGACAATCCCAGGTAAAACGACAATGTAGGAGACCCATATATGTATACATCTGTATATACAGGGTGTTGGACAACTGGTGGAATAAATTTGAAGGGAAGATTCTGGGGGTCAAAATAACACAAAAATCAAGAATGACAAAATACTGTTCACGGCTTTGTGTTTTAGTAATTAAAATTAAAAGATTCGAGAGAAAAAGAATTGCCTAAAACTGGCAATCTGCACAACACCGACAATTGAACGTCGTCCTATTGTCCGTAGACATGTGTACAGTCATTGTCAACAGTTATTAATGACCTCCACTTGCATTTAAACGTTTATTGTATTTCTAAATCACTTTTAATATTAATGTCATCAAAATTAAGATTTTGAGAATTCAAATTCACCATGTTCTCTAGAGAAGTCTGATCTGATCGCAAGTATACTACTA
This sequence comes from Osmia bicornis bicornis, assembly GCF_907164935.1. NCBI lineage: Eukaryota > Metazoa > Arthropoda > Insecta > Hymenoptera > Megachilidae > Osmia > Osmia bicornis. Next base: position 975,803 of record NC_060226.1, read on the forward strand.
GTTAACACTTTACTGGCCGCTCAGACAACATGTGTGTGATGGCCGGAACAATTGCTGTGTGATGATTTCTCTAAACGTTATAGACGGATAACATAATACATATAATTGGCACGTAGCAGGGTCAATGCATTTGGGGCTTTCACCTGCTTTTAAAGGGTATCGAAGGTGTCGATGTCAGAACATTATGTCTGTCACCGGAATCGGGTCCGGCGCGGCGGTAAGTGATACTCAAGCGCGACGAATTCTTTGTAAGAGTCACGGATGTTTTGTTTCTTTTTTATTATTTTTTTTGTAATTATAAGTATAAGTATTTAATTGTTTGTGTCTTTTAATATTTTTTTATCACTTTATTGTTATTGTGTTTATTTGTATTGTTTTTTTATTAAAAATCTGTGTGTTCGCATATGTTGAATTATTTCGTAAAATAAAGCTTTTTTTTAATTAATTCTTTAAAAATATTGCCAGCTCCTGGCGAAGTTTCGCTGCGTAAACGTGTGGACACTAAAGTGTTAAGAATTATATTATATATTTGTTTATTCTGTTATAATTTCTATTTATAAAGCAACTAATAGTAATTTTTCTTTGCAATGTAATCGATTTATCCAATCACCAACACATTCTCTACCCTGTTGCTCTTAATGGCTCGTTATCCTTAAGATTCTGATATAAATTTAGGAAAGACTTACACCTTAATAATGAATGGTCCATAGTCACCATTATGTCCTGAATTAATTACTGTTAAATGATCACTAAAAAGTTAAACAAAGCTGATCCCGGCTTTTTCATCGTATCGATTTACGTCTCGTTATTTTCATTGAACCTTTAAACGTAACTCCAAGTTACGGTATTAACGGATGAAACTTTATTTCCCTTCGCTAACCGCCCCTACTACCAAGGGTCGTAATTATATCTCTGGAGGCTTTCACGAAGCTCAACCGAGACTTCGTCGAGAATCCATAAATTTTCTCAAAGAATTCATGGCACGTTACGTCGGCGAATTCTCGAAATTTTCTCGCCAAAAATATTTCAGAAATTCGTCCTGTTCCCTTGTACGTCGACACCTTTTTGTGTACTTTCTATTGTGTACCGCTTTTTTTTTCTTTTTTTTTAGGAACTACCGAATTCTCGCTAGGCAAAACATAGTTCGAAGATACAAGAGAATGTTGTGTTACTTGCTGGAATTTTTCTAATTGAACTTGGAAACGTACTTTTAGAAACGTTTTATGCATCGATGATGGTTAAAAGCTTAAATTTTGTTAATATGAATTTGTCTGTAGCGCAATATTGGCTTTGAAAGAATGTTCGTTACGTGCCAGCTGCATTTTTGCATAGTGGTCCCAGTTGCTATGCAATGTTTTGAAAATTTTTTGAATAAGAAAAAAACATATTTTTAATATTTTCTAAGTGGTGAGCTCTAGAGGGTCATTTTAACCCACTTGTAAAAATATAAGACAGAATTAAATGATTGAAAGGAAAAGCACCATCCTCTAATTAAAAATCCATCGTTCAAAAGGCGGCTTCTTATGATTTGCAAATGAACCAAATTAGACCATATACATACATAGTAAAATTTCGTTCGATCTTGAATTATTTATATCGAAAATCGAATTCGAGCCAAGCGCTGCTGCCGGTACTCGATTAATTAATATTTTTAATTAAGCCGCCCCCTCTCGCACGTGGACCAACGGTGAAATCGGTGTTCAGCTACCGATAAATTATCGAGACCAGAGAGACTGGAATTCTCGTTGATTTGTTAGTAATGATTCTCTAAATTGCACTCTAAATTATTGTGGTTTAATTATTACTCGCGCCTCTGTGCTAAGGGTAAAAATATTATTGGATAAAAATGAAATCAAACTTACGAATGTCTTACAATTTTTCATTAAAATAATTCGTTTTTATATCACTTTAATCGCATAACACTGATTCCTAATTATTATATTCGATGAGCTTTTTAATTAAACACCAAATCAAATTTCTTTCAACGACATGTGATGTATTTTTTGAACAGCCTGTTCAATAACCGCTTCATCGAAACCCGTTAAATTCGGAATTTGCTTGATTATACCGATTCTTTAACCGAATTCATCGTTCAGTTATTTTCGTTTAACGTGGAAAATATATCAAAAAGGGCCGTTAAATTGGTAGCTACTTTCAATGTGAAATTACGAAATTTCATCGTTGAATCGTAACGATACATCTATACAAAATTGGATTCGTTTCGAAAATATATGTTTATATGTATACACACACGTAAGTACACATGCACATATATGTATGTATGTACATACATGTATATATACATATATATTTATTACGATATATTTCAATGCGATACCCGCGAAAAACATTTATTGCGAATACGAAGAGAATGAACAACACGCGTAGCAATATTCTCTCTCGATTGTTTTCTACACTTTTCGCATATAACTTCGAACATTTCAATTCAATCGATGGTACAAGCTATTCGTAAAATTATTAATTACCATTGGTAATGTTATATGAAAATTTTTATCGATTCTATACTCGCGACCTACATACAATGTAGGTACGCTGTTGAAAATATTCAATCACCGACGAAAGGATTCATCATGCGTTATGTAATAGCCAGGAGATGCTGACTTCAGCTTTGCACCAGATGTCATACAATAAAGCATGTATATACCAGTGTACCGTTTCGTGTTTGTTACGTTTAAGAGAGATTAGGAAACCCGCATATGCATTGTGCATTTGTGACAAGACAACGTCAACGTAACAATCTCCAACCTTGATGAAACTACCCACCGAATTTGAAGACGATGACGAGCTGAATATCTTGCACAATATAACTGTTAAAATTATTTTTATATTGGTGGAAATGGAACTTCAATCGTTTGCGCATCTATATTATTATTATTATTAATTTTCGGTTTGTAGCGAAATATCATTATTGCTACTGTATTGTTTTTATTTATCTAAAATTGATCAACCTCTAAAATCCTTCTAGCCAATCACAGTCAGAATTTCAATCGTTCACGTAGTTATACACATTATTATTAATTTTAATATTAATAAGCTATTATTATTAATTTTAATATTGATTTAGCTTTCAAGTGAAATAGCAATTTACTTAATGTTGGAAAATAGTAAAATTACTAAATAACTACTATTTACCTCTAAACTTTACCAACCACTGGATCTCTAGGTAAAATAGAGCAACAAAGAACCCCAACAGCAATGTGTCGGAGGACACCGGAAATGCGTCCCAAACGAGGAGACTAGATTCTAATTACAAGCCAAGTTTCACGGTTCACGAGTTGGAAGGGTTTCATCAGAAGGAAGCGAAGGGTGTTCGTCACCCAGAGTTGTCCTGATGAATCCGTAAGGTGTTCATTAGGTCACAAGAACGGATTAGGAAAGATATATGTAACTGAAAAGACAGCTAGCAGATGTTTGAAGAAACAAGATGAAAGAAGCGGTTGATAGAATAAGGATTCATTCGAATCAGAATCTTTCTTTTTCCGTGGAATTTGAACAAGAATGAAAGAAACCATGAGATAAAGAACGTATAATTGTTAATTGTTCTTCCTGAACAAAAGACAGAATAAACCGCAATTAAAGTTTCTCCCTTGCCAGTTCTTTCTCTGTTTTATTACCTTTGGAAGTTCTTCCCCCCTCTTTTGCTTCATTGTTCATTTTCGTTCCGAACGAAAAAGAGAGGGAAAAGCTTTGTGCCGCTTAAAAGCTTCTCCGGAGTGTCCGTGTTGCGGTCCAACGATTGTTTCAATAAGCATTTTACATTTTTATCGTCAACTCGAATTCGATACGCTTGCTTCTTTCAAGTTTTTCTACCATTTTCTACTCTCTTTGTATCTTTCCGTTTTCTTTTTTCTGGATATTATAAGATCTATGTTTCGTTGTTAAAGGATTGTTCGTTATTATGGAAATTAGAACTAGCTGCAAATAAGGTATACTTAAATTCTATATGAGTATTTTGAATTCTAATAGATATTTGTTAAATATAATTAATGATGGATCAAAGGGAATCTAAGGATAGCTATGTCTCTATTGTTATTGTTAACTAATTTCAACAAATTTTGAAGTTTGAAATCCTTTATAATTTTGAAAATTTTAGACCCAATTGCTATTATAAAAATAAATCTTCTCGTTTTAAACTTTTTAAACTATGAAATCAATAAAATACGTTTTCTATCTCTCTCCTTCAATACTTTTATTTGTCACCAACTGTTAGTTTTCTTTACAACTAAATATAATTTAATGTTGTTTGAAATAAATCCCAATTCTTGGACCGAGTTCATAAACCAAAGGGACTTGAAGAGATTTTAATCTTAATCGTGATTCTAATTGTTCTCCTGAGTCTAATTAAAAATTAGATTTGATTTGAATTGTAATAATAGTTCGGAAAGTTCGAAATTTAGAATGTGATCAATGGTATTCGCGTTTTCTTCATTCTCTATCAGTTTGGTTGAACGGAGATTTTGGAGACGGTCAATTGAATATCGGTGATCTTCGAAGGGTACCTATCGCTTTGCGAAACTCCAACGCAACTACTCCGCAGACATTGGCGTAACTTGTACTTTCTTCTGGGCTGGGCTAGATTTTTGAGAAATTTTTTAATTTCAGAATTTTGAAAATCTGAAACCTTTAAATTTTCAGGATATGAAATTCTGAAATTTTAGAGCGGTGAAGTTCCACATCTTAGGGAAGGCGCCAGTCCAGATTTTTGGAGACAATTTTTAATAGCTCATATCTTGAAAAAATGGTAGAATTTTCGATTTGCATTGACAAGAATAATCAGTGATTTGCGGGTTGTACGCTATCTTCGAACTCCTTGTACTTACGTTGTTGTATATTTGTACATATGACACAGTTTATTCATAATATTTGTTAGCGTCAAAGCGTTGCTCGAAGCTAAAAGACGTGTCGGGGTCGTACTTACACGTGTCTCACAGGTCACTTGGCGGTAAGAATAGTTCTAGGAAATTAGAGGGGAATTAGAGAGGTGACATCTAACAATAAGAGTCGTAGATGTTATGATTACTGATCAATAACGAAGAGTCCGATCGCTGATCGCCGATCAAGGCGTTAAGAGTGGGGAATCATCTTTTGATAAGAAGACCATGACAGTCGGCATGGCACTTATCCCAGAACCTTTAATGAACGCGCATCGCGAAGAAATTAAGAAATATATTTAACATATTTATGTACCATAATTAAAATAAATTCATTATTTAATTATATGTTTACTGACTATTTGTAAAAAGAACCTTAATATTGCTATAATATATTAAAATGTACATGAATTAATCATAAAAGGAAAAAATTTGATTCTTGTTTCTATATTCTCCTTTATTCGACGAGAAAAGAAACAAAATTGAATAGAATTACTTTTATATCAATAATATAAGATAGAAAATGAAGAGCTTAAATTTGAAAATTAACTATATTTTCAACTATTTCATTAAATTTCACCGAAATAAGAAAGAACCATATAATTAACAATAAACTGACTATAATAATTTTTCTGTTGTGGAATTTCGAACTATTGCAATCACAATTACATTATTTCGCGAGGTTACAAGCGAACGTAGATTCCAGAACAGGTTCCCTGCGAACGTACGGAAACTTTAATTGGAAAGGAGCAAATAAATACACGAATCCGCGGATACTTTATCGATCGTCGCTGGGCCGAGTACGATTTAATAAGTACGATCCAATCAGAAGGATGATTGAACGGGCCACGAATATCAAGTACCTCGCGAATTCGCTAGAGTTGCCGATTCAACGCGTTCGCGTCCGTTCGATCGTTCCTATCGAGCCTCGTTCGGCTATCGTTCGATCTGCAACACGGATTATGTTTTGTCCCATTAACTCCGTGACCGAACCGTACTCTGATATCATCAGCTCCGCTTCCGGTTGCCAATTTTGCAGTTTTCTCGGAAATGGATCGCTACATTAATACCGTTAACTACCGGAAACGCGATTCGCAAACGGGATTAGCTAAAACGCGCGATTAGCTGATGCTTTGATTATATTAAGACTCAAAGGGTTCAAATAGCTCGTATTTTAGGGAATTTTTGTCTGGCTGACGAAAGGACTTTTCTTTCCTTCAAAATTCAGAAATCCAAGATTTTCTCATTATTTTGCATTTCTAAAACTTCATTAATCAACGCGAAATATTGTTACGTTGAAACAACACGATTTACTTGAATCAAAGCCTTTCTTTATTTTATGAAAAATGGTTTTAGATAGAAACAATTGAAAAGGAATGCTTGCACGACAGACGGTAATGAATTCGTTCGATCTGTGATTGGAAAATTGGCACTGTTAGCGTGGCGATGAACAACGAACCAAACGAGCGTGATAAAATAATTGGAAAATAATTCTGTCGATAGAAAACCTATCCTTGCTTTGCAACCAGAGGTATTCTTCATAGAAACAGAGCTTTCTTGTGACTTCTTTCACTGACGATGAGAGAAAACATTGCATACCTGATGAAACCCATCGTTTTCTCGACGGTCGTTGCGTAACAAAGAACTTTCTTGCTATATACTCGATAATTATACATATTGTAAAATAAAATCTAGAATTTATTTTAATAATCTACTGATAATACTAAATTAAACATCTATTCGTCATTAGATAAATCGATTTGTAAAATCCATGTATCTAGAATAGAAAAAGAAAAAAGACTAAGCACTAGAAGTGTTATTAAGAATTTAAAAATTTCGGGTACCCCATACCCGGTAGCCCGACTATTTCGGGTTCGGTCGGATAAAATCGTACTGATTCGGACAAGCTCCCGCGGGCCGCGGTCCGCGACCCAACCCTCATGTATAGGGGAGAGTTGCCGAATTTGGACCGTCGCCTAGATTGGACCCATCACCTTATATTACCTCCTATAGCAAATAATATCGCAGTATAGGCAGCATATCTAACATTGATGTATGGTTACAATGTTAGATATGCTGCCTATACTGCGATATTATTTATTATAGGAGGTAATATAAGGTGATGGGTCCAACCTAGGCGACGGTCCAAATTCGGCAACTCTTCCCTACTTGTTACTGCTTACAATAAGCATGTTCAAAACCTATTTTGTATAAAATGAACATACAGGTGACATGAAATGAAATTCATTTTGTAACAACGGTAAAAAGAATCTCCGCGAAAGCGACGCGGTCTGGAAACGTCCAGACGATTTCGAGAAGGACGATGATAGAGTATCGCGGGAAGCAGAGACGCGGAACGCGAGCGCGGAAAACGCCATATTCATTCCTGACGACGAGATCGTTGATTTCGGTGACCGCGGATAGCAACAAGCGGATATAAATTAAGGGCTCGCGACTACCTCGGTCTATTTCGCCTGCTGTTAACAGAGAGAAAGGACGAGGTAAGACCATCGGCCACTCTTGGTCAGCAGGTTAGGGACTCCGACAGGAGAGTACGGCGAAAATACCTGGACGCCTGCCGGAGAAGAGAGAAAGAGAGATCCCGGTAGGAGAGTTCGGCGACAATACCTGGACGCCTACCGGAAGAAGGGAGAGTACGGGAGACCTGTTCCTGGACGCTCGACCGGCATGGAGAGTACGGCGATAATACCCGGACGCCTGTCGGTCAGAGCATCTCCTGGACGCCCTAGTGAAATTAGTTTTTCTAAACGCCCGTTCGATATGGAGAGTTCGGCGATAATACCTGGACGCCTATCGAACGGGAAAAGTATAAACATAGCAGAATGTTTTGTACAAATAAATAAACAAGAAAACTGTATCCTACACCTTGTAACCTCACCTAATCCAATAAATCCTGTCTATTCAACAGATTTCTTTGTATTTCAATTAACAATGGCTACAATTTCAAATAAATTCGATACAAGTATTATTTTTCCACATAAAAATTATCTTATTCCAAAATTCCAAATAAACCAGATTTTGCACATGCTTATTGCAAGTATTAACAAGTACTGTGCAGATATGAGATGTTGCGGAGGCTAAGGAGTGACTCCTCGGTCTGTCCCGCCTAGTCCCAACGTCGTCAGGCACCCACACTTGACTTTGCGGTGTGCAAGCGGCGGGCTTAGTATGTGTAAGCGTTTCGACCAATAACGCGCGACGGTCTAGAATGCGTGTGCATTAGGCGTGACTAGAAAACTCTGACCAATTGTACCCGCATTCTTTAGCCTCCGCAACATCTTATCTGTGCACAGTACTTTGAGAGTTGGGTCGCGGGCCGCGGCCCACGGGAGCTCGTCCGGATCAGCCCAACTGTACCCGACCGAACCCGAAATAGTCGGGTTACCCGACTGCACGCATGTATCGGACGCCCGCCCGAGCCCATAATATCGGGTACTCGCACATCCCTAGTTTCGGGACAAATTCTGTTGAACATGACCGCGATTAGATATTTTCAAAGAAAAAAAATGTATCTAATTCACTTTATGAACCGACTCTGAAGTTTCTCCAAAAATCATTTCAATTCCCCAAGAAAATCTCGGAAACTCTTCAGGAATATATCCATAAACGGAGTCGGCTCTCGTGAAACTCTTAAACATATAACACAGGCGAATTGAAAAGAGAGCTCCAAGCAAATTGAAACAAATGGAAACTTATATGCATTGCGGCGAATTTTTGTGCCTTTACTGTCGGCTCATTTCATTTCCGGCAGTATAGTTTTATTGGTGTTACAATGTTACGGATCTTCCGCCGTTATTGTCACTCCTCTGCTTCGTCCTTTGTTCAGCGTTGACGAATCAACGACCAGACAACAAAAAGTGTCCGCGTCTGATACTTTCTCAACCCTCTTGTTACTATTTATCCAAATGACTACTTCGAAGGGTTCCTTGAAATTAAACCAAACTCCCTGATGAATTCTTTCTTTTTTACGCGGTGTTTCGAGGAAGAATGAAATTTCACTTTCAAAGGATGTCGTAACTCTCTTTTTATTGCTTTGAAGGTGAAAAGAGCTTAATGATGAGGGGTGATAATGAGAGGATAGGTAAGGAGATTGCGGTACTCTTTTTCATGATTTTGACAATGTGTCTTTAGGGTGTTTTTCATGGTGATTACTGAAGGATTGAATGTAGGGATTAATTGAAAAAGCACGAAAGAACATTTAAATATTAAAAAATAACATAATTTAAATTTTGTTGACTCTAATTTTTCTATTTCCTCTGACAATTTCTCCTGTTCTGCATTTCTAAGACAAAATATTTGTGACGAAATACAAATTCAGAGAGAGATACGGAGTAGCGACTGTAATTGCTTGTCGTATATCAAAGGCATCGTATGGAGAGCGATTAAGTTATTTCCGTGCTTTCCTTTTTGCAATTGAAGATTTATCTTCAACAAGTAATAGTAACTCCAATTATTAAAGTAATTATTATTGTTATCATATTCCCTCTGCACTTTTCAAATACACAGAAGCGCGGGAAAATATTCAAATTTAAAATAAAAATAAAATACAGTTTTAAAATTCTGGTTGAAATATAGGCTTTTCATTATTTCGAAATAAATAGGTAATCGTAAGCTCTCGATCTTCGTACAATTTTCCAGCCTCATCTTTTCATTGGATAGAAGGACTTGGTTCGCGTGTGAGAACAAGCCATAACTCAGGAATTCTATCACCAAAGTTCGCTTATAACCGCAAAACTTCGTTTTAAAGGCCCATCGATTCTGAAAGTTCTTTGCTTCATTCCAGGTTCGTTTTCCGGATCTCGTTAACTGGCTGGCTGGTAATCACTCGTCGACACGCTGTCGATCGTAACAATTACTTTTTCTTTTCCTCAAACATATCCGAACGAATGAGAATGTTGAAAAACGGTTAATATACAAAAGAAAAGCATATCATCCCCTTGTACACATCTCCTCGACTACTCCATTGTACTACAGAATCTCAATTAGCGAGGATGAATTTTACGAAAATTAACTTCGTTAAGCAAACTTTGCTAACTAAGTGAATTTAAAGCAAATTCCCCTAACGAACTTGCTTGCTAAAAGCAAATTGCACCGAGTCGGCTAACATTCGCAACAAATTTCAATTGCATCGTTTCCTCGTCAAAATCCACCCTATTAATTACATTTCACCGCTACAAATATCTGTTAAAATTTCTATTAATCCCGGAAAAGGAAAAATTAAGATACTAGTGACCAAGTCCTACAAAACGAATAAAATTAATCCAACAATTTCTTAATTTAATATTTTAATTTCTTTCAATAATTAATTTTAGTAATAATCGGGAATCGATTGAATGTTAAGCTGAATCTAATAGAAAGGTGAAGAGGTATCGCGAGTTGGGTCAGCAGAATCTTGCTTTGAAACTTTATTCCTCTACTTCCTGCGATAGGCACATCCGGCTATGAATGTCTGCGAAACTGTAGCTTTTCCTGTTTCCTGCTGAATAGGGAGAAATGGGATTTGAGGATAAGTCGTAAGTCGACTAACTGGGAATGAGGAAATGAAGGGTCGATGGCGTGGGTTGGTTCAAGTTGCAACAAAAGGGCCAGCGAGAAATTATCGACTTCCATGGAGCTCATAAGATTTATCGTAATAATAACAACGAATGGGGACGCGTACAAAATGTTCCCTTCCCTGGTGTCTAGAAAAACTCTTATTACTTTCTTGCGTCATTGGCGCAACCAGAATTTTTTGTGAAATTTTGAAATTTTAATACTTTAGGAATTTTAAATTAAGAAATTTTTGAATTACAAACTAGCTCGTGATGGGGAGAAATTAATTGGGATAAATTAATTGTTTCGAAACTTTTTAAATCTCGAGATTTTATATAAATTGGACAATTTAATCATTTTTAAATCCTTAGAAATTTTTATAACGTTTAGAATTTCCATGGAGAGAAGCGATTTAAACATCTGAATTGGCGAAGGATCCTGTTATTGCACCGTTTCACGATTTATTTATAGAATTCAGACGATGCGAAAAATTCCCTGACGGATCCTGAGCACCTTATACCGACGACGAAATGCATCTTTCCGCTTTCTTGTATAAAGCAGAAAAAGGAAAGGTTCGCGAAACGGAATGTAAATCAAACGTTGGGTGGTCCAGACTGGAAGAAAAAGATACGAGCGAGAATGAAAGTAGAACAACCTACGGTAATCTTTCGGGTCAGTAATTTAATGGCTATCGATTTTTCAGCTAGCATTATCGAATTTCATTTTTCATGCTCCGACTGGAGATAAAACAGTAAAGAAAAATCGTTCGGTAAGTCGAATTTTAAGAACTACGCTTTCCTATATCTTACACTTTTTCAATTTATAATTACACAAATGGTATTTTTTAGTTTCTTTTAAAATTGGCCATATTCTACCATCTTCCTTTCAATTTGCTTAAAGAAGCATTTTCAAGTTTCAGGTACAAAATAATTTTTTTCCTTTATATAGAATAAAAGTATGATCCTTTAGAAGTTTGTCTAAAAATTGTAAAGATTTATAGCCAAGCAATCTTTTATATAGCCTTCTTTTAGTCCCTTCTTAAAAGTTTTACAATTACCTATAATCTATGCATTCCTTAAACATCACTAATAACATCACTAATTAATCATAAGTTATAAATTTTAATTGTCGATTGTGTAATTTAAACCTTTTTTGGGATGAGCAAGGTCTCTTAGAAATTTTGATTTGGAATTTATAAAATCCGGAATTTGGAAGTTCTGAAATTGTAAATTTCAATAGGTTTGACGAAATCCACATTGTTGGAGTAAATAATCGTCTACTCCAGATATTTAAGGAGGTTATGGCTCTTATGTACTTATCGCAATGATTTTTGTTACCTTAACGCAGTTTTAAATTTTTGGAACTCGAAATTTGTTTGGATTCTTAGAAAATGATCCCTGTTACTATTATTAATTTCTACTTAAAAATGGATCATGATTATAATTCAGTCACCCAATCACTTAGGTTACATTTATAGACACGACTGTTCTAACATTGAATAGAGTTCTATCATATCAGCCCAGGAAACTAGAACAATCGAATCGGTAAAATCTTTCATTCGCTTTTCTATTTGAGGAGAAAGAACCGTGACAAATGTAGAATCTGATCCTCGAGGAAAATACGTGACTGGAAGATCGCGCGTGTCCCAGGCGATAGGTTCGCCGATAATTCTTTCAGCCGAAGCGTTAAAAGCCCGTCTCGTGGGAACGTCGCGTACCGAATTCCCGGCAAGATGTATGTAAGTTTTAAAAGGGGTCGTCGTAGACCCGTTATATCGCTGGCTCGACCAACTTTTCCCGCCGAAAAGTTACCGGAACAACGAAGAAACTGGCTAGGTCGCCGGTAGAAACTAAAGCCCCCTTCGTGACTTGGATGCCTGTCTTACCCGATACCAACTTCGCATCCGCCCGATATTTCCAACCGTTTCCTGTATCCCATTACTTTTATTCGACCGACCTGTCCCCTCGTAACTCTTTCAAACCTTTCTGCGTTTTGTCCCGCGACTTATTGTTAGCCTTCTTCGGTCTCTGGTAGAGGCACCAGAGCACCAGAGCACCAGAGCACCAGAATACCGGAAGTCGATATCAATTCGATCGGCTGGATATAATTTTAGATGACTTCGAGGATATGCTACGTTTGTGGATGTTGGACAGAAATTATTTTAGAGAAGGATGGTGAAACAAAACGGCTTGTGAAATTATTTGTATTAAACAAATTTTGTGAATTATAGAAATTCATATTAAATTATAAATATATTTGCGAAGTAACGTAAAGAATGGAGGAATTGGGATATTGTGGGGGTTATAAACGGAGCATCGCGCCCCGGCGCGGCACCTGGGTCTCTCTTTCCTGTGGTAGCCGCAAGGTGTCGTGCGTGTAACTCCATTCTTTCTCGCAAGTGTATAAGATCTGAAAATATAAAACCCAGGCGTCTGGGACACGGACCGTCCAAGTCAGCCCCACTGACGAGTTCTAGTGGACAGTTCCCGAGACTATAACGCCATAATTCTTCCGCCCGGCATCCTACAATATGGATACTTTTTAATTGGAAATTGAGCAGAGTTTGTTGAGACGTTGAGCAATTCCCTTTAAGGTTCAATTTATAGTTGAGAGGGTGAACATTCGTTCCATGATAAATCAAATATCATAATTAGCTGATAAGTTAATTATTAAATTCATGACCCTCACATGGGACCAAATTACGATTTTTGGGACCGAGATCTATCAAATCTTAAGGCCAGATCCACACTATCGGTTTGATCACGGTCCGCTCTCGGTCTGATAGTCAATTATAAAAAGTCTTTTTCGATTGTGCCTTTGGCATTAGTAGATACAAATTATAAATTTACTGCTGTAGATATAGATACATATGGAAAAAATAATGCTGGTGACATTTTCGCGATCTCTGCTTTTGGAAAAAGTTTACAAAGTGATAAATTGAATGTTCCCGAGGATTCTCCTCTGTCAGAAACAAATGTAATAGCACCTTATGTGATATTAGGCGATGAAGCATTTCCATTAAAGAAATATTTAATGCGGCCTTATCTAGGATCAAAAGGTATAGAAGATATTGAAAAAAAAAAGAATATTTAATTATCAATTATGTAGAGAAAGAAGATTAGTCGAGTGCGCATTTGGGATTTTATCAGAAACCTTCAGAGTTTATTGCAGAAGATTCATAGCTGATCCTGAAAATGCCACTACAATTATTTTAACGACATGCGTTCTGCATAATATTATTAGAAATAGTCGATTTTAAATTGCGAAAAGAATTTGGAATACATTGAAACAAATCATGTAAACAATCTACGAAGACAAGGTGGAAATACACAAGCTGGAGGGTTTCAAACGAAGGAGCGCAGTCACGCTCCAGGAAAATATTCTTCGTGAGAGATCGGGACCGGACCGGGATTGGAGCGTGATCGGATCGAAACTGGAGCGGACGCATAGTATGAATACGCTCATAGATTCACATTGTAGGTATTATATTTTACTGAACCGAGAACGGACCGTGAGCGAACCGAAAGGCTCCAGGAAAATATTCTTCGCGATTGCTCGGGATCGGTGCGGGATCGGTGCAGGATCGAGTAGGATCGGTGCAAGATGGGTGCAGGATCGGAGCGGGATTGGAGCGAGATTGGAGCGTGATTGGAGCGTGATCGGATCTGAGCTGGAGCAGATGGATACGCTCATAGATTTGAAATTTTAATTACTTGTAACTTCTAAGTGCATTGACCGATCCCGATGGAATTTTTAGCACACACATAACTTATTTGTTCTGCGAAAGACATATTTTAAATTTTCATTATAGACTCACACAAAAAACTTAAAAAATTACCCTTCACTATTTTTTTTCACAATTTCAGCAAACTATAATTTTTTAAAGACAAAAGCACATATCTTAGTAAATTAATTTGTAAGGTTTCTAGAGAAACCTTAAGTCATTTGGTTCAATTTTAAATGAGGTATTCTGTTTTAAACGGTGAGCGAATAAAAGACTACTTAAATAATATTCCCTACACACTCAATATTTTTTGACATAGTAATTGAAAGGCTTGAAAGGGGGCCTGAGGCTATAGCCCTCTTTCGACCTCCTCTTGATCCGACGCTGCCCCCACAATAGAAAAATTTGAAAATTTAATTATCAAAAAATGTAATTAAATATATTTTAATTGAATGCTGACAGCGAAGGCGTTAAATTTGTGCAAAAATAAATAATAATAAATAAACGAGAGAATTCATGTATAATCCTTCAGTTGACGAGTGAACAACACTAAAGTCTACTTGTTAAATCTCTCAACAGGATGTCATCGAGCTACCCCTGCTATCAAACATGATTAAAACGACTGGAGGCGTTATTACAACGATTTCACGGCTGGGTCGAGGTCATTCGGCAAGCACCGGGATTATGGTCACGGATATAGGATAATAAGGATCCGAGGTGGTAAAGACAAGAACCTGAACGTACGTGACAGGAATCGGAGCCAGAGGAGTGCTCGAATTACTTTGACAAACTCCGCCGGCATACGTGCCTGTCTTTCTCCTTTCCGTTTCTCTTCATATCTCTTCCTCCCTCTCACTGTGTCGTCGTTTTTCTTTTTCTTGCTTTAGATATAACGAGACCATTAGGAATCAACTGACAGAGCTGTACGTGTCGTCAAAACATTATTAATTTCTGTCGTTGAGAAGCTGTTTTCTCTGTTATCATGTTTGTTTTCTACAATTCTCACGGCTCTAATCGGTCAACTTTTCTTTCAATCTCAAACGTGTTATAAATCGATTTTAATTTTAAGACTCTAAAGGAGAATAAATCAAAATATTTTAACAGATTTATACGTTATGTGTGTGATACATGTTTTTAGGAGTTCATTATTCTCTTAATTACCTTGTCACGTAGGCAGATCGTTTTATCAAACATTCCTGTTTTAAGAAATAAACCTTTAACATCTGGAAAGGAAAACTCTCAGGTAAACAGGCCGCTTGCTCTTGAAACAAACAGAAGGCCCAGCAATAACAAAACCAAATGTTTTGGGAAAGAAGTGTGTTTACCGTAATCAGACAACAGCTGCAACCACTCCAAATCGTCATCGAAACAGATGGGCCCAGCCCGATCATCTAAATAATAACCAGATCACCCCTTTTCTAATTATTATATAAACCGGTTTGTACCAACGCTCTGGGGCAGTACCGAAGTTCATCTTGCGTTGAGCACATCGTGTACGATCGTGAGCTGGTTGATGTTTAGTGAGATCGCGAGAACTGGCGACAATGAACCCCTTGACCGCACCATGAAGACACACAGAGTCGTCTCGGCCCGCTGGCACATGACAACGCGGACCTTCTTTATGGTGCGGTTAAGGAGTTCATTGTCGCCAGTGTTCCTTTGTGTCCGGCTGCGAGAGGATCACCCTGTATGTACAGGGTGATTCTCTCGCAACGCAACACAAAAGCCGTGCCGCACAATGGAACTCCTGCTGTTCCGTTTCTTGTCTTCGTCTCAGCCATAAACACAGACAAAGCAGTTTTGGGTCCGGCGATATGGCCCCTGGGTCTCTTTACCCGCAAAAACAGCAGGGTTCCATTGTACGCGACGGCTTTTGTGTTGTGATGCGAGAGAATCACCCTGTATAAGTTCCAAGTAGCGGTACGATAGGTGTCTGGGGCCGGGGTCGTCTGTCGTCAGCCTCACTGACGAGTCTGATAGACGATCCCGAGACGAAACGCTTTTTTTCCTCTCTCCTACAGGTTGTATTGACTATAATATGTATTAGGTCATCCCATAAGTTCGTGCCGTTTTTTGAACGGTTACATATGTAAAATTCAGCACGAACTTATGGGATGACCTAATATATGTTACGCGGACTCTCGCCCGAAAGCCTCCGCTAGCCATACGCGCTGCCTTAGCCATCGGCTACGTAACAACCTATATAAAAATATTGGTAATTAATATTTGAAATTACAGATAATAAAAATATTAAAATACTGTTAAAATAATTCAAAATTATTAAAAAAAAGTATAAAAATGCTGTCTAAGAAAGTTTACTGATTTCAGCATGGTAAGCATCTTCCTTTATTGACATTTCATAAATAATATAATAATTTTAATAAAAATCCTAACGCAATATCAACGAAAGGATAAATTTCACGTTTTTTTCTAAAATTTCAATTCTTTTCCAAACTTTTGCTTATGATTTATCGTTCTGGAAATGTAATTACTTTCTTCGCGTTGCTTGCTTTTAAAGACTGCAAACTGAATTAAAGGATCGAACTCGTGCTATAGTTGAATTCAACTAAGATGAGAGGAAGGAAGAAGAATCGCTTTTAGTCTGGCTACGTGCACAGCGATCCCAAGGAATTCACTTAATCGTTTCGAGTGCGAAGAATCTCTGGAGAAGCGATATGTACTCGATGGGCAGGGAACAGAAACGATATGTACGTATAGGAAATCTTTGAACTAGTCAGCACCGCGAATTCGTGTAATTTAATGAAAAGCTCCAAGGAGTCTCGGACGACCTTTTGCCTCGGAATTTAGATCGACAGGGTTTTTTTATGGACAAGCCCGTACAATGGAGTACGAGAATTCGAACTTGCTTGGAAGTTCTTGCAAGAAATTTGGAAAGTTTCGCGGCAAGAGATAACGTTTCAACATTTCGAGGGATTCTTTCGCGAGAAAACCTTTTTAGTGAGAAATTCAAGTTGAGGGATTCTTATCGAAAATTTGAGCAACTTATGGAAGACAAGGAATGAAATCAGTACCTATATAAAATAAATTATTTATTAACGATAAAACAAAAAATTGGCCATTTCTACAATCGAAATTAAAATTATAAAATTGTCTAAAAAGAGTTTGGCGTGAAATCTATCGATTCGAAGCGTTTTTAACGAACACATCAGTCAGATAAAAACTCTAACATCGATTATTAAATTTGCATGATAAATTTTTTCCGATAATTCGTACGCCGGCACGTAACGGACGATCTGATCTGCATTGTAAATCAGAGAAATTTTTGTCGGTGTCCGCTATTGTTTATTCGAAACGACAGCTTTCGAACGTTTCGCGGTCGAACCGTGGCCGCTGCTATTATTAACAACACGCAAAACGTGAAAGCGAGCCGCGACGATGGCAAAACGAAGATGAACACCGTGACCGCGTGCGAATTTTAACCGCAAATTGCGACCACAATAGAGGTCGTTATAGCAGGACAGGAAATTAATGCTATAACAAACACTGTGTCACTTGCATTGTAACTCACAAAAACATAGCTTCTACCCGTCTACGCCATAATGTTGTCGATATTGCACACAACGTTTCCATCGAACGGCTAGATTATCCGATAATGCACGATAACTCGATAAAGAGTTTTCACAGAGAACGCGTCAAAAGCAATGAAAATATTTTAAACAAACATTGAATATTGAAAAGGTACTTTGAGAAATAAAAATAGATGAATGAAATAATTTTCAATGTTGTTTTCAAGAAATTATAGAAAAGTAGTATAAAAAATTATATAACGGAATGCAGTAGTTAATAATGATTTGTATAATAATTATTCCTGACGAACAGTTACTCTGCGCTCACCATTTACAGTTCAGTTGTCAAGTGTATTTGTCGTCTAACCGCATATTGACTTATACTACTGAAATGCGTCCTACTGTGCGTTTCTTACTATAGTAATGAACTACTTGCTATAATTTGCATATACAACACCTCATTCAGCGCCGAATCAAACGGAGGTCTAAACGGTGTTACAACCCTAGTCACCACTTTACGTGAGACGACCCCATAAGTTTTCGATTTACTATACCAAAAAATATTGAATTAAATTTTCCTTACTATTGCCATTTTTCTTTACGATCAAATGTTACTTAATTTTGCTTACAAGAAATTGCAATTTTTAAGTCAAGTTTGATAACTCCGAGCTCCAAAAATTTTAATCCAGCCTTGATCTCATGTTCTTCAATTTCTGCTAACGAACAGAAATAGGATAATAGTACAAGTTGCCATCAATTGAAATATTATAAATAATCACTTTGAACTCTTTCTACTATTAATTACAGGAAACAAATTAACACTTGAATTACTTTTTAACATTGATATCTAACTTTGTACGTTAACATATTATGTACCAATTCCAGTTATAGAAACCTCCAAATTTTATCAATATCAATAATATTGATATCTGAATAAAATATTATATAAAACATTTCAATTATATAAAATGCGATATAAGCAATAGAAGCAATAGACAAAACATCTGTCGAACTATAATGGACAGTTTAGAACTATCACATAGCAAATGCCACAGCAAAATGATTAAACCAATAGATACATAGAGTTATACTGATGTGAAACATTGTTCTAGAGGAATTGCCTCTCAATAAACACACACACCATATGATTACGCGCTTCTAATTAGTACATCGATCCCTAGTTTCAACTAAATCGCATAAATGTTCGACCAGACCGGCTTCCCAATGCTCGATGATACAATGCTCTCTCACATCCCGTTATTCTTTCAGTCCGTGGCCTTCAAACTTTTCTTAACATTTTAACATCCCAAAATTCTAGAATTACAGATTTCCAAAATTACAAATTTTCAAAATTTTAGAATTACAAAATTACAAAATTTTAAGATTCTACAATTCTAAGTTTTCAAAGGATTAGAATTGTCGAATTTCAAAAGTTCAGAATTCCAGCTACTAAAAGTTTCAAATTTACAAAATTCCAGATTTCCAGAATTATAAAATTTCAATATTTGTAAGAGAATTAATCGCAGAAGAAGGTCCAAGTTACGCCAATGCTAAGATATCTAAATAAAAATACTGAAGAATATTAAAAATATTTGATATAACTAATAATTTTTTCTATTAAAAGTGAAAATTCAGTTATGGGTCTAAAGTTATATTTTCACGGGGTTAATATGATTTGTACGGTCACGTTTTTGTAAACTTTCTTTGATTCGTCTCCAGTCGAGGATGAAGGGAACGAACAAAAGCAAAAATTCCATGTTTGAACGATTTGAACTGGAAATAACGTCTGACTGCTTTCCTAAATAACGTAAATATCGCGAATCGCGTACGACGCCGGGTAAAAACGACGTCGAATCCTCCTCGTTATCGCGTCCTATCCGCCTCGATCCTGAAAAACTTCCTTTGCTTCCTAAGGAACACGACGCAACAACTCGATCGCGATAATTTCGCTTTTTCCACGAGCTTATTTTGTTTGCAACTCGCGACTAAAGTGTACACAACGATTCCACAAACATTCGGTTATTTCGAGCTCGTTAAATCTCTACGAGATACCGACAAAAATGTATGTTATATTATGTAGATTATCGTTCCTGGAATTTTCAGGTATACAGAGCTTGAAAAGGGAGTATGAAAGGATTAATTAGCATAGAGTTGAAGAACCCCCCCCCCCCCCCCTGCTGCTAAATAATTCTAAAGAGAATAAACAAAGTATGGGAGGGAGAATATAAGAAATTAATCAAAGGAAAAAGTAATATATAAAATTAGTTCTAAGAGAGTATATCAAATATTTGATAACAAAGGGTTGAAAATGAATCCTTTCTAATTAATGTTCACACACCATTTTGATGATGGTTTAACAGTCTTTATGGAAAATTTGCAAAAGGAAGTACAGGGAATATTTTATTAATAGAGTTGGGGAAGTAACTCATCCAGAACCTCTAATGATAGTAAATCATTCATCCTACATATATCTTCTCAACGAACAATTACTTTCAAACTATTCCACAGACGAAGTGTTAATATCAGTGCTGTCTACTGATAAGAGAATGGATCGTGAATCTAAACTTACAGATTTGAACAAAACTTTCTGTGGACATAGAGCTGTCTGACACATGAACAGAATCGAGCAACTAGAATAGAATGGTGTGTGCTCTGACAGGTGGAATGGGGTCTACAAATTATTAAAAATTAACAGTGTCAATTCCAAAAATAAATGTCAGAATCTGGTTGTGTGTTTTAAATAAATTACGGTTTCAATCGTTAATAAATTGACTGTGCCAAGTTAATAATAACTGCAGTTATTATTTTATTTTATTTCTTTTAATAAAACTGTATGTGTTATTTTTATTCCATCAACCATTCATATTTCAACCATTCTTGATACCTATTTCAATTAAATTTTTGAAATAATAATTGATTGACATGAAAAAAGAAACGTGTAATTTAATTTAAGAAAAGAAAAATAGTGACGTACAGATATTTTAGTGATCAATTGTATATACAATGGTTCATTTAAATACTATTCTGATTTAACAAACGAGAATAAAATCCCCTTTCCCGTTTGTTGATCGTTTTCCGTTCCTACGACGTTCTTGTCGCCTCTCTGCCTCTTTGACTCCACCATTTCGACTCTCACCGCGTTGAATTATAAACGCGAAAGCCCTTCCAACTCCATTTGCTCGGCACCGTTGCATATTGCACACAACAGCATATTACATGTCGCGCATTACAGACGAAGGTGTCTTCTCGTTGTAAAGAATTCGTTCCGTTGCTTATAAAACCCTTCACGTTCCTAGATTTCCCTCATCTCCGTTCCTTCTGCTTCGTGATTCTCTTTCAAATTAAACTCATCCCTTGTCTCACCTCTTTCTTTTCTTTTAGTTGACCATCTTCAAGCATTTCAGGCAATGCGCTGCTTGGTCATTTGCGTTATGAATATATTACATTTGAAGAAATAAATTGTTTTAGGTGCTTTCTTTGTTTTTTATTTACTAGAAGTGTGCGAGTACTCGAAGTTTTGGGTACCCGAGCCGAGGCACGGGTCGGGCAAAACCCCAAAAGTTCATTCAGCATATAAATTTATTCAGATAACCGTAATTTCGAGATCCGAATATCAACTGAGGGCCCAAGACTCAGAACTCAATTCGTACCCCAACATTGCATTCGGAGCACGATTCTTCAGACTTATCTTCAATTTTTTAATTTGAGTCGAGTTCGGGTCCTGGAATGACGAGTGCCCGAACAAACTTTCGTCGACCCCTCACGAGCCCGAAAGAAATTCCCGACCAGAACCTGTTCCGAATTGTCAGGTACTCACACTCCCCTATTATATACATTTTTTGAATATTTAAAATACTGAAGCTTCGCCGAGTACCCATTTTTATATTTCTTTTTAACATTTTTTAATTAAAAAGATAAAATTAATTATATTGTAAATAAACATGTGGCGACTAATTGTTAACAAGTTCAAAGTATCAAAATTTAAAAAAAAAAGCAAATTATTAAGCATTTGATTCACAAGTTTTATATAGACGTAAGTAATATTGGAATAAAAAATATGGAAGGAAAATTCCATCCTCTTTGACGTAAAACGTAAAGAAAGCTGGATGCAGTAAATATGCAGCTGTGCATCTGCAATTCGTTGTCGTTGAGATGGTCGCCTTACGCCACATTTCTAGCGACGCTCATATGCAATACTCGTCGCGAATGCTTGCTAGCTACGATGCCGAGGAACGTATCCCATGGAAGCGAGCGTTTCCGCGCGGATGGACGTGCTCGCAGCCCGCCAGGCGGAAAGACGGTTCCACGCGACGACGAATCGAGCCTGCAGACGTTTCCGTGACAGACTGTCAACGTCTCTTCCGCGATTAGTCGGGTCGATACGTTATCTGCTTTCGTTTCGTGAATTTTTCTGCTCCGTAACTCGCTTCTGTACAGAGGTTCGCGAAATTCTCTACAAATCGAGCAGTTATTTTCAATTGAGCTTTTAAATCTGCTTTGCTTCACCGTCTACCATATTTTCAGAATAATTCAACAGTCTTTAGGCATTCCTTGTTTAAAAATAACGATTTAATTACCATTCAGATGGTAATAACAGACATTAACCCTCGGACGGCGGACCATGGAGAGAGCCCCAATTTTTAATTAATTTTGTATGTCATGTTATTTTCATTTTCGAAATTTTACACTGTTTTTTTAGTTATTTTTCCAATATATGAAACCGTTTCGTTTAAAAATTATACATTAATTTTATGTTAATATCCTTATGTTAATACCCAGCCTCCACTTATCAAGGGTTAATTGGAAATTACATTTAAAAAATTTATTTATGATAATTATATTATGGAAGAAGATAGATCAGCAATTACTAGTATCTTAATTATTTAGAAAATTATAACAAGCTGAAAAATATTATTTTATTTTTGAAATGTGCGCTGTGCGGAAAAAGATGTTATTTGTGTAGGGGGATAAAATGTTTGATATATAAAATGAATGTGATAAATAAGGGAAATCTAGAGAACAATTAAATTAAAATAATGAATATTATTAACCTATCAAAAAATTAAAGTATCACATGAATTGTTATATTTTTCATTTTCTATAAGAATTTCACAGTAAACTTCCTCCAAATAAACCAGTCCTCGTATCAAGCATTGGACACCTACTTAAGTGAATCAATTTAGCTCTAGAGAAAATAGACGTCACTTTGATCAACCATATCATATTTTCGTCATTCTTCATGAACTCGTGACCTTTGCAAAATAATCGTCACCCCTGCTGATTTATGTGCCTTCATGAATATCAGTTTAAAACTGATCCCTGACGTAGACGATCACAGAATGTCCAAGTTAACTTGTTTATTTTTAGACTCAGAATATCTATATTCCAACCCCTTGCAATATAATAACGAATCACACTTAGAATATAAATATGTATATTTTCAAAATATTGATTGTATTCAATGAGTTACAGTTTTGAGGAATTTTATATGTTTCGATCAATTCGAACGATTCTATTTGAAGTATCTGTCGTTAGCCACGAGTTGGTAATCAATGATCTGCAGCGGAAATTCCCGCCAATTTCCGGTAGGTCGTAGAGAGTTGAGAATGGCAACGCGGTGCTTGGAGAGTGCTCGAGCGACTCGCGAGTGCCTCGAAGAGGGAGAAGAACGCTGATGCAACTGCTATTTATCTCCAGCCACCCCTCAAGCATTATCATTTCAAATTGGTAAGCTACTGCTGCGTGAGGCAGCTTGAAACCGTGAAAAAGATTCGAAGAAAATAATCTCTACGTTTCTCTATGAAACTGACTAACTTATGGAAATTCTATTCAGGTTAAATAGATGAGTGCATATCAAGTGACTGATTTTTAAATGTGACGTGATTTCATGACATGACACCTGTGGCATATTAATTTAAAGCTTAAAGTTTAATAAAAATGACTACATAAATGCTTTATTCGTATTATTAATACAAAATGGCTGAATACTAATTATATCAAACATTAATGGATTTTGTAACGAAGAAAATTTACTACGATTTTATAAGAAAAAAGGGTGGCAAAATGGTACTTATGGCATATCAATTCAAAGCGTAAAATTTAAGGAAAATTATTACATATAAGCTTTATTATTATTATTCTCAATACAAAATAACTGATTGTCGATTATGGAAAACAGTGGAATTTTGAAACGTAGAAAATCTAATGCGATTTCTTATGACATATTAATTTAAAGCTTAAGATTTAGTGAAAAAGACTGTATAAATATTTTGTCAACGTTCTTAGTATAAATTGTGCAGTTCCTCATTAAAGAACAATGAATCAATCAATGTATAGTTCACTTCGTATTGTTCAGTAACGATTATTCTGGACATATAAAACAACCTAGATATGTAAATATCATTTTTTATACACCCTGTATAAAAATAAATTTATTTTGATTTTATTTTATTTTTATTTGATTACATGGAACCAGAACGATGCTAATCGAAATACATTGTAATTGAATTGCGTAATTTAATCACATTGTATTTTATTTGTATAGTATTTGAATTATATTGTAATTGAATTACATAATTCAAACCTTACACTTAATTTAATCGCTCCCTAGTTAGGCAATTTGATAAATTGTATGAAAAGTTTAATAGTATAATTCGAGAAAGAATAATGAAAATTGACTTTGATTAAACCACGGCAGACATATGGTCCACGAAAAGGAGGAGTTTTCTAGGTGTATCGTATCATTGGATTAACAATTCTTTGAAGAGAGAATCAGTTACTCTGGCTTCCCGGAGGTTTCGTAGCCCCCATATACTTTGTTAGATCGGAATTGCTGAATTATTAAATGAAATAAACCAAGACCTCAACATTGACACTAACAAAATTATAGCGACAATAACAAACAACGATAGCAACTTTTTAAATCCCTTCAAAGAATTTGGAATGAAAGAAAAGAATATAGAAATGACAGTTGATGTGGGAGAAGAATTTGTTCACGCCGTTTCGGATTACCAGGGTGATCTGCCTAACAGTAAGTACCTACAACGAATGCATTAGCGGTGACGGTAAAGATACTTTGCTCATTATAAATAATGAAGATATAGATATTCTCCTTCCACACTCTCTATCAAAGCATCTAAAATGTGTCGCTCATATTATTAGTCTGTATCTTACGACTGATCTTAGTAATTTTATCAAGTGTGAAAAGGAACCTCAGGAATTACATAAGAAGGTGATAGGAAAATGCAATTCACTTTGGAAATTATCGAAACGCCCTAAATCGGCAGAAATAATACAAAATGTGTTTGTATTATGGAAACTAGGTGGAACAGCCTTTACGATTCGCTACAACAAATACTTCAACATAAAGTAAAAATGATATCCTTATTTAGATCGCTACGAGTACCAAATGTTTTTCTGCCAACCTACTTTACGTAGACATTGAAGAACACATCATGTGTACATATACGCCCCCTTACAGATGCTCTGGACATTCTCCAAAATGATAAAAATACTTTTTACAGGATTTTCTTGCCCTGTTTGGTAGTCGTTCAAAGGAAATTGAAAAAATTAACTGAAAAAAAACACCTAGTTTATTGCAGACCCAAATCGGAGCTGTTGGTAAACAGATGGATGCACACTCACAATTTAGTCAGCTGGGAAAGTCGTGTATGTTCAGCAACTTCTTTGATTTCGGTTCTCCTGCGACAAATGAAGAGGAAGAAATCACAGTTTTAGATGCTGAACTCCATGTGCTTCAATATTTCAAGGATCTATCGGAAGAACTATTTCTGCTTAATAAATATGCACCAATTAATGGAGTTTTTATTCAGCACAATACACCTCTCCCTTCATCTGCAACTGTAGAGGGGATGTTTTATCATGCAACGATGACCAACCTTCCAAAATGTAGCAATCTTAGTAACAAGATGTTTGAACAAAGAGTGTTCATTAAAAACAATTTAAAATTAGCTGACGATTGATAATAATCAGTGAATGTGACCTCATAAATAATTAGTGTCACATGAAGAATGTTCTTTTTTGAGGTTTTTCATATTATTCATATTAAATAGGAAATTTCTGAAACGAACGTAACAAACAAGTTTATTTCTGATCACATACTATGAATTTATGAATAATACCATGTTCATCACTGCTACTAATCTTTTTCATTTTCTCCACCTAGTATTTCTCTTATGTAATTCAGAATTACACTGTACTTTATAATTGTATTTCAATTGTAAAAACTAATTACATTTTAACGTAATTGAATAACAGACCAGAATTGCAAATTATATTTTAATTTAATTAAATGAAGCAACTGAATTTCGAATTACAAAATAATTGAATTAATGTAATTGAATTACTTTGTAACGATAATTTGCGAGGTAACTCTGCATGGAACAATGTCGTGAACATGAAAATAGCAAGGTAGAAAGGATCGTTAGCAAGTGTGAACGAGAGTAAAGACGAGAGATGTTTGTCTCGATTTGTTATCAGCTCTGGCCGACAACTACGGCCGTCAGTCATTTCGAGCAAATTGTTATTCGTCGCTGGCTCGAACCTTCAATCAAAATGATTGACGGGGCGTCGCGACGCGACGTCGGTGTCGCCGAAACCGTGCTACGGGCTACTTGCATCCTTTACGTGTTTCTCTGTTTGTTTATCCAATTGATAAGGGACAAATATCATTAATTCATATTTTGCAGATTTCTTTTTGCTCTTATCGATATTAATTTTCCAATATATTATGGAAGAATGTTCTTTAAAAATTTAATTATCTAATTTTAATCAATGCAGCACTGTACATCCGTAATCGAATCAATGTTTCAGGAACGGTGGTTCCTACCCTTTCCCATAGGATTCCATAGGGAAAATGACAATGGAGCGACAGGTCCCCTATACATATATGAATACACAGCCGACTCTAGTACTGTTCGTTGCAGCTAAGTTGCCGTCCAATCAAATTCGTTGACCTGCCTCCAGTCACATGTATTATGTTTATTGGCCGCGGCCTTTACATCCACAAATCTATCGCGCGACGAACGTCGCTAAGGACAGAAATTGAAACAGAATGAGATGAGGTGATAGGGAGCGACGATTCGGACACATTGACGTAGACGTAGATTCGGGGTTTACATTATTAAGAAAATAGGAAAGCTTTTACACTTTCCATACTGTGATTTACATAAATTTTGCATAATAACAACTGTTGTCAAGAACGAGTATTATAAAAAATCCATTAATATTCCGAAAAAATCGCATGTTTATATAGTTAAATGTATCGCAACAAATGTATAGTAAAATATCGCAAACTTGTCAGGCCCCTCGAAATACGAAAGGGTCGCCGCAAGTATCATCGGGGGTAATTTCTAGCCTCCGAAGATTTACCAGGAACGAACGCAAGAACTGCGTGGCCTACATGCGAATGGCGGCATAACTGAAAGACGGAAAGTTGGGAAGTCGGACAGTGGACCAGAACGGACAGTGGACCAGAAAAGATGTTCAAATTTTGAAATAAACAGAATAATCCGTAATTTTTTAAGGTGAACTTGGAGAAAAGGCGCTCCTCTTCCGATTCTGATAATTTTTAAATATCTTGTAAAATTCGACCTTTTAAGTATCTTTATCGCTCTAAGCTACATGTCGGACTCGATTAGTATGCGAGGTATTCGCGAAAAAATCTTATTAATACTATAGAGAATTCCGCCTATACGTATGTGTCCGTGGCCATGTATACGTCGACTAATTTGCCTACCGTTTCTTTAAGCAGCACCATGTGGTCCGGCTCCTATTCGTAGAACGGATGAACTGTAAAGTCAAATTATCACATCTGACTCGCGTGGCTCGCCGCCTAAAGATGGTCGAAATATTAATCCTTTGACTACGGTAGACTTTGAGATGCACCAGCCGTACCTACTGATTTTCGGTAGGTAGGAAATCAGACGAACACCGAGAACAGTGAAACTATTCGTTAGGCGTGCATTTTAGAAAAGCATATTCAGATAATTAAAACATTGAATTCCACTATTTATTTCTTTGTTTTCTGCATTCAATTGTTAGAGTACATATTCACTAACACATATTCATGCCGGAGAGCTGATGGGCGAGGGGCACGCGAAGGAGGGACTGCAGCCAATCGACTGCTGGCGTGAATATGAGTTAGAGCCCCCGCAGACTGCAGACTTTCTATCGGCCGATAGTTTGATCGGGATCTTAATCAGTATGAAGATGTATGCAAGTGCGCATATTACAACGATTCGGTATCGGCCGATAAATAAGTTTGATGGGCTACACGATTGCATTCAAACTAAACTATCCATCTCTTTCCACCCTGTTTCTTCTTTCACCAACCCGAGTATTTAGTTGGCCCAGTGTGCGCGTTAACAGGCCAACACGACCAAACTATCTGCCGATAGAAAGTCTGCAGTCTGCGGGGGCTCTTACAATTAGTCACACGCCGCGACAAAATCAACGAAACTCATCGTCAGTGTATGTATGTACATACATACTAAAAATTTAACATTAAGCTTTTTCCACAATATATCTAATAATCTAGTAAAGTGTGGTACATTTTTTTTGCTTTGGTGTAGCTTCTGTGCTATTCTCTTTTGATTCTGATGAAGTGGTTAAAAGACGACGTTTTTTAATCATACGCTTGTAAAGAGGAACAGGCATTTCAAAATTACTTGTTTCCTCAAAATCAGAATTATCTGCTGTACGCACTATTTGCACGCACTTTTTCTAACCATTTTCTTATCCCAATTTGTCATTTTAAGGATAAAACAAAAAATAACTGCAAAATATAAAAAATCATATTTAAATAATATATGACTAACGGAATAAGTAATTGCTGAAATAGCTTTCACTTACTTCTGACTGAAATAAGATCTGCCGAAATTATGATGGATAAAATTTTCCTGGCGCCTATAGGCGCCTTTCGTGTCAATGAACCGAACTCGTTTAAGCGCCTATAGGTGCCTACAGTACCATAAGAGCAATATTTTTAAGCGCCTTTAGGCGCCTACAATATCACAAGCGCGAGTTTTCTAAGCGCCTTTAGGCGCCAACAGTAGTGCAAGGGTTAATACAGTATTGTTTTGAAATAAGCAACTGGTTATCCCCTCTTCTTTGTTTGAAGTCGCCCGCAAAGTGAGAGGTCCGTGAAAACGAGGCCGATGATTTTTGGGTAATAAATTGTTACGCTAAATTGAGCAGTGACATCGGTTAGTAGAAGAAGGATAGAATACATACATATAATGCTTTTTCAATCTGGTATGTTTTGCCTCGAAATAAGCAACTCGCTGAAAATCATACTGACATAGGGGGGACATATGTAAGTACATATAACAAGCAGGGGTCTAAGCTAGGAACCGCAGACCCAAAGAATAACCGCTGTGGCACTTACCGCAACAATAGGACCGCTTTTACCATTTGCCACTCAAACCGAGACATATCTACTGAAAATCGGGAAAATTGTAAACGTTATATCTTGAAAACTAATTAAAATCGAGTGTATACATTAAAGCTTAATGAATTCATCTTGAGAAGCACTATTACATGATCTGAAAAAAAATATATAGTTGCATTTAAAAAACAACTTGACCATCATATCTCTTAAACTAATAATGCAAAAGATTTTTCACTTCGGCCAAAACATAGGCCCCATTTTACCATGCAATTTCCATATCAACAATTTTTTGTATCATTACTAATACACCCTGTATGTATAGGAAAAAGTTGTTCAAAATGTTGATTTCTACACCATCTGTAATCTAAATAATTACCAAAAAGTCATAAATAAAAAAGTTTTATCGTTGAATTAATATTAGTCACACCAATAGTACGGTTCGGATCATATTACATACACAGCTTCCTCCTGGAGCGTCTCGGTTCGCCAAGAGGGATCCCCCATGTGGAGGGGATAGCCACCTTGCACTTATCCAGCTTTTACTGTAGTACCAAAAGTTTTTTGCAAATATCTTCAAAACTAAAGGAGACCGCCACATACTTGAAAAGGAAAAAATTGTTCTAAATTACACCCTCTACCACGTATCCAAAAAATTTTAAGATCGTAGTGGAAAGTAAACTTCTGAATAATTACCGAATTTTTATCCCTTAATTATCCTCGAATCTGTCTCGATCGCGTACACCTCACAATTAGTTTTGCTTCGGAGGGGGTCTGGGAATGCCCTATACCGTCAAGTATAATAGATAACACTAAAAGTTAAGTATCTTAATAACCAAAGTAGATTCTTTTGAAATGAGAATAGTATTAAAATATCCTGTGATATCCAATACTTATTTGCCATTGTTCAGTAGTGTTTGTATTCTACCATATCAGTTAAGTGTTAAAGCCATCCCACCCCATCCCAGGTTTCAATTTCAAGAGGTGACAGATCCCCTTCCCTTCTTTCTCTTCATCACTGGTGAAAATCGAAGGTATCCTTCGTAGTTGATTCCAATCGAAATACAAATTTCGTGAAAGATCGTATCGAATGCAGCAGTGTATCGAACACTTAGGTATGGAGAAGGTACGGAACAAGGAGGAAAGTAATAATCCCGCGTGCAGCGGGTGTATTGGAAATATTTAGTTGAGCTACTTCACACCCGGCTCGGAGCTCGTTCTATCGACGTTTCTCGCGTAATTACGAGGTGGTTCCCGTCAATAACGACGATAACAGTCGACGAGGTTCGATGGAGAGTGCACGCTTACGCGATAATGCGTGCGATTAGATGCAAGCTGAAGCGTCCTTGTCCCGGAGATGGTTTGGGACCAGATAGAAAATTACGATCGCTTCCATCCCCCTGTCACGCCTCGTGCATTTCAACTTTACGAGCTATTCGAACCGCAATATTCAAACAAAAGCGTTTAAATATGGAGGATAACGAGCCGTTGCTTATAGCGATGAAGCTTTCTATTTCAATGTTAATACGTGTCTTTTAGAACAGATTGCATCGTTTGATGCACCTTTAGTTTTGTTTGATTTTATTTAATGTCTGTTCGAAACTTTAATTATAATCATAAAAGTTTATAAATTCATCAATTTGTCAGGAAATATAATTTATTCACATGTCGACTGCTGTAGAGTGTAATTTCATCCTCTCGACAGTAGTCGGACGCTACTGTCCTCTGCGAATGTTTCTGACCCTCTGTGGAACGATACGTGTCACATGTGCGCATTGCATTAAATTGGTTTTAGTTTATTTTTGATTACTAACTATTGACTATAAACAACAGCAACGTACAAGATAATCTTTATTTAGGCAATACAAAAAAAGAATAAAATCCAAATGAAAAATGCTCGCATCGAAAGGATTCAGCCTCGTATTATTTAATACTACATAGCTGTTGCCCGCGACTTCGTTCGCGTGGTCTTCAATTTAATGCGATAAATGAAATACACGCTATTACACGCACAAAAACCTTCGCGGACGTTCGCACGACTCACCAAAGCTTCATCGCAATCGGATGAATGGTGCAGGAACGCATACGGGACAAACAAAGAAACATTTATTTTTATATATATAGATAGAAGATAAAGATAATATTAATCATATTTATTTAAAACTTTTTTGAAATGTTTTTTCTTTTATCACTTCAACGCCATTAATTTACGCCTTATTTTTATCTTTTTTATCAGGTACTAATTGCACTTTGAAAATTAATAATTTGATATGTTAAACCGAGTCCTAAAACACGATTATGTATATCAACAATGTTTGTTAGATATAAAAATAGTATAAAAATTTAATGAATCATAGATTCCATGAAGCATGTAACCATTAATCTATTGTATTCAGAAACAAAATGATCAACTTCTTATCAATTTATAAAAAGTGATACAAACACGATAATTTGTTTCTCTCTACACTGGATGGATTTGTATTTTACCTCTAACTAATAAAAAAAATATATTGCATATCGAACGAAACAGGTATATCGGCGACGGCAAAAAGCGTCAGGTCTATTTGTTGTTTGGAAAAAAAAAGTGAATCGTTCGTTATCGGTGGCAAGCGTAGAAAAATGACTAGATAACCAGGATGGAAATCAATCTAGATAGAGAGGGAGAAAGATGGCTGGATAATCTCGGATTTATTTTTATTAATCCTAGGCGATCGACCCGGTTGCCGGTCAAATACTTGCCAGCGAAATTTACCGAAATATTGCGGTCGTTACGTCGTTTCTATGTATCCCGGAGTCGAGCAAATATTTAAAGCTGTTTCTGAAACTGTATCCTGTATCCTGTATCCTGTCGAAACGAGGAAGTCAATTTTTCTCGATTTCTCCCGGGGTTTAGCTGGCGTCCTTTTAAAAGATTCAACGCGATTTTAATCTTCGACGAGCTGACGCGACTGAATACGATTTTTCTTTCTTTCAACAAATTCTCCAGAGAGAAATTAATACACCTACTGCTCTTGAATTTTGTACAGGAAATTTGCGACACTTGAATGTCATGCGATCCTTTATATCTTCAATTACTTTTATGCTGCAATAAGTTTTTACGTATATGATTAATTTCGAAAAATAAAAGTTATAATGCGATTTGACGACATGAAAGTATTTTATAATGACACTTATGTATATCACACCAATTTAAAACTTAAATTTTGATAAAAATTGCTACATAAGTGCTTAATCAATATTTGAAGTATCGTTATAGGAGAATTATTCTGTTTTCAATATGATTCATGGAAAAGGGTTAGGTTATTTTTAGGGTTAAAGAACTTGCCCCAGAACTTATTAGACGGTTGAACTGCGTTTCAATTCTCGGATGTTACTCTCGTTTGCCGATTACACGAGCAAATTCGCGAAACAAAGCATTGCTCCGAAGCACTTACTCGTTTATTTGATTGCGTTTCGATGTATAACGCGCGTTTCCTTTTACCAGAAAGAGAGAAGAAGAACTGTATTTTAGCCGAGGGCTTCGAAGTAAACGCGAGCGCTAATAACAACTCCGTATCGTTTTCATTCTGTTTTAGCTTCTTACATTCTTCTGGTGGCCGTATTCAACCATTTCCTTGAAAATATTTCCTTTAAGTTTTCTAAACAAAGTACTGTTAGATAATGAAATTTTAAAAGTATATTTAAAAAAAATTCATTTGTAGACGACCGAGACAGGTTCGAGGATATTTTTATACTTCCAAGTTAATAATAATATAAGTCTTTAATAGTAGAATATAGACTGAGACGTCGCAGTATCGTTTTTACAAATGTCGGTCCTCCAAGACGCATAAAGGTCGATTTATCCGGTCAGACACGGCGCGTTTCCGTTCAGTTCGGTTTAGACAAATGTTTATATGTATATACAACCGTGATGGATCGCAACCGAACGGACGCTATCGTTTGATACACGTTCATTTCAGACAACATCTTGCGACAGAACAGACGTGTGAACAACTTATTATAATGCAAAATGAAAAACTGATACAGTTTGTGAGAAACTATACTTTTTTATTCGAAGAGGATAAAAATTCCAATATTCTTCACAAATCTCTCTTTTCTTTGACATTTGATAAACCCCAAAAGGTCGTTTTCTTTTCTTAGTCTCTTTCTCTTCATCTAATAATAATGCTATACAGCACAAATCTATTAAAAATAAATATGAAAACATTTTCGAACGATGACCATTAACGTTCATTAGCTGTCGTTGTTGAACATGAACTGATATAAATACTACATTCCTTTTGTCTTAATCAAACTGAACGGATAATACATACATATAAGGGGGTAGACACGGGTAATAGTAGCGCGTTGACATTACCGGCAAAAACGGGGTTCACAAAAATACACTGGCGATCTAACGAAATTCTGTCATTAGGAAAAGTTATGCTAATCTAACACAATCCGGCATAATCAAAGAAAATTCGGAAATATCCAATTTTTGAATCACCCCCAGCCAACCCATTTTTGTTAATTTTTATTAACCCTCAAACTAATTTCAACTTTTAACGCATGTGTCTCGCAGATTGTAAGTAGCACAATTCAGCACAACTTGCAGAATTCGATTATCTGTCGCCGTTCGCAAGTTATACGAATATTAGATTTTTTATTCCTAAAAATTCAACATTTTTTATCTACAAAATGAATAGAGATATCGAGTTTGAATCGTCGGCACGTCGTAGCACAAGTTATCACTACCTTTCTAAAAGAAAAAAAAGTTTGTTTCGGCAAACGTGCGGGGCTAGTATAACTTTGTTTCCATTTTTTTTCTTAATTGTTATTGATGTTATCGGTCTCTCGTTTGCGGCACAATTTAGCACAAACGTAGCACAATACGGCACAAAAAAGAAAAACTCAAAATTCGAAAAGTGCGGAGCTATCAAAAATTTTTTTTTTTTATTTCCTTGAGTATGTACACTGACTTGCAGAGTTGCGGTTTACGGCATAATGCGACACAAACGTAGCACAATGCAGCAGAATTTAAAAAAATACAAAATTCGAAAAGAGCGGGGCCAACTTTACATACATAACGAATTCCGGATTATTATCGAACGTCGTCGAACGAACCAGAATCTTATTTCCTTACAATATTAATATCCCATGCGTAAGTAGTTATTTATATGTATAAATTACAGAGTCAAAATTGGTTAAAATAAAGAATTCCTGTTTCTAGTAAATAATTCTAAAGTTTATTTTACCCTACACAACCTAACAACGGTTCCATGGAAATGGCAATGATAAAAGAGAACGAAGAAGAACGAGTAGGAATGCTAACACCGAGGATCGCGAATGAAATTAAGCAAACTCGAAGCGGTTGCATATTTCATTGGACTGGTAATCTTGTTTATTGCAGAGTAGCTACGCTCCTAAGTAATTGAACGTAAACAATGCAATTTTCAGCTGCGTTCGTTTGCTCGATTTCCCTTGGAAAATCAATCGATCCTTCTTTTCAATCAGGAAACAGAGGAGTGTAAAAAAAAGAGAAAAAAAAATGAAAAAACTCTTAAACATAGTACGGATTTTCATTCATTCAAGGCAAAGCAAAGCGAATCGGCATCGACTCTCTCCTTCATTCTCCGTTTTGACAAAGGGACATCATCAGAGCAAAAGGGAAAAAAAATGAGAGAACAAGGCGTTTTGATTCACTTTCACGGGCTCGTGCTCTTTCACCTGGCAGATTTTTTAGGATCGGCGCGAAAATCCACCGTCCATCCATGCATATCGTTTTTTATTTCCCCGACGAAAGCTCCGTTAATGCACGCGTTAACACCCTACGATCCGTGTTGGCGTTTTTTTTTTTTTTCTTTTTTTTTACAATCTCCCTTTTTCTTCGCCCATTCCGAGCTTACCCATCTCTTCGTTGTTCTCTCTCTCTTGTGCCACGCGTAGATTACGAGAGTCGTCTGCGCACGCCGTAAAATCTGCCGACACGTGTAAAAACGAGCTGCGTTAGCCCGCGGGCTATTCCATGTTTTATTTTCCTTGTAACTATTTGCTGTAAACCAACCCCGAAAAATCTCTTTCGAACGAGCTGACGAATGCTTTTAACGGACTCCACAACTTAACGTTCCTAATCTTCGTTTAACTTTTCTACCTTGACTATGTCGCTTTGATATCCTCTTTTGCTCGTTAATTCAAGCATTAACCCTTTCGCAATTATGAGCGATGATAATCGTCGTTAAGAGATGAGTTATAACTAGCAAGCATTTAGATACTCAAAAAGGAAACTTTTAGAGTACATTTGCGATCAAATCAGACTTTCTCAGGAAAAATGATGATATAGGGAAAGCATGAGACGATATTAAGAATAATAGTAATTTAAAAAAATTATACAAATGTTAATTATTAAATATTATGAAATTTAGTATATAACTGGAATATTAATTCAATATTAATTCAAATTTTCCCGCGTAAATGTTTATACGCAAGAAGAGGGGAACCACGGACCTATATGTATGTATATCTATATTAATAGGTATTTAATAAATGTACACAAAATATAACGATTCTGAGTGTCAGAATACATTGGTTCAAAAGTTTGGTATTTTGTCAAGTATGGATAATTTAATCCT
The DNA here is from genome assembly GCF_907164935.1 of Osmia bicornis bicornis. NCBI lineage: Eukaryota > Metazoa > Arthropoda > Insecta > Hymenoptera > Megachilidae > Osmia > Osmia bicornis. Next base: position 1,011,514 of record NC_060226.1, read on the forward strand.
TCTAATACTGTTTTGTTTGGATTATACATGCTGTTGTCGGTACATAACTAAATAGTTCCTCAAGTATTGAAAACAGACCCTTTAAAGAGTTAGTTTTTATTGATATCAAGACTATGACTGTTGATATTACTGACTAAATCTTCTTTTACCTTCTTATGCCTTGATAGTGTTCGGCGAAAATTATCTTTTGCACTTAAAATTTATCTAATTTACCAAATTCTAAAGATGTAGCAATTAAGTTCCGAACCGAATCTAACCTAGCCTAACCTAAGTAATTAATTCTGTTAGTCGAATACGATTACTATCAAGTTGAAGTTGAAAAAAGTAGTGCCTAAAAACGAATATTAGCCCTCATGTTTATTCTATTGTTAACGGAGTTAGGTTTTTTATCAGCTGAAAGTCGAAGGATTTAACCCTATTCCCACCCCGTAAAAACAGATTAAGCAGGCTTCCTGTTGCTCCAAGTTTATTAAGTAATTTAGAGTTAAACACGTCGAGGGGAAAAAAAATAGTTTGCAAGAAGTTTCGGTTAGAAACTGGTTAGCTCCAAACTTCCTTGCCACTTTATGGCACCGTCGAGTTTGCGTTTCTTCATTTAGTCAAACAAAATATCCACCTCAATTTAATACGTCAAATTGCTCTATCAATTAACCATTATTAAATGTTTGAAGCGAATACACAAATTAACGACAATAAATGTGCTTAAATTTACGAGCAACAAGACACCAAACTCGATTCGACACGAACTCGTGAATGTAAATATTTTGCAACTTCACGTGCAGGTTGCTTAGTTTGTTTGCCTCGTTTGTTCAAATCGTAAAGACGCGTTTAAGCGAATCAAATGTTTCTAAAACATAGGAAAACTATTCTTGACAACCTTTGTATTCTTTTTTTAGGTAGGGTGTCTGCAGCCGATAATTCCCACGATATTGAAGATATTAATCCTTTTGACCCTGCTGAGGCACATACATTTCTAACCCTCCGTGGGACGTGTGCCACGTGTGTAAATTGTTTTATATCATTTTTTTCACCTTATTCTATCATATACTATTATCTTTGAGTGTGATGACAACATAGCAATGTGCAGAATAATTTTTATTTAGCCAACAAAAGAAAGATTAAATCTAAGTAGAAAAATGTCGGGTTGAAAGGAATAGTTATTTAATTATACCACGAGGTATAATTTAAGACGTTATGATCTGCACAGTAATCAACATCCTACAAAATTCATCACTAGCAAGCTCTGCACAATTATTATGCATTAAGTTAACCCTATTCAGCGAGCAGTCCTAAAACAACACACGATATCTCCATTCAAACAATCCCGGATGCAGTGGTAAATCATCGCGAGGAATAGTCGCAAAATATCCGCGTTGGAAAGTTTACTCGGTAAATCATGAGGAACAAAACCATCGCACGAAAGGGCAAGTTTCCAGAAAGACATAGAACCGACAGGACACCTCTCCAAGGAACCTAGCCAAAAACTGTCGAGGCGTTTTGTCAGGTAAGCAACGCGATACGCGAATTTCGATTCAGCAGCATCGGTCTAGCACAGCCGGAGGGGTAAACCACCCTTGTATTTTTCCGCGTTTCGGGGGTGTCATAAGAAGCTTCAATAAAAAAAGAAACTCACCGTTCACGATGAGGATGACGCCTAGAAGGCAGAGCAGCAAGTGTCGCAGGCACATCTTCTCCTCTGTCGAGTGTCGAGCACAGAAAAAAAAAGGAACACGCAAAAAAGGGGATCCTCACTTGCTCCTGTCGGACATCGTTTTTTTAATCTCGCTTAGAAAAAGCCTTCTCTCGTTCGTTCTTCTATGGGACTATGGGCGATTCCGTGGCGATCAGTCGAGCAGAGATCCACAGACGTTCATCGTCGTCCTGCTGCGTCTTATCATCCTGGAAGAACTCTTCAAGGGAGTTCCAGGCAATTGACAATCTTAAAGAGTCAGCCAGGAAAAAGCAGCAAGGTTGTTGGAGAACCGAATTCGATGATAAATTACAATTAATTAGACTAATTAGAAATCCGATTCTTTACTCTGAAACCGTTGTATTCCCTTTCGTCTTCATTCGGTTTCTTTTCTATCCTTAGAATGGCTCTCTTCCCTTTTCTGTCCGTGGCACGGGTCTCGTCTGCGACTCTTTGTCTTCCGTCTTTCAGCCCAGGGATATAATATCTCCTTTCCCGAGGATCTTCGATCTGCTTGTTTGTTTTTGATGACGTCAGCTAGCTAGAAGCCGTGTCCTTTACGTGCTTCCCTTAAGAACGAACAGGGGATGGGGCTGCTCGAATACCCGTCTTCTACTCGGGACACTTGGTGACTCTTAACGTAATTACTTTCCCCGAGGACCTGCTTCGAATTCCTCGAATTTTAACAATCCAACGAACCGATCACTACCGTTTTTCTCTTAGCCATCCTCTTATCCTTCTCGCCACCGAACGAATGTTCTTATCTTTTTGTGAAATTACTTTTCAATAATCTTCGATTATTTTCGGGAGAATCGATTGATCACAAGGACGCAGAAATGACGAAAAGTGGCACGTCGAGAGTTAACGCGACGCGTGAACACCTCTGAAAGTCACCACGAGACACAACCACCCACGGTAAACTCGCGGCGCGTACTGATTGCGAGTCTCTCAAGGCGCTCCTCGAGGGTGATGAGCACGTTTCTCATCCCCACCACTGGCCCTAACTGAAAGACCGCGCGCCGATCGGCCGCGCATGCGCACTTCTCCTACTTCGCGGTTCAAGCACGACTCGCCGGCGCGACGCGACGCGACGCAACGTCGAGCGTCCCGACGCTTTTCAAGGAGCCAACTGACTGAACAGCGGCCAAGGTGGTCACGTGGTGGGGCGAAAGAGGAACGGAGATAGAAAACACGTAAAGCGCAGCGGGCCACGCACACACATCCGACTTGCGGCAAAAGTTATGACCTCAAAGGGGTCGTTAACGAGCACCCGCCAAATTAGTATAACGACCACTCCTCTCCCCTCGACGTCTCTTGGTACCACCCCGCTGATACCCTGGGTCTCCTTGGGACTGACTACTTTTCAAACTTGATCCTAGTTGAATCTTTCAGTTGAAGAAATCAAGCTAATTTTCTAGGTAAATATACTTTAAGCAGTCGTGGATTTGGCAATCATTTCATTCGTTCGTTTGATTGTATTTTAATCCTCGAACGGCGGCGGACTATGGAGAAAGCCACAAGTTTAATCTAATTTTGTATTTCATATTATTTCCATTTTCTAAATTTTATATTGTTCTTTTAAAACTTACACTTCCAATATATGAGACTCCTTCGTTTAAACATTGTATGTTTAACATATGTATGTTTCATAGATTTGGCTCTCGATTGAGCCAAACTCTGCTGATTAAGAATTAATAATTTATCAGCTGGAAAGGTATTAATAAAATTGGCGATGATGGTAATTACTGTTTCGAAATTAATTAATACGTTGATTGAAATTAAAGGTAATATCTTACTTTTTGGTCGGTATTTCTGACTTTTTTTTTCAAACTTCAATATATTGAAAAGCGTTATTTAAAAATGTGAAATGTCATTGGAAAAAATATGGCAAACAATTCTTAGTACTTTTATATTAATACTAAACCTAAACCAAACTTAAAATTAACCATTTGAATGCAAATGAAGTGAGAGGAAGTAAATAGAAAATAGTTAAAAAAGGTTTAATTTAATATTTGTTAATAATAAATTCAAGGAGTATAAATAAAAAGTGGGACTCAATCATATGGATTGCTATGTATCAGTATCTACTTCATTTCTTGTCCTTCGTAGTTTTTAATTTAGTTCACTTTAGGTTAAGTTCAGATTTAGTTTATAATAAAATAAACTATACTTACAATTGTTTACAACACTGGTAAGTGTTGATAGTGTTGCAAACAATTGTAAGTATAGTTTAATTTATTATAAACTAAACCTAACCTAAACCTAAAATGAACTAAATTTAAAACCTGGAAACACAAGAAATGCAGCAGATACTGATAGCAACCCACATGATCGAGTCCCACTTTTTATTCATACTCCTTGAATTTATTATTAACAAATTTTAAATTAAACCTTTCGATTATATTTTATTTTATTAAATATCGGCACTGCTACTTGTTTCACACTGAACGAATTTCTAAATAAAAATAATAAAATTCAACGTAAGCTGTAGGTAGATTTCAACGGAGAATTCAACGTAGATATTGCTTACTATTCCTAACCAAGAATACTTCTATATTTTCTATATTTCATGTGACTAACTTTTAAAATGTAAAAAATACAATTTTTAACGTTTCTTTTAAAAACGATATGTTTTATATTTTAAGGATGGCCAAGAACGTAAGATCTCCAATGTTATTATAATCTGAGAGTATCGTACTGCAATATTATGCGTCGCTCTCATCCATTTTAAGTGCATTCCACATTAATATTAACGCTAAGATTAATATGCGATACATGTGGCAAGATTTGAAGCACAAAGAGACTAGGTAAGCTGGAATCTGCATCGAAACTCGCATAATGTTACCCTTGATGACATGCCGACACCGATATACTTCCAATTTATGTCTCGTTAACGATGAAACTTGAACTATGCCGCGCCAAAATATCAAGCATATTTTTGTACACGATATCCTTATCGAATTTCATCCCTTTGCATTAACGTTCATCGAATTTTCCTTAACGATATCAACATTCTTTAAGGTCCACAAATTTTATTTATTAAAACAGATATTAAATGATAATACAAGTACTCTTCATTACTCTAAAAAAGTATGATAAATTTTTTAATAATCCAATTATTGTAACCTTAATTTTACATAATTCATAAAAATCTCGATACCCTTTTTTTATCTGATATCCAATTTAATATTGCGCAAGGGAGAATAATGCACATATATAGGATGTATCGATGATGCTCGACACCTGGTTGGTTTTTGTGGAGAAAAAAAAATTCTACAAGCATCGATACCCGTCGTGATCGTTAATTAATCTCTATAACGCGATCATGTATTCGAGGGAATACAAGCTACCTGTGTACTAACGAGCTGCGCGTCATACGCGATCGATTTAATTAATAATTAGTTTCTCCATATCAAAGCGATCCTCTGAACTCTGCTTTCTCTAGAGACGTAAATAATTATCCAATAGCCTGGACAGTGTAACGTATAATCAACAACGTGTCGGGCTATGGATCGTTTGACAAAGGAAAGGATTAAAACACTGAACCAGTTTCGAGGCATATACCACAGACCGCCAGCAATCTCTGTTCCAATTTTATTCATATGGGGTGAATGATCTCATTACAGGTCGTTTAAAATTTTATTTTTTAACTTATAAAAATATTTCAGAATTGAAAATTCCCAAATTCTCAGATTTAAAAATTCCACGGCTCTAATGCTCTAAAACTCTAAAATTCTGAAATTCTTAAATCCTAAAATTTTCAGCTTCTAAGATTCTGAAATTCTCTCGTAAATTTTTCGCGAAATACAAAGTAGGCACTAAACACTTGACATACTATTAATAAAGCTAAGGGACGTGGCCCACCTTCGAAATCCCACTCACGCCAATGCCCGAAACCCACATTTGGTAAATATTTAATTTAATTTCTGCACAGTCTCGGTGTTAAGATCATTAATTATATAATCAGCTAATAAAAAATCAATAACATTATAATATAAGATATAATATGCTCTTAATATAACTAATTCTGTTACTATTAGGTATACAAATTAATTCGGTGCCTTTTCTTTATTTTAATTAAAGATTTATTTTTGAAAAGCCATAGTAATTCCAATTATTGAAATAATCATTATTATTATTATGTTGTCTTGTCACTTTTCAAATATTCAAAACCGCGGGAAAATATTCAAATTTAATACATTAATTAAGAAGGCGTAATACTAAAGGCACTGAATTAATTTCATACACCTAATAATACGTTAATACTAGCATGTACCGCCGTATTAATTAGTAGAACAGAGAAATAAATGAAAATTACAGCGCCTCATAGTGTTTGTGCGTACAATGGACAAAAATCAAATATCCATAGTATTTAAATCATGATGTTCTATATATCAAACTGATCTGAAAGAAACATAGATTTCAAAAACATCTCTACTTTTAATAAGTATACTAATCTTTCTTTTAAATTGAGAGTAAAAGTTCGCCGTAGATTTTGGTGAATTTTCTTTAAACAAACGTAATTCGTAGAATATTTGTATATTTCATTTCATTTTTATAAGTTTTGTTAAACATTATAATACCTTTAAAAAAAGTGAAACAATTTTGAATGTTTATCAACATTGACGAGACTTTTCAAAAAAGCCCAAAAAGTACCTACTTGATATTTTGTACATTCATTTTGGGAATATTATACTTTATATACCTAGCTATCAACTTTAGCTGCTCTTTTCCCGAAACGAAGTAAATAATGAAAATTATTAGTACGACGCTCACCGCTCAAACTCTTTCTGGGACACTGTGTACAAATGCAATGTAAGTTCTCCATTGTGGATGCTGTCTTCAGTTTTGGAAAAGCAATCAGAGGTGACACGCAGCGAATATTACACAGTTATTTTTTCTTTATGTTAATTTTCTATTAGTATTATCAGTTTATAATTTAATTCTTATTAGTGTTATTATTAATTATTTTATAGTATTAGTGTAGCGGATATAGTGTAGTATAATATAAATATATAATATGTGTTAATATAGACATTTTACAATTTTATATTACGGACATGAGTCAACAGCCGCTAAGTGGTAATGTACAATACTTTTACAGGAACGTGTTTTCTTTATCATTGTGTTAACCCTTTGTTACATTGTGTTGGAAATGTACAACATATCTTCCATTTAAAATTTTTTTCGTTATAACAAACATTTGCTGCGATGTATAATTACTTTATTATGAAAGTTATATTTCCTAATTTTCAGAAATTTATATAAAAGATATTTATTACAAATTATTTATTAAAAACTGTTATTCTTATAATACTTAAATAATATACAAATAGTAAACTAATTATTAATTTGTATCTGAAGGTTAATATTGGATCATTTTAAATCATGTAACTATTTTCTAGACACGATAAGGAATTCGGATTTAGAGGGCTAATAGAACGACAATGTAAAATTAAATAGAAAAAATAATTTTGAGAAAATTCCATACTAAAACAAAGTTATGAATGTATACAGGAAATCCTGTTCGCCGTCGTCAATGTGTTAAGGTATTTCAAAATGTATTGATCAATTTTTTGAGGATTCCATCGAGTCTGAAATTTACGAGATATGGGTAGAAAGTTCTATTGAAAAATCGAAAATTCTGAGCGGACAGAAGGGTTCTTGGACGATGCTTTGGAAGGGAGGAGGAGCCGTTTTCCGCGCGGCGATTTAGCAAGTTCCAGCAATAACCGAGCGGAACGAGGCGGAGATGAATTCGTCGGGAGAGAAAAAAAAGTTTTTTTCGTGGCTCTCTCGTGGCACGCTTTGATCGGCGGCCCTTCAAAGCACCACCGACCCCCTGTCTCATTTCGATTCTGTTTTACTCCGCCCGCATATCGATATTCTCCCTACCCCCTTTTTCCTTCGACCTTTCTCTTTATTCGCGCCTCCGTCAGGTCGAGCAATTTTCGGCTTCGCGGAGAAACGCGACCGAGAAGATAGAACAAAAAAAGAGAGAGAGAATAGTTGAGACTAAAAAGAACAGTCCTCATTAACCAGTGCTGGTACCTCTATGGGGAGGAAGCTGTGCCTAAAAGAGGGTGAAATTTCCTTTTCTCCTCTGAAATGGATTTTGCTGTGAACGATTAATCTGTTCGGAGAGTGAATAACCATTGAAGCTCGTTTCAAAATTATCTGAATGTCAAACATCGATTTCTCAGAGAGGTTGATGATTCGAAAAAAAAACTTGCGCAGCTTTGGTGATTTAATCGTTGAACAGAGTAGTCTAGGTCGATTCAAATCCAAACCTATAAAACATATGTTAAATGTACAATTTTCAAATGAAAGAGTTTCATTTATTGAAAGAATAATCTTTAAAAGAACAGTGCGAAGTTCAGAAAATGAAAATAATATAATACAATATTGCATTAAAGAGTATAGCCCGTTAAGGTGGTCAAAAGTGCCCCTAAACCAAATTCGATTTGCGATGAATTATTCGATAGCTTATCAAGAAAAAACAGTCTGTGCCAAGTTTCAGCCCTGTATCTCATCGTGGGGGGGGGGGGGGGGGGGGGGGAGAGGAGGAGGAGGAGTTACGGGTAAAAATGTAATTGCGAAGTTTTTGGCCAATTTCTCCAATTTAATGACATTCGAAAATTCTGAGTCCAAGTGTTAATTAAACGTTCAATGAGGGAGGAATTCGATGGACTTGAGTCAATTGTGACCCGATTTAAACATAGACTCATCATTTATATAGTTTGTATAATTAGACGTGGCATGCCAATATAATATCTCCCAAAAAAAGGTGAGGGCCGAGAATTTTAATGGTTGCAATAAAGAAGAAACGTGCTCTGTGAAATATTGAATCGTACGAGCGTGAATTTCAGCACGAGGTAAAGAGGGTCGTTCGAAACCAGATCGTTAATAATCAACGATGCGCGTTACTGCTGTTTTAAATCGCGAACAAAATTAATATTTCATCATCGCAGTCGAATATCGCCTACGTTTTGCAACTTTCGATTCTCCCCGTGGAAAAATCAAATGTCCGATCGAACAATTCAAAAAATACATAGCCGTGAACTCTGAATAGCAAGGACAACTTATATGTTGCGTGGGTTAATTGGCTCACATTTCGATTCAGAACGTTGTATTCGTAAAACATAACAGCAATCTTTAAAATGCAATATTTCTTCACTGAATATATAATCTTATTTATTCAACATTCATTACAATCATTACGATAAAGTATTAAAAGACTTTATACGCAAATAAACTTTTTAATTTTTCGAAAAATTAAGAATTTTTAGACCTGGGGCTATCAAACCTTCGAGTACGTTCTTGGTACATATTTTAATAATTTAAAGATACGCAAAGTTGGAAAGGAGAGAATTTATTTTTACAATAGTAATTGGATCAAAAACTAACACAATTATAGTAGATTTAAAAGTTTGGAATTTAGTACCATCATCATGAAAAATTATTAGACCATCATCACATAAGAAAAATTTATCAAGATTATAACAGATTCCAAAATTTCGAATTTTTTGACATAAAAAATGGAAGGCTTAGAACGGATCTACCTCAAGAGTGGGCCCAGGATCGTAGTTCTGTATCAAACGCCCGTAAATTGTATCACCGTTGCGTATCCATTTGAAGAGACAGGCGTTGCATCGTTGCATGTCACAGCGTGCTACGGTTCGGTCAATATTTCTTTGTTTCTTGAAAGAAACGGTTCGGCAATAGGACTATAGTCCGTCCAACGAGACGAGTCAGTAAATGTATACAAACTCTCGGGCGCGAAGCAGGATCGCAGTCCCATCGAAGTTGTCGCAGTGAAGTTGGCTACACATTCACTAACACGGCGTGAATGGGTTAGTGCGCCAACTTCACCGACACGGCGTGAATAGGTTAGTGCGCCAACTTCACTGCGACAACTTCGATGGGACTCAGTGTACAGGGTGATCCTCTCGCTACAGGACACACAGGAACACTGGCGACAATGACCGCACCATAAAGAGGTCCGTATTGTCACGTGTCAGTGGGGACTCTGTGCGTCTTCATAGTGCGGTCAAGGAGTTCATTGTCGCCAGTTCCTTTGTGTCCGGGAGCGAGAGGATCACCCTGTATATCGATCCCTGCATACTAAAAGTATACAGGCAAAAGTGGTCACGGCAAGGGACCACCAAATGTTGGCCCTGAGCTCGACACTTGGCAACTCGTCTCGTTGGACGGACTAGAGGCCACTATAGTCGAGGAGTTTCGGTTTACTGCGTGCTGTTCCTTTGATATGAAGATACGCAACGGGCTCATCCGAAAAATTTGGCGGTTCTTTGCCGTTGCATCGAAGGAAAGGTTCATGCGTTTGCACTTGACATAGCTTATATTGCAATGTTATTTTCAGAAACTATATCTTTTCAATTGCGATTTTCAAGTAAAGGATTAGTCGTATCGAAAAAATGAAAGAGACCTTCTTTGTGCAGAATTTTAAGACAAACAACTTTTGTCTAAAACATTCTTTCGTATCTGCATTTCTTTTCGAGAAATTCAATAAAAACTGTTTTGAGGGTAGTTCTAAATATTAAACAACCCTTAAAATGCTAAACAACAGGGATGAAGGAGTCAGAAAACCACTTTGACTAATTCTAGTAAAATCCCCACTGTTATCAAAGAAGTGCTTGGACAATATTGAGAATAGTGAGAATTTAGTCACTTTGACCTCCCGTATCTCCAAAACTACCTCTATGCTCAACTTAAATTTTTTCTGAGATTAATGTACCATCATATAGAACTGATTGGCACATACAGGGTGATCCTCTCGTTACGCTATCCGAAAGGAAGTACCGCAACAATATAATGTACAAGTCGACATCCCATTTCTGTCATCGCTTGCTTAAAGCCTCGTACTCAATTGAGCATTTTTGCCCGAACGAATGCTTTCGGCGAACGAATGCTCTCGTAAGAACAACATACCTATTTGAAAATCCAAGCGAAGACACGAAATGCTAGATATATCAAGCGGGAACATGACACTTGAGGCACGGATATAATCATTGATAGTTTCTATGCGAGCGAATATGCATTTCTTGTTTTTTTTTACATTTTCAACTTTTTAAAACTTCAGAATATTAAAATCACGTTTTTCTCAAAAACATTTCCCTAAATTATAAACCGATTCCCAAAATTCCTCTTTAAACTTGCAGATGTAATGAAAGTTCTACAGTACTAAGCGATGGACTCTTACAATAAAGAAACAGCACGCAGCAGATTGAAACTACTCGCCTGTAGCGGCCGAGCCCTATTCCCTTACCGTTTCTTTCAAGAAACGAAGAAAAATTGACCGAGATGTAGCACGCTGTGATGTGCGGCAATGCTACGCGTGCCTCTTCAAAAGGATACGCAACGGTGAAACGATACGGACGTTTGATACAAGTGGATACCCGTCTTTAGACCCTCCATTGCTCGACGCTGACCTTAATATTTAAACTTCACATTTATCATTTTAACATTTAAATCTTAAAAAAAAGTATCATACTGTCTATTATTTTTATCTGCACCCGCCCCTAAACCTTCGATCACCGTCAGACGAGTCAATGAACTGAACAAACAAAGAAAATCAGAAAATCCTCCGGTTTTTCTCTCCTCGTTCCTTGTAAACGAGATCCGTTCGAAATTTCGATTAAATGGGATTTCGATATGCGCGAAACATGTCCCGAAGGGAAATTTAGCGAGCTCTGTATTAGCCTGGTTGCGAGGGTGGGGTGGTACGAAACGGAAGGGGAAACGAGGTAGTTTTCGCCGATAGAGTCATTGGCCGTTCGGCTGGATAATGCGAAATGAAATTGTCACAATAATCGTTGGCGACCGTATACGCCTGCGACTGAATAAACTTGGACAGTTATACGGGGTGGTCAGTTTATTCGGGATCTCTACTCGGTAATTCGACGGATCGGCAACCGAACAGAAATTTTCGCATCGAACGATGTTTGCCGAACGCACGTAATCGCTGAGTAATTGAAATTAAATAATTAATCGAACGACTACGTGATAGATTCGACGAAGAACGCAGTAATGAATTGAACGACGAATTTAACGATTGAACGTGGGCAAGCTTTGGATCTTCTATATTTATCAGGTCATTACAAAAGTCTTGCAAAGATGTTTAACTACTCTGTAAATCGTTTTAAAGGGGTGTATTCAGTTAGGCATTAAAAAGAAAGGACGATTTTTGTTATTTTTTATCAACAAAATGTTAAATCATTTTGTAATAAATTTTTATAACATATGAGAGTTTTTGGGATTTCTTATTGCAAGATATTAATAATTTTTTAAGGTAATCATTTACCTAGAAAAAACCTTTCCTGAGAAAAAAAATCTTGAATATTATTAATTATAAACTAATTTCTATGGAATTGTTTAAGTATTAATAGCAAAGAAAATCTTCCTCTCGATTGCTCCAAATCCTCTCAAAGTTCTTTCCACCCACGAAATTGATCGTATCTTTTTCTTTCGTTCTTTGTTCGAAAAAGCTGATTGGCTATCAGCGGCGTGCCGCTGATAACAGGTGAACTGTTATCAGAATAAATTCGCAGTCGATTTTTCGACGCTCGTTACGCGGCCACGAGATTCATCAGGAAGCAAACGTTTCACGTCCGCGATTGTCCCCTTTGGTCGATCGATTATATCCTCCGAAAAATGCAAACACCCTTCCTGGTGCAGCTGTTCCATTTTCATATTTTTTTTTTGTCATCTTCCAGCCAAGAATTTTTCAATATTCGCTACACTTCCCCCGGGATGTTCCCGCGTATCGATATTCCATTTCGTCGAGCGAATCGAGCGACGATGGCGACGCTGCACAGATCATCGAGAACGATGAACAAGGGTGAGAGAGAGAGAGAAAGTTTCGGCTAGAACACGCTGAAAGATGTGACGAGGCCGTCGTTTACCTTTATCGTCGCCTTTACCTTCCTCGCTATCATTATATGGATTGGCGCACCCTGCCAGGATGCTGGACTTCCACCCACTATGGGATTCATTCGGCCGCCGAAATGGGTCGAATTTAAACAATCTGTCTGCACCATGTGGAAAGGAAATAGAAAAAGAATTGGTTTATGAGTGTTTTGTTGAGTGAGATGGAGTTGAAGGAAAGGGTTGCTTAAGCTTTGAATAGCGGAGGCTGGGTCAATCGAGGTTCAAACGTATGAAACATGTACAACGATATCAATCTAAACTTGAATGTATAATTTTTAAACAGAAGAATTTTATGTATTGGAAGTATAATTTTTAAAGGAACACTTCAAAATTTAGAAAATGAAAACAATATGAAATACAATGTTACGTTAAATTTGAAGCTCCCTCCGTGGTCCGTCATTCGAGAATTAAGAAAGTATTTTGAGAATTAAATTAAAGAAAATTATTAGAGCTAGTAAGTTGGCGTGTTGCATAGATATTTATTTGTGTATTTAAGTAAAATGTTATAAATCTGTATAAAACATTTTGTTAAAAATTGTGTGAGTTATAAATAAGTAAGTTATAACAGCTTTTGAGGAAATTGGCAATAACTTCCATAATCATGAATATTATTCAATGAAAAGGTTATATGTTAAGGGGGTAGACACGGGTAATGCAGCGAGGTGACCTTACCGGCAAAAATGGGCCTAACAAGGGACATTACCCAATAGACACACGCCGATTTTGATGCCCTTTGAGTATGACACAAAACTCAAAAAAATATTTGACACGTATTTTTTTTTATCGGCAATCGTCCATGCTGAAAGGGTAAAAAAAATGACAAAAATAGATTATTTTTCAATATATTTTTTAAACAAATAAATTTATCAGAAAGGTGGCTACATAGAAAAATTTGCTGTTCAAAAACACATATATTCCATTTTGAAATTTTCGCCTATACCTAATAGTTCCTGAGATATCCAAGAAAATATGTTTTGCACCCCTAACTTTGAGGGCTATTTTCACCCCTTCAGTATGGACGATTGCCGATAAAAAAAAATACGTGTCAAATATTTTTTTGAATTCTATATCATACTCAAAGGGCATCAAAATCGGCGTGTGTCGATTGAGTAATGTCCCTTGTAAGAAGGGGTCCGGGATTTTTCGTTCTTCGTCCTTATATGAGAATATTTTAGGCTGGGTGAAGGCTCATTCAAAAGAGGAAGGTTCAATACAGCGCGCTCTGGTCATGATTCAACGAGATTTTGTTAATGTCTAATAATATTCTTTCGCTATTTTGGGGCAAGTGCCGTGCTGTTCCTTGCTCTTTCTGGAAGGCATTGCATTACTGCCCCACTCCGTGACTAGATTCTTCAAAAAACATGTCTCTGTTTTTTAACAATGCAACGTCGCACAGTGGGGCGACCATATACGAATGTTGGACATTAAGGCAAAATATTAATGTTGTAATTTAAGAACTTAAGTATATTTTTATGAATCTTTAAGTCTTCCACAATTATGTTCCACAATATTTTTACGTTTTGAACCACTATTTACCCTGAGGCATCCAAAATTAGTTACATCGATCAATTTTTCTTTTTGGTAATTCACATTCTAATCCTTGTATTTTGTGACTTTACCAAAAGAATATGTGTAATATCTAATGTTGTGGTTCTAATAATTCTGAAATAAACAGAGAGGTGACATAAATAATCAACAGAAATGTATTGCATTTGATTATAAAAGATATAAATGTTTTATTCAATTACAAAAATCGCCCAAAACGCCCAGAAAAAACTTTGCACCATTTGTTTTTAGAAAGTATGTAGATCGTAGCCATTCAAGTGTTTTTTGCTTTTTGTTGCCTTTTCGTCAGATATTTAATTTAATTGTTTAACAGTTTAAGCTTTATATCTTTGGTTGTAAGGTATGAAAAATATTGAAAAAAATCAGGAATATTCTGCTCCATGACCAACGTGTTTCTGAATTTTTTCAGAATTTTTCATTGCATAATGGACTTTTAAAAAATTCGGAAAGTTTAAAAAAATTTTTTCTTTAAATAGATTTTTTATACAGATGTATCACATTATATATAGACGCTTATGTTTGAAGAACAATTAGTATTAAATATTTAACGAATTATATTTACTTCATACTTCATTATACCAATGTCCAACATTCGTATATGGTCGCCCCACTATGCGTCGGGTTGCCTGCCGTCCCTCACACTTATCTTCTGGTAAATAGTCAGTTCTGAGTCAACTGATAGGACACCAGTCACCAGACATCGTGGGGCGGCGCGGCGTCTGGAGTGTTTACAATCGTGCGTTTCCGCGAGAGCAGGGGACCGAAGGGGTCTCAGCCATAAACCCGGCAGAGTAGTACGATAACTTAGCGACTTCGAAGTCGCTGATTATTGTTCTAGCTAAACCTCTCGCTCAAGTATTCTGGGTCGAAGTCCCAATTCGGGCCTTGTTCCAGCCATAAACTATTGAAGAGTTGAATGAACATAAACCACCTGCCTTCACTCTGCCAGCAGAATTTGCCCCCGCTAAAATATTTAAACTTTGTGGAAAAAATATTGTACGAAATGTAAAACCATGTGCCAAAGAAGATCCATTAGTTTTTTCGAAAATTTCCTAAAGATAATTAATGAACGTATTACGCATGGTGAAAAACTTCACGTAGGTAACACGAATTTTTGAAAGGGCCTTGTGGTAAAAAACGGTTCTTTCACTAGCCATATTTTCTTATCACAGCCTTCAATTAGGACTGTCGTTCAGTCGGCAGAAAATCATTAACATTTTCCGCCAAAATATTTCGCAGTGCTCAGCAATGGGTTCCCACCGGTCTCGTTTCTATTTATACCCGTGAAAAGTGCGAATACCACTAAAGGATAAAACGAAAAGAAGAAAGAAAGAATCGGGATGAAAAGCGAAAGAGTATAAAAAACAATTTCGTTGCCGTGCGCCGGCGAAGCAATGAAGTTTTGGGTCACCGAACTTCTATTGCCATTAATTAAATTGAAAGTTTGCCGCGCGATAATTTGATATTTCAGGAGTCTCGCGAATTTAGAAACACCGCGGAACTTCCTTTTACCCTTCCACCACTCTAATTTGCACGCTTTGCGTGTCACGAAGAAAAATCCTTACCCTTCTCCCTTTTACGGCTCGCGAGAGGATGAACTCCGTAGGGATCTCGCTTTTCTACTCGTCGATAAAACGTTGAAGGATAGTCGGCCACTTTTTCGTGGAAAGGTTCGGCCACTTTCAACGGTTACTTTTGTTCTTTCAATACCATGAGAGTTTTATTATATTTAATTAGAACGAGATCGTGGAGCTTTTCATAATAGCGGTAATGCCGTAATAATAATGGTGGTAGATTAATAGTAGTGATAGTGATTGATGATTGGTAAATAGTGATTAGCGGTTATAGTTGCAGTGATATAATAGTAGTGCTAATAAGCTATTAATAGCAACAGTAGTAGTAATTACATAAAACAATAAGTATCTTCTCTGCACTACTATTAAATAATATAATTTTCCTCGTATTTATCGAACGTAATATAAAGACCTTTAACGGGTAACGGTATTATTCAATGCGGAGCAAACGCAATTAAAATTTAATTAACTTTCCGATAGTGGAAGCACAGAGAGAAGATTACAGGAAAATTATGAACTCGCAAACGAAACAAATGTTTCTCGCACTCATAAATATCGTTCAGGCAATAATTACCAACTCTGTCGCCAAATTATATGAATTTTAAATTTAATTAACCTGAGTGGTTTCTTCGATCCAGTCGTTTATTTGCAGGGGCATTATATGAATCCCAGATTATTCGCATACACTCAGGAAATCATTGATTGCAATTGTTATAACGCAACGATCCAGTAATACCTCAACGGAATGATTTCGTTAAATATTATTCAGGTAAATATTTTTCTTTAACACGTTACAAAATTCCTGATAGAATACTGTGATACTTGGTTCACTTTCAACGTGATTTTCCATCGGTTTCCAATATCGGAAAATGAGTGGCTCAATTGGTCGAACAAGTTGTCCGACAAACGAAAAAGCCGAGTTTGAGTTCTGATTCAGCGATTCTATATAGAACCTTTCTCCTTCTACGAATTTACTTCAACAAAGTCGTTCTATCCTATCAGCAATCAGATTTCAGTTACTTCAACCTCCACTGTATTCTTTTATATCTATGGTCACAGCTATAGATGTCGTTTCATACCTTATTAAAAAAGTGGCGAATTTTTTTAGCAATATTGCAAAAAATTACTAATCATCAGTAACCATAGCAAACATTGAAATAAGCACAGAAGGTAACTATCGACCACGATAAAAAAAAAAAAAGAATTTCAGTGTTCGTTACAAAAACAGGGAGGAAGTGAGAGAAACAGAGGATTGTTAGAACAAGGGTAAAAAAAAAGGCTTGCGGTGTGGTGATTCAATTTAAAATGGACCACGGAAAGGACGATACCTCGCGGGTGTGTATAGGAACTCGCGGGTATTATATTACTTTCTATTGGCTCTCGTCACCCTATACGAACAGAAGGAAGGGGGATGAAAACGAAAGGGTGGCGAGAAGAGGAACGGTGCAAGCTTGCACCGCGAAATCCGCACTCATAAAAGCTCCATTTTACACGTTTCGATGGCACCAGGGAATACCGTCCGTTTCGCGATACTTTTACCTCCTCTCTTTTTCTACCTCTTCCTCTATACTCTATTCGCTACAGTTTACCACTTCCACAACGACACGCTTGATGTAAAATTAAAAGAACTAAAAAAAAGTATGAAATAAAAAGATAATGATTTAATAATAACATAATTTTTATTATTGTCTCTTTAGTGAAAGTTCCTTGTTATTATTTTTCTTCCTTTTTTTAGTGAGAAAATATTGCATATATGTAAACAATTTAAAAATATATTAAAATGTAATGAAATAAAATACTACCAAAAGAAACGTTATTTTAAAACGTAAATTCTTCTTTATTTTAATTTCACTATTCTTTGAGGAATGAATCTACTGCACTTCTGGAAATTCGTCTCTGGTTTTCGCCAGAATGAAGAAAAATTATACCACCGCTTCGTACATTTTCCCATCTCGCTTTTCAATAAATTTCGCGACAGTGAACGAGCCGTTACGCGCACCAGGAGGCGAACAACGCTAAACACGCCCACAAAAGAGACCACGTCCCGACAGGATACGTGACCACGATGCACTCTTGCAAGCCCACAGATTGAATCACGTTGTCGATCGAGCTTACCCCTTTTCTCGACTGATGAACTGCCCCAGCTTTCTACGTAAACGCATAGGGTGTCGTTAATACTGTGGACGGGCTGTTTAGACGGGCTCTAAACAGCTGCGGCTTTTGAATACGTCCAATGAATGCGTCCTTCAGGTACTCCAAGGAAATTATAAATGAGGTCTTTCTGTAGTGTTGCCTTTTTAAATTAAGCTGTATTACGTGACAATGGAAACCGTTATTAATACGATTACTTGATTCTTTAATTTAAACTTTTCAATTACTACCTTATAAAATTAATGTAATATTAATACTAGGAATAATTTTTCGTTTAATTATTTATTTAATTATGTTATACTCGTGGAAATTCTATAAATTCTATTTACAGTGGACTCTCTTTATGTTGCCATAAAAAAAATGATAAAAGTGGAATATTTACAGAAACAATAGCATAAGAAAAATTCATTCTATGCAGCAAATAACATCTTCCTGGATAGATTTATCTATACCAAGGCAGAAAATTTCAGGAAGTCCTTAAATTGCTCAACAGTAAATACGACAATATTACAAGAATCTAGTTCATATAAAATTTTCATAAAATCGCCCCTAGAAAGCGTACTAACCATTATCCCATCTCCAGCAATGTCTAAAACAACAAAAGTTTAATGATTTCTTGGGTTACTTCAAAGCTTCAATTCAATGCACTTCACACTTCCAGAAAACTTTCCAAGATTACAAATCGACCAGCAAACTATATAGTTCTTGCTAGCTGAACCGACCGGACCGCAGGAAGAAAGGAAGAAAAGGAAGCAAGTACGATGGCCAATGTTTCCTTGGGCGTCGAATCAGGAAGTCCAATGATGGTGCTCCTAAATAAAGCATGAACTTGGAGAGTTCGGTTCCAATTTAATGGCAAACCGCCGGACTGTCCGATATGTGGCAGTGGCCACTTGGCAATCCGCTCGAATACGTTCGCGTCCTCATCGAGAGGCCGATCGTCCTGCCTATCTTCTGTTCCATCTCACAATCTCGACCCTCGGACCCCAGCTCTCGTGTGTCCAGCCCCACGGTGCTCGTGGGAAACCACGTTTTGGCGTCACTCCAAATTGCGTGCAAAACCATCAGTGGTAAATGTGAACGACGAATGGCCCATTCGAGGAACGATTGGGATGAGTGTACCTACCGATCGTGATCGATCGATCCACGTTGTCGTTCGTAACGAAAAGTGGCCGGTCGTTAATGAATCGAGCTAACGGGAACGATGAAACGACGCCTTCGAGTTGTTCCAAACCTTTCCACCTTCGCGTTGTCTCTAATTTTGAATTCGTCCATTCTTTCTGTTTTTATTCTGTTTCGAAGATCATGGTATACTCTGCTAATCTCGAAACGTAGATTTTAGGAAGTGCTGGAAATTTTAGACATGGATTTTAAAAAGTTTGAACTAGTGTATTTTGGAAATTGTGGGCTTGGAAGTTTTAGAAATTTTTAATCCGTAGGTTTTCAAAATTTTGGACTACTAGATAATCAAATTCGAAGGGAAGGTTTTCTAATTTATTTTATTTCATTAATTTTGCTGGAAATCAAAAAGAAATATTAATATAGTTTTTAGCACCTCTAAATAAAATTTATATTTTTCAAAAATTCAGATTATTATAATTGTATTTTACTCTATTTTGACAGAAACTAAAAAAACACTTCGAAAAAAGTTTTAAGATATAATCTAAAGATTTCAATAAAAGAGTTCACCTAAATAAGAGAGAAGTACAGATTGAAATCACCTAGAAGCTTATTTCGGGTTGAATCTGGTCGTTAACTTCCGCAGAGCAAGCAGCACGTTGACCCAAAGCATTCGTCTGACGTTTAGACGTTCTGGTCGAACTACAACTACCTTGGATCGAGCAATCTGACGATTCTACTGAGAAGTCCAACTCCGAGAAACACTCGATCCGTCGGATAACCGTACGACTGGCCAATCTAACGCCTCCATCAGCCAATACAGAGGTTTGGTCTGGTCAACCGCTATGGTGTCACTTCCAACTATTTATCTATTCCACCTATTCCCACTTGGCTGCCGAGTTACAGACCTATTCTGCTTGTCTGACCGTGCGTCTGGCCACACGCTGCCCTCTACTACTTACACCGCCAGACTATTTTATTATGTGTATTTGCTGGACTATTTTAGTCTATTAGCGGAGAGGGTACGAATATTGGATACCCATTTTATTTTAACATGTACAGCGTTCCAGAATAGTCATAAACCGAAAAATCAGATATAGAAATTTGAGAAATATTGTACGGAATGTGCTGAATAAATATAAATATTATAGATATTACAAATCGGTTAAAGTCTAGACCTTCTGTTTTCTCATTTTTTCTAATTTATGACAAATTCAGGCTAACAGAAATTCGGGTAGTAATATGAGATGAAATTACTTAATAATTAATGAATATTAATAATAAATTAAACATAACAGAACGTTAATTTACGTTTCTTTTATTTTATTTTGCTCATAAGTGGCATGATGGGCACTCAATCCATAATTCGCCTTTACAATCTTCAGAAAATCTTTTATTGTAAAATATGCACATTTTATATGTTCATACGTTTATTTTAGTATTTAGTAATAAGTTTAGAATGTGGTAGTAATATAAGAGTGATCAAGTATCTCATATTTCTACCCATTTGTCATTTTAATATCTATTAATATTTATCATAATCAAACCACAGATACTTCAAATATCCTTTGATATACTGATACTATATGATTATTATAGTATAACTTACTTGTTTTGCTTTTTTAAAACGCACAATATAAACCCAAGTCACTTTAAAAAACACAAATCTATCGCGTGACGAACTCGCTAAGGACAAACATTGAAGCAGAATGAGATGAAACGATAGACGTTTACATTATTAAGAAAACAGGAGAGTTTTTATGCTTTCCATAATGTAAATTTCCATAAATTTTGCACAATAACAACTGTGTTCTTGTCAAGAACAAGTATTATAAAAAATCCATCATTCCCAGAAAAAGTCGCATCATAGTTAAATGTATCCCCCGCGAATATGCAGTGTGATCGCTGACACCTCAAGATGAGGGATCCTGAAAGGAATTATGTAGGTGGAGCCAGCGGCCAAGCCCCATTACCCCTGTGCTGTTCAGTTTGTACTGTGCAGAGATGAAAAGATGACGAGCGGAAGGAATACGGATACGATTGGTCGTATTTGGAAAATCACACCTCATGCATACGCATTACGCATTCTAGATGGTCGCGCGTTATTGGCCCATGCGGTCACATATTAATCGCTTTGCCTGACAAAGAAGGAAAATGAGACTTCGTGACAAAGTAAAATGGTACGAAATCAGGGTTGCGATGAACTTTAAACGCGCGGATTAAAGATGGGGACACAGCGGAGCGTGCGAAGTGCTCCCAGCGACCCTATGCCGTACCGCTAGTCATCTTTCTATCTCTGCACAGTAGGTGCTCGGCAACTTACGATCACTGCATAGTAGATACCTTCTTCTCTACTGCTACTTTTATTTCAATTGATTATTATGTACAGAGTGATCCGTGAAAAGAAAACATTTAAATATTTCCTTAAATACAAAATTATGGTTACAGAAAGAGTTCTATTAATTTAACACAGTCACTGTGGGGATCTTCAGAGCCACGTCCTTTTGTATAAGCAAAAATCAAGGTGTAGACCAGGCCTGTCCAAGTAGGGGAATTTACTCCTGGAACACATGTTTTGGGTCCCCTTCCAACGCTGCTCCTTCAAGTAAGATGGGACCGAGGAGACAATACCGCCGCTAGGAAAAACGGAGAGACGATAGTCGGAACCGTTCCATCTTACTTGAAGGAGCAGCGTTGGAAGGGGGCCCAAAACATGTGTTTCAGGAGTGGATTCCCCTACTTGGACAGGCCTGGTGTAGACTTTAACCGATTTATAATGGTGCCGCCGATTCTTGCGTCGCAGCGTGGCAAAATTTGTAATCGATCTATAGTGGTGCCGCCGAATCCTGCGTCGCAGAACAATGTTTGCGACTCGTGCTTCGGTGAAAATGTAAAATCGGGACGTCAAGGAAGGACAACGTTTTTAATAAAATAATTTTTAACAAAAAGTACAACCGACTTCGAAATGCACTAAAAAGTATGAAATAATTTCTACTTCATTTATACAAATACCCAACAGCTATTAATAAAACCTATTTACTCGTTAAATAGTATACTAAATACATTTCAACCTTTTCGGAGGTGGCGCAAAATTAAAAACTTTTCTTCTACTAGGAAGATTCAGGCGTCGATAACCTATCAAATCATTATTGGCAGCATCGTATATTCGGATATTTTTAATTTTGCGCCGCCTCCGAAAAGGTTGAAATGTATTTAGTATACTATTGTATTTAACGAGTAAATAGGTTTTATTAATAGCTGTTGGGTATTTGTATAAATGAAGTAGAAATTATTTCATACTTTTTAGTGCATTTCGAAGTCGGTTGTATTTTTTGTTAAAAATTATTTTATTTATGTACAGTATTACAGTATTATCCGTGCTTTTGTTTCAGAAGAACACTATGGAGATAATTTTTTTACCATTTTCAGTATAGAAAATGAATGTTAGTATTGCAATAAAAGTATTATTATTGTTGTATATTTTTTATTTAAATTTAGAAATCGCTGCCAACAGATTTTTAATTTATTTGATGCAGTAATGACAAACTCTTCTCTACGCAGACCCCTCTTTTCAGGGAGCCTTAGGCATGTACTGTTTATCGATCACAAGAAGTCCCACGAGAATAACTCAATCTGATTGGCCGTACCCTACTTCAGTCCACACGTACTTTCAGTCCTGACGTATGATTGGTCGAAGCGGTCACATCACTATTTAGACTCGTGTAAAACTAGGGTGTTAGTCGATGTGCGCGTAGTACCTCCTCTTGTCCCTGTGGCGTCCCGCAAGACTTCTTGTGATTGGTGTACCTATATTACCTGTTTTGCTTAGCAATAAATACGGCTCTGGGAACACCAGTGAATGACAGTGTAAATTATATATGTATGTACTGTAACGTGGTGACACGATTGCTCCTCCGTTACATTGCCAAGCTTCGCCTGGCTTTGTTTTAAGCTCCCCCCCCCCCCCCCCCCCCCCCCCCCCCCAAACCCCTACCCTTCCCAACCACCTGCTTCGGGGTCAAGAGGGTCGAAAAGAGAGTGGGCCGGGAAGCAGAGTTAAGCCCAGCGACGCTGCACAACCAGAAGAGGAAATCCAGTCCACAAGGACGCCGACGACCCACACAAGAGCACCCCAGGGGAGAACGTCCCGCTGTCAGCTGAGTACGGCCCGAAGAAGTCACTCGACGTCCCAATGGTGCCATCTCTACGCCCGGCCCAAGGATCCTCACCGAACAGCGCATTGCCAATCACTCTCTGTATCGACCCGTTATCGACTCCCGTCCCCAAGCCAATCCCTTATCGATACAGACCCACCAAGTAATTAGCCCCTGACCCGTATCCCCTTCCCAAAATTTCCGTGCGCAAGGCTCGCCGTCGCGACGACAGCGACGAGCGAGCATTAGAAATCGAGATTTAGTAGTGAAAGCGACAGTTACGATTTTGTAGAGAAGCGAATTAGGGATTGAGTAGCGAAAATAATAGATATAGAAATTTTGGTAGCGAAGGAGAATAGCGATTTTAGAGTTTTGCAAAGCGATAAGAGTGTGTATGAACGAGCGGTTACGGACCAGAGCATTTGGTGAGTCCCTTCCATTACCTTTTATAATATCTGGAGAGTAACGGGTACGTTCCGCGAACGGTTTATTGTAAATCGCGATATCGTTCCACCTACTGCCCTACTCCCGACGATCCCCTGTTTCACTGCACAATCCTCCCTCGATTGCGTAACAACCAACATCCTCGAGACCCCCACCCCTGAAATTCCCGACCCCCCGTAGTTCCCGCTTTCACGAACTCCCTCGTGAAGCCTGTGACAGGGGACGTGCCCGAAGCCGGCCACGGTAGAGCCGCGTGTCCCCTGCCTACTGTAAAGACCCAGAGATCCCCGCACCTCCCCTTTTCTTTCGATTGCCACAAAAGTGGCTGGCGCCCAACACGATAGTAAAGACCTATTATATTGTATAAAGTGAACCCCCGGAAAAGGGTCACAGTACATCTATTCGAATAATTAAAAGAATAATATTATTCTCAATAACGTCACTATTACGCTAATAATGTAAAATGGCAAATAGGAAGCTTGAAAGTAGAAATTTGAAAATTAATTTAACGGCAACAAAAGAATAATATTATTGTGGTGATTGTGAACAGTTGGAAAGTGCGCGCGAATGAGAAAAGTAGTGTGATTGGCAGGATGCGAGTAAGGGAGAGAGAGGATGTGTGCAAGGGAGAGGAAGAACGAAGTGCGAATGTTTGATGACGAGTTAGTGGATCCTTCTTGAGCGATTAGCGAAACAAGTAACGTGCTACGTGAAAATTTATCAAAGTTTGTTAATTATCTGTATTTTAATAAGTGTTTCTTTACTACAATGCAAAGCATGTTTAATGTAAGACTAGAATAAATTGCCACATTATTTTGAATAGCATTGTCATTAATACTAATATGTATCGTGTTCAAAAGTTTCATATTGCTAGTGAAATGGATTTGAATAAAATATGACATGGAGTAATGTTTGCTGTAATAATAATAATAATATAGATAGAATAACAGGTAGAAAGTCCGTCCACGTCGTCAAATATTAGCGTCGTCAAAAAGCATCACATCAGACATCGATTAAATATTGAACGGCGTTGTTACAAGCGAAGCTAATCCCTTTACTGCGTCGTTAAATTTGATTCATTCGTCGTCTCGTAAAATTTAACTTTCGATTAAACCGCCGATCGTTTAATACGATTGGCGCTTTTAGGATTTAAAGGACAATAAATTTAATCGAAACGAGAAAAAACTGCCGCTGCCCGTACGCCCACCTCTCTCCTTCTCCCTTTGGTGCGTGTTTTTTTGCGTTCAACCTATCTAATGAATTTATTTGTCGACGATGCAGCCCCGATATTTACCACGTTTTGCATAACTGACATTTAATTTTCGTTAACAGAGTGTTCACAGGTGTGTACGAGCATTTTTAGTACGTATTTCCGGGAAATAATCTATGGGTGCTTGTGACTCTTTTATTGTTATTGTTTTTCAAACGAACATCCACAATTTTAAAATAAGCTCCTCTACAGAGTAGATAAAACACTGTGTAAACTTTTGCTAATTGGTGATTTTAAATTATTATTTTGCATTAAATGTTTTAAAAAGTTATTTAAAAATTAAAAATAAATTCAATAAGATTTAAGCATCAGAATAAGAAGAAGCAATATTAAATTAATATTTTTTTAACTCTCAAACTGTGGATCATACAGATGATCCTGGTAAAAATAATGCGAACCAATAGTGGATACGGAGCGAACAGGAAGCGTATTTTGAAGCGAACTGAAGACAGCGCCGTTTGTTAGGCCCCAATATTGTGAAACTTTTCATACCGCTAATTTATATTTATTAATACTTCACACACTTATTGGAGGAAAATGTACATAAACAATTAACAAATTAACTTTTATCAATATAAATAAAATATTATATACTTGTTTTAAATCGTTTTCAAAGTACTCATTGATTTGATACTGATGGTACGACTTGCCACTCAAACCGAAACGTATCTACTGAAAATCGGGAAATTTGTAAACGTTATATCTTGAAAACTAATTAAAATCTGGTGTATACATTAAAGCTTAATGAATTCGTTTTGAAAAGCACTATCACATGATCTGAAAAAAAATATGTAGTTCCATTTAAAAAACGAAACTTGACCATTATATCTTTTAAACTAATAATGTAAATAAATTTTCGTTCACGCCAAAACATGGCCCCGTTGTACCGTGCAATTTCCATATAAACAATTTTTCCTATCATCAATAGTTACAAAATAAAACGTCTGTCACACTTTAGCGCGGACACCCTGTATGTATCAATCACACTACTTTCCTAATTCGTGCGCACTTCCAAAACGCACAATCACCACAGAATTAAAATTAAATAAAGATTGTATAGTACAAGATTTAGTCGAAACAAAAAAGTTTTTCATTGGGCAGTATTTACATATAAAATAGAAATATTCTTGAAACGCCATCTTTTGAGAAATGTCTTTAGCATTTCGTATTTGAAATGCTTATACCATCAGTACCAAATCAGCGAGTACTTTGAAAACGATTTAAAACAAATATATAATTAAGGGCAGATATATTTTATTTATATTGATAAAAGTTCATTTCTTTATGTACATTTACCTTCAATAAGTATGCAAAATATTAGTAAACATAAATTACCGACATGAAAAGTTTCCCAATCACAACGACAGGTTCGCCCTGAGTTTGCTTTTTTATCTGCTTTCTATTCGCTTTTTCGCACGCTACTTTTACAGGGGAGAGCCACAAAAGTGTAATTTTGAATTTCATATTACATATGTTCTTTTTTCAAATTTTACGTCGTTCCGTTAAAAATTATTCTTTCAATTGTTGGATGACCAACTCCAGATAAGCATACGTTAGTCAACCTTGTTTTCGAACACCAAAATCTTAGAGAAAGTAATGTCTCATCCAGGACTATGCACCAAGTACCCTTCTCATCTGTGACATCACCTAACATATAAGAAGTAGAGCCCTTAGGACAGCAGCGTTATTTTGACTAATCGTAAAATCTTCCTACCGTGTTAGAGTGTTTCCACATAGTAGTTGTATCCGGAGTTGTATATTTGAAACGTATAGAAATAAATCGGTCTCCTCGTTTCTCACCCGGATCCCAACACAATATATGAAATTCTTTTGTCTAAAAATTATGCATTTAACTTTACATTAATATCCTTACATATATTTTGTATGTTTGGATTGACTCAAACTCCGCTGTTCAAGGGTTAAAATAAGCAAAAATTGATGACATTGCTTTGTTGACATAAAACGGTATTTGCATTAACATTTTTTAGTCTAAGAATTCGTATTAGGCGCATAAAAGAGGAAGGTTACAATACTTCTTCGTAATTGCAAGCATAGTTCAGAATAAATTATCCCCATTTGCATTTATACTTACTTTATTTACTCAGTTGTGTAAGGCGAATGGTAATTTATTAGAGATACTTCGCGAACGTACGCTTTCAACTTCCCTGTATACGCTTACCGCTTATTATTGTTGGCAAAGTAAACGTTTTAATTATGAGCGCAAAGCCAAAGTAGTAACTCCTCAACAGAAACCTATTTGCATAATTATATACTTTCTGCGTATCGTAAGCTTTGATTTTGCAACTTTAATGATACGTTTTTCATTGTGCACTGAAGGTATTACTATCAATTAATAGAAATATATATTGTATGTTACGGACAATGTGTTTAACGTGGGCATTTTGTAAAATGACCCGGGCATTGTGTAAAATGCCCGTTTTTTGGGGCAATGTATATAATGGGCAGGTATTTCACAAATGGCCCGGACATTTTATACATATAATGCCCACAGTTCGTTGAGTAGTGTGTTGAATCCATAGTTGACATTCTTTTATCTTCATTTATTATCGCTTGCACTTTGTCTCGCTTGCAATCGCCTCGGGTTGTCGTTGTCATTGTCATTGTTATTGTTATCGTTATTATTATTATTATTATTATTATTATTATTATTATTATTAATAATAATAAGGCGGCCAGCTACGCTTTCGTTATTATTTAAACAACATTATTATTTTAGGAAAGCGTTGCCGGCCGCCTTGCGGCGCAGCGGCCGGATTTAAATATTTGGCCTAACCTAACCTATTACATCTATGTAACAAGAGCGTTTCAATACATTGACCACCACCCTCTAGGTATTCTGTATAATGACCGGACATTTATAGATTGACCGAAACTTATTACGGACATTTTGCACAATGTTTTTTCGAATGGGCATTCTACACAATGCCCGGTCATTTTACAAAATGCCGGACATTAAACACATTGTCCGTAACATATACATTAAAGCTTAATAAATTCGTCTTGAAAAGTACTATCACATGATCTAAAAAAAAATATGTAGTTCCATTTAAAAAACGAAACTAGACCATCATATCTTTTAAACTAATAATGTAAATAAATTTTCATTCACGCCAAAACATAGGCCCCATTGTACCGTGCAATTTCCATATAAACAATTTTTCGTGCCATCAATAGTTACGAAATAAAGCGACTGTCACACTTTAGCGCGGGAAAACCCGATAAAATTAGAGGGGGGTGAAGCTTGGACTACAACCATCCTCCCTAAAAAAACCTACCATGCTCTATACTGTATGATGAAATAAGACTTTTTAATAACAAATTAACTATAAATTATTAAACATGCATTTTGAATTTTATACTCCTATTCTACAACCCATTTCTCGCTTTAAAAATCAAATTAACCCTTTGTCCCTTTGTATTATAGTATCGGTAGTCGGTAACCGATATTAATTAAGTACACACACCAAAGGTCGCGTATCGAGAGGGCGCGAGACCTCCGGACGTGCCAAAACACGATCGTCGAAATCGACAGTTAAAATAAAGACTTCCCGACGCCAACACGTGTGATTCTTTAGAACAACCTTAGTACCCTTAGTGCCGTTACTACAGTATATATATAATATCGGGTCACACTCGTGACGCAACTTACAGTTCAAACATGTCAAATTTGACTAATACTTTTAGTATGGTTGAATTTTGAGTTGAATTTTAATCCTAATTTGCCCAATCAAGGATCCTTGAATGCCATGTATGCATGATATTTCAATTTTCTTTATTTGTTTTAAAGTTCAAGCAATGAATAGTTAGTTCTGACTAATGCAACTATCGAAAAAATCATAAGAGAAGGTGTTAAACCTCGATTCACCATCTGAAAAATAAAAAAAACAATCGCTATCAGAAGTAAACCGAATATTTAAATCACTAACGGACGTTTATTATAACCGCCATAAAAGAAGGATGGAAGGGTGAACTTATGGAAATTCGTCGAAATTTCAATAGCTGAAAGGGTCGAAGAGGTTCGGGACGTGTATGTATGTGTGTATGTGTATGTCGCGTGAAACGTGCACGGGCTGCGAATGTGAACGAGGCTTAATAACGCTGGAAGCTCGCGGCCTAACATTCCAACGTGACCGCCGACATACGCGGTTAGCACACCTGAGGGATTTTGAGTTATAGCCGGAAGCCGGGGTAGGAGGTTGAACGGAGGTGAAATGGAAGGAGGTTACCCCTTGAATCCGTTATGGTGCTGGGGTAGCGAGGGGTGAAAGGACCAGGCTAATGTGGTAACGCGTAACGTCCGTCTCGTTCGCGAAGCCGCATTAATTATTTCATATCCGAAACTCAATTTTCCGCGTAGACCCGTGAAAGCTGCCTCCGCTCTTTCGCCCTCCTTTCCTCGCAATTACCAGCCTATTCAGCTGCTTTTCCACTACGATCGTCTGAGTGGTATTGGGTCATCTTGAATGTTGCCACCATTTTAAAGTCGTTCATTCTAAAACATCATAAGTTTGTTGAAATTGAATATTTTTAGAATATTTTAGAAACTTTTGCCTAGATATTATAAGGTATTATTTCTGAATGTTGCCAATAGAGAAGAAAAATCAATTTACTTGTATCATCATGTTAAAGAATAATATTTAACATAAAGTTGCAAATGTCAATGATTAATACGTGTATGTGCAATAATTTGCTCCCTCGTATAAACGTAGTTGTAGATCGACCCAACTACAAATCAATTATTGATCCTTTGAAACCTAAGAAAATCATTGCGAAATGTCAAACATTTCAAGTTGTGTATTAACAGGGTAACGGTGACATAGAATCGAGAAGTTAGCGAAGCAGGGTTTGAAACGGTACAGAAAGAACGAGAAACGTGGCACGGTTAGCGTTCATAGATCTTCTCTGTAATTATTACTCTGTACTAGGGTTACCACAGCCGACCCGCAAACGGCTGGCATTTGTCGTCGATCCATAATTGCCAATAAATCAGCCTATTTGCGACGATACGGTACAACGGAACAGCGAACTGCGCGGCTAACAGAACGGCATAAAGTTACTACGGAAACTTACCACGATTAACCTCGTTTGGGACGCCATTGCTCGTTGCCCTTTCACCGTTTCCGTGAAATCAGGGATATCGGGGACGGTTCGGTGAATTATCACCGCGTTTAAATGCGTTCCGTTCTGTTCTTGCAACTGTGCATGGCTACGTTATTTGTTAATTGGTCGTGAAACAATTAACTGTTCCATCCTTTATAAAAGATTTTCATGGAATTTTGTTTTCTAAATTATTCGAATTGTTAGATACAATTATAGTTTGATACGACATTTTTTATATTATCTTTTAAACATTTTAAATACTACACTAAAATTATAGAAAATTCTACGAATTAATATATTTTACATATTTACTTTATTGTTTTTAAAATATCTGGATTTTTCTATTGCCTAAAGTTTTAAATCAAAGTATTAAGGGATTATGCCACTCTAGAGCAAAAAAAAGTAGACGTACTTTGGGAATTTTTTTTTAAATTATGGAATCGAAATTCTGTAAGCATGCCTTCATTTTA
The DNA here is from genome assembly GCF_907164935.1 of Osmia bicornis bicornis. Classification (NCBI taxonomy): domain Eukaryota; kingdom Metazoa; phylum Arthropoda; class Insecta; order Hymenoptera; family Megachilidae; genus Osmia; species Osmia bicornis. The sequence continues at coordinate 1,042,023 of NC_060226.1, forward strand.
CAACTAATAAACTTTAAAAATTAATTTTTATATAGTGATTCAAGTCAAAATATGGGCTCTGCAGCATTTCTTCGATGACGCCTCTTTTTTGTAGGGCTAAACGGCCGGACCAGTAGCCCTTACAATTTTTAACTTAGAATAAAAAATCAAAGTATTTTCGATTATATATGAGAACAGTTACAGAAGTACGTAGGATTTTTTTGATATATTGATTTTTGCCCAAAATGGCGTGTGTTTTAAAAAAAATTTTTAATTTCAAGAAAAAGTCGCGAGAAAATTAGTTATAACAAAAGAACTATGCAATATAATGAAAGAATTTAGTTTTGAATGTACTGTTAAATTTTCAAATCGATTGGTGATGATCTGTTTGATTTATGAGTCTGACCAGTTTGAAAAATGCGGTTTCGAGAAAAATGCGTTTTAAAGTTTTCAGTAATGCTTGCAGCAAATTGGGAGGGGCTGCACCAGAATTCGAAATTCGAGTACTTAGAGATTTTTCCCACCCATAATCTTTTGCCGTATCATTTTTAAGACATTAAGGCACCTTTTAAGTAAAAAAAAAATTTTTCATTTTTTCAAACTCCTAGAGTGGCCTATCCCCTTAATATTCGCCTGTTTTACTACCTTTTGCATGGTACTTGCTTATAATATAATAACATCGAATATTAAACAATAAATATTGAAAAAAATATCGAAGTTGCCGAATACACTTGCTATTAATTCAGGCTTCCCTAGGAAAATTGGTGATGCCCTGGATACCCACTCTTCCCCATAGCCAATTTCTGGGAAAATGACAATGTAGCGAAAGGGACCCCATATATTCAAAGTGTTCGACAACAGGTGGGACAAATTTAAGGAGATAATTCTGAGGGTCAAAATAAGATGAAAATCAAGAATAACAAAACGGCGTTCGAGATTTCATTTTTTAGTTATTAACTGGGTAAATATTTAGAATAAGGGAGCCACCTCCGATTTCGATCACCTTGAAATATGTTGTCAAGGTCGTCATTCTGAACAACTTTTTCCTATACATATAATAGTCGGACTCTTTTAGTTTTCGAGATATTTGAGAAAATAGTACATAAATTTTCGACAGCATTTTGCGTTCAATAGAGTGCCTTGTGTGTATATATATACATATATCTTGTTTATGTTTCTTATTAAAGTCGTTGACTCAATGTCCAAAGTTATCAGTGAACTTGACATTTAGCATTAGACTGTATTAAGCTTATACCGACATACTGAGGAAAAAGTACAGGAACGGTGAAATATTTCGAAAACAAAACATTTTAGGAAAAAATATTTGATACATAAGTTGTAGAGTTTCAATAGATGCATCAAACGGTGGTACATATTTGACCTTTTGCGTAAGTATGGAGGAGCTATCAAGGTCAAGTTAAAATTTTTAGATGGGAACACCCACTTTTTATTTAATATTCTTGCAGCTGACATCGAGAGCTTTTCAAAACACTTCCATGAGCTTCTTTCTATTGAGTACTTTTCCAGATATGAGTCGATAAAGTGCAAGTACCGTCGGCATTAGCAGACGCGGTACACTTTGGTTACTACTACGAAGTACTTAACTTTGTCCCAAAGGGGTTTGGGATTATTGTCGCCGTGGGGGCGGGAGTGTTTGGGGGGCGAAGCCCCCCAAAACAATAGAGGGGATCCTAGTTGCAATTTATTCACTTTTGGAAATATTGACAGTAAAGCGCGTTATTCTTTCAAATATCTCGAAAACTAAAAGAGTCCGACTATTATATGTATAGGAAAAAGTTGTTCAGAATGACGACCTTGACAACATATTTCAAGGTGATCGAAATCGGAGGTGGCTCCCTTATTCTAAATATTTACCACAATATGATATAAAATGCTGACAAATCAGTGTCTAGCATAAAATTCTTCTTTTTTTTTTTATTTCGGTGCAAATATTATATAACGCCTACCATACTCATTAAAATTAATACGGGATTGTCAGTTGTTCGCACGTCACATTAAATAGTGCAGCATCGAAAAACAGAATAGCACGTGGTAAGCTTTTAAATAGTATTCAATGACTGTTAACCAGTTAATTGCGTTCGACCTGAATACCCGCTAATCCAAAACTTTATTTTGTTGCGGTTAACATGTATACTCGTCATGTAAAATAAAAAATCACCATTTACTATAAAAACTCTAAATTTCAATAAGAAGTAATAAACATGTCATTTGGTGATATTTTTCCTTTATATTACCAATAAAATTGTTATGTATTTTATACAAAAAAATTTGATTATTCTCTTTGGTGTATCGGATGTTACCTATATATTGCAATCCTTTTTACAAACTGAGTTGATTATTTTTCCCAATGTATCTGGTATTCTCCGAATTATTTTGTATAATTTACTGCATATTTATCTTCTTAAAATTATTTTTTTTCTTTAATTTTTCTTGTTTATGAATTTTATTGTTTATTGACAATTTTTAAGTTTTTAATAACCATAACCGTTTCAATAAAAATGTAATCCTTTCTTGTTTTACTTTACCATTTTCATAAAATTTATAATAGGGGCATTTTCCCTGCGTTGGACGTGTATACTTGTCACTGCTTGATTTTAATTACACATCCCGTTTTGAAACTAAATTCCGTAGTTAATTGGTTAACTGTGGCTGTACAAGCCCCTAATAACATGATGTTCTAGGCACTTTTCACTCAAATCTTTTAACGTTCATAACTAAACAACAAAGTCGTGAACGTTATTTTGTCATTCTTGATTTTTGTCTTATTGTAAACCCCAGAATCATCTCTTAACATTTGTCCCACTTGTTCATAAACACCAGGTCTATGGCTCACCATCTCTTGTACGTAAACGTTTACGCGGAGAAAGACTGATGCCATTAACGCTATGGACCATGGACCAAAAATTTCTTCAGTAAAATTTCAACACAAACTTTGCATAGAATGATAGATCTCGTCGTCTTGATTGCAACGGTTTGTCGTTCCCGAGAAAACGGATCCAGAAGATGGCGCTGCGATCGAGACGGCATTTTCAATTCTCCAAATGGACTAAAATTGGACCTTAACGAAAAAGTAGTAGGTAATTGATGTCCACGTGTGAATGCTAATGTTCTTTATCACATTTAGTCTGCTCAGCCTGAATACGGCCCATTTGGAGAATTGAAAATGCCACCTTGATCGTAGGCGCCATCTTTAGGGTCCATTTTCTCTGGAACAACAAACTGACCACTTTAATGATTCATTCATGCATTTTCACTTTACTTGGGCGTAGTCCAAGATGGCGCTTTGTAGGGGGCTGGGGTGGAGTATCCCCCTGTATTGCCCAACGTAAAATTATGTCTATTTTTCCCCCAAGTCCAATCATATCACAATTTATGTTCCTATAAAACACTCACATCTTAGTTTGTACATTAGTTTTAATTATACAACTTTGCATTTTTATAGAGTCCATTCAATCGTTCCAACACTCAAGCCGTTTCCATACGTTCCAAAAATTAACATTACATAATTCCAGATAGTTACCATCCTGTATTTGTGTTATTCATTCTCAACCAAAACTCGTTTAAAATGTTACACTCTGTGTTATTACTCCCTGTCTGTATCTCAGAGAGGTGAAACCAGGCTCCTTTATTCAAATTCAAAAATCTTACTATATTCAAATAATTTTCCCCAACTTGTTCAGAAATTTGGAAATCTTTTTACATATTGAGGAAGTTCCCTTCATTACTATACTGTGAGCATCCGAATTTGTCGGAATTCCTTTTGCTTCCAAAAATCTTACTAATTCCATTCTCTCTCGGTACCACTTTAATAATACACACCATTGCAATCAGGACGACGAGATCTATCATTCTGTGCAAAGTTTGTGCCGAAATTTTACTGAAGAAATTTTTGGTCCATGGCCCATAGTCCATAGCATTGATGACGTCAACCTTTGAATTAATATTTACTTTGTTATTCTTACTTTTCAGTTATATACGGTTTCATTTTTATAATGTTTTATAAATGAAAATTGTATCATTTTGTTCCTAAATCATTTTCAATATTAATATTGTCCAAATTAAGATTTTGAGAATTCCTGCTTCCTTCATATCATCTTTTTTTCTAGGGAATGTTGATTTGATCATTTTTGTACAGATTTTCGAGATGCTCTAGAAAAGTGTAAATACACTTAGTTAGTTGCTTTTACCTTTATTGATTTTCTTACCACAGAAGCTGTGCTAAAGAAATACAACTTTGAGTATTCTACGAAATTGAACATCTCCGAAGCTCAATATCTTCTTATCCTTTCGAGAAATTTTTAAACTTACCCGTACCTTTTCATCCATTATCCTTTCGTTCAAGATTTTTCTAAATATAACAAATTGCATCAGGATTTTCTCTTTAATAAATGAAAATATCCTAGAATACCACAAGATATTAACTGCTGCCATATTTCTAAAATTGATGGCTAGTGTAATTTAATTTTCCTTTTTATATCAAAAAAAGATTACTGAAAAAATTATGTTTGAGATTTTTTATAACCTATACCAGAAAATTATACTTTAAATTGCAATTAGCATGTAACACAATAAATGAAAATAAACTAACTATTTAATTTAACCTTTGAACAGCAAAGTTTGGGTTTATTGTGACTCAAATTTATAAAATGTTAAATGTACAATTTTCAAACAAAAGAGTTTCATGTATTGGAAGAATAATTAAAAGACCAGGGTAAAGTTTTAAAAATGAAAGTAATATGAAATACGAAATAGATATTCTTCCTGGGCCGCCGTACGAGCATTAATAAATCATTAATAACCCTTCCACTCCGTATTTCACAGAAGGCATGAATCAACCACTCAAATATTGTCCGAAAACTCGGGTATGATATGTTTGTTTAAATTAGATACTCATATTTGCAAACATCGTGACATCGATCGACCGATTGTTTGGCCAAAGCACGAATAGGTAGAGACGTAACCATGAAACGGAATAGAACAGGAGTAAGGGAAGTTGTACAGAGTACGATGGGTCACGATTTCGGAACAGCATTAGCCAAGTATATTGTGACCCGTTGTAACTAGTAATCTGAACTAGCTCAAGCTATAGTCAATCAAGATCTCATGGTGGATTGACTACGGTAAATTGAAGCGATTCACTTGAGGTACCGTTCTCGTCATTTCATTTTCTTCCTTGCATCTATACGCTGCCCTGGTTACAATTATTATTTAGACGTCTTGGGATTATTTGTATCAACTTTGAGACCGAAATTCGTCCATTCGTTTGATTAAAATGAAGAGGGTACATTGGAATGAAGAAGTTATTTTGAAAGGGATAAAGTAAAGATATATTAATTTGTAAAAATGCTAAATAGCTAATTTAAAAAAAAAACCGTATCCAATTTTTATATGAATTTTAAATCGAATGTAAAATAGTGTGAATATTCAGGAAATATCCATTATACAAATAACACTCCACCACTGAATGGTACGAATAAACTGGTATATTCCTGGAAACTCTGCTTTTCGTTGGAATTGAAGTTCTGTGTCTATTCTGTAGCCTGGTTTTCCATAGATCTACCAGTAAACTAATAAAATTCCGTATCTCCGTAAAGCCGCCGCAAATTGAGTTGGAAGATCAATATTTACTTTCAAAATCTCGAAGTTTACTTCTACTCTTTGCGTTCACCCCCTTTTCTCCCTCTCTCACTCTGTGTCACTCGATGGTTTTGTTACCTCGCGAACCACTCTCTGCAATTAAAATTTCCACCTCATCAAACGCATTATTCACCAAAACATTACAAGCGCGTGTAAATCAGAATCATCCTCTGAATAGAAACTCCAATGAAAAAAGAAACCTTGATCAGACGAGAAAGTTCACGCGGATTGCCTTTGTGCAACTAGAACATCGAAGTTTCGTGTAAGATTAGGACGATCGTTTGTACGGACTTACAGGCATTCCGTGGAATACCATCAAAGACACGAAGACGCTTCTGTGAGGTAGGTCGCCCTAATGATCACAGGGCTGAAACCGAAATTCCTCGACAACGGAGCGAATCAGTCGTGCTATGCAAAGCCGAATCTGCTTGGCTGATGAGCAGCTGACGGCGCGACGCGGCGGTGCAAACGATCATGTTTTTCAACCTTGCGACAAAGGTATGTAAATTTCTCATTGCAAAACTGACCAAAACTCTGATAGAATTAGTGTGGTACCGTAAAATATCATTTCCAAGAGAAAATCATTCTTTTATGCATCATGTACGAACGAAAGCCAGCGAAGGCGCTCTGAAAGAGGTGTTTCAGCCCAAGTAGCTAGAAGCAGAGGGCACACGCGATAATCTTGAATAAGCGCGTCAACGGTGTTTAATTCTTCTTGGTCAGGGAGCGAAAGAGGGCGGTGAACATGGTCGGCCTTTTCAAGTAACCCAAAACCGCGATTCACCGGCACCGCTCGAAAACGTTGAGGTATGAAGAGGAACGAGGCGAATGGTTAGGAGAAGAAATCTCGCACGAGCGACGGCTGAAAAGTTTGCTTTTCACGAGAAGCAAGGCCCTTTCATTCGTTCCGCGAATCAATTCGAATCAGCTCGCGGCAAAGGCGAGCCGTTCCAAAGCTGAAAAAAAAGCATGAAAGCCACTGCAAAGCACCATATGTGTCTCTTTAACTGATCTTTTTTTTATCACCATTATATTAATATTAGGCTGTTGCATATTAATTCTTGAGAAGTGAACACATTCAGAAAGTGACAAATTAAATTTAACTCTTTATAACAGTAAGAAAAACGATAAGAAAAAAGGAAAAAAAATGAAATATGGAAAGTTCATATCTTTTAAGTTCTAATATGATGACTTTTCAGACATTATGTAATTTTGTTTCCTAAGGATTGATTGATTCATCAATGTAGCATCTTGGCTCAAGTAGAGGTTTCATTCTGTAGAAAGCAATATAGGTGACATAACTTATAAATATTCGAACCTTTGTCTAAATAGTTTTCTATTGCAATCTAAACAACTTTAAACACTAACAATGAACCATAACGAAGTGTCGATCGCCGATTTTGATGAAACTTCACTATAATCTAGTTTTCATAAAAATATTACACAGGTATTTTTTTATAGCTGCTAAAATTCATTTTAAAGGGATGAAAACAGCCCTCAAATTTGGGGGTGCGCGACGTCTTTTGATGAATATCTCGAAAAATTATTAAAGATACGACATTAGTGTACATTGATAAAATTTGTGTTTTCGAATGGCGAATTTAACTGTGCAAATACATTTGCAAAAAGTCCATTTGTTTAAACAATGTACCAAGAACCAGTATATTTTTTTTAATTTACTCTGTCAAATATTAATATTTTTTCCTCTACATTTGCATGAGATGTATCTATAAACAAAATATGGATAAATGGAAATTTTGATTTTTGCATTATAAGAAAAATTGTTAGATCTAACAACTTTTCGTATTTCGTGCAAGCGCGAAACACCAAATCGCATATAATAAAACAAATAACGTGTTTTCACAACTTCTAATTAATTACATACAATTACAATATGTTTTATTGGCTGCTTCTTGAAGTGGTAAAAATTTGGAACTGCAGGTATAACCTTGTGTTACGCGTAAAAGGTGAAGTAGCTTGACGAGTGCAGAATGATTTTATTTTATGAGTGTAGTGCATTTATTAAGGGATTTTTGTTGAACGAGAATCGTTTTAAATATTCCCCGTTTGTAAATGAATGGAATTCTGAAAAGAAGTCTTTTTGTTGCCAAGGTTTGCCGATCCTCAATTGGTAAAAATTGAAGTTGCTAATAAATCGTTGACTTTAGGTGTATAATAAGCATTTGAGATTTTCCTAATTGAAAGATATGTGGTAGCTCTGAAAAGAGTAGTTCTTGTTATCGGGTTGTTAGCATAAGATTATTCATTGCAATTTTCACAAAAATGGTGAGAACTTTTGAACAAATTCATAGTACATAATAAATATCCCTGCCGCTTGAAGACTATCCCTGTCATAAGATATAGTGGAAGGGAAATGGTTATGGTAATACCATTAATCGCCGCATGGTGTGCACAATTGGTATTAACAAAGAGGAGATATATGTATACTCTGCCAAAGAAACTACTTATAGAGAAAGAGAAAATGATACAACCAATTGAAATGTCCATTCGGTAAACTTTGTATGTACTCGTTCGTGAACACTCGCCCAGTCTAATATGTAGCTTTACGTATATGTGAGTACAGGGTATACCATTTATCTCGGAACCTAAAATTCGATAGATGCGCCCTCTGCAAACCATTGCTGAAGTAATGTCATGTAGAACTGTGGGGAGCGATGTAAAAAGTACAAGGTTTGTAGGTTTGGATCTCGATTGACTCACAAGGAAATGATTAAAAGTGGATGGTAGAGTTGCTCGTCCAGACTATGTTTATTCGAAAGAGCATGAAACGAGGAGTTTATGGTGCAATTTTTGGGCGCCATTGGCAACAGGTTGCAAAAGTTATGGGACTTTGAAATTTTCATATTTTTAAGTGCAAATGATCACACAAGTGCAAATTGCATCACACATGCAATTATCCCTGAAACTCATCTTAATTGTTAGTAAACATCATTTAATCGTCTCAAATTCATGCCTTTGTCACTTTTACACTTAATTTTCACTTCATATTTCGATTTCTCATGTTTTCTAATAATTTGCACTTAAAAATATGAAAATTTCAAAGTCCCGTAACTTCTGAACCCTTTGCCAATGGCACCCAAAAATTGCGAATAAACATAGTCTGGACAAGCAACTCTACCATCCACTTTTGACCATTCCGCTGTTTAAAGGTTAATGGAAGATTCTTTTGTAATTTCCTTGTAAATGAACTTTTTGACCGAAGCATCAAATGCTAAATATACTTATCAACAACCTACACAGGGTTAAGTCATTTTCTAAATTTTCCATTATTCCTTTAAATTTGATCGAAAAGTCGGGCAATATGGGGGACAGGAAACGCGAAAATGGTCATTTTATCGGGTACCATGAAGAAGATCACAAAGGATACGTGAAAAGGAGACAATCGTGGAGAGTAACGTGCAGCTTGACGTGTTAGGGTGCTGGTAGAAAGCTCGCTTTGGTAGATGTACAGGAAAGGGGTTGCAAAAAGGGATAGTACTGATGCGAATTGAATCATGGGGGCGTTTTAGCGTTTACGTGGGCCGCGTTCAAAATTTTGAAGCTCCGTACCGTCGAATACTCGAGATCGCCCTAGGTATACTCCACGGAAATAAGATTTACGTCGAAAAATTGCGAAGAACTCTTTCATTTAACCCTGTTCCATCGAAACGACGACATTTATCGCATTTCCTTAAGAAATAAAAAAAATAATAACAAATAACTTGTTTTATAATACGACATTTGCATTTATACCAACTTTCAAGTGAATTGATTTAATAATTGGAGCGTGACTGATGATAAAATAAAGCAAAAATTTTTATCTACCCCCTAAATATTTGATCACATATTCTCCATTAAATAAAATCAAACTACATATTCCAAGGTGGTTACCTGTATCAACAGCTGCACGTATCCAGCTATGTCTCCTCTATTCACGAAAAACGAGGAAGAAAAGAGGAACGGAGGGTGGGTTCCTCGAGACTGCATCGATTTTTAAACTTGTTCACTCGCGTGCAGGAAAAGACGAGGGAGGGCGGGCTTTCAGAATTTGTCCGATTGAAAATTTATCCGATGCGCGTGGTGTACCAAGCAGCCCCTGTCCCTTCGTCTTCATTCCCTTTCACGATCCCCTCACCCTTCCATCTTCATCGTTTTGCCACCTGCATTTGCTTTATTCTTATTTCTTTTTACTTTTTAGCAATTTCTGTGGTCGACAACGTCCGTCAATAATTCGTAGATCATAAGGGTGGACAACAAGAGAAATATTTGATCGGTAAAGATGTTTCAGCTAGCTCGTCAGCTCGTGAAGAATTCAAAAACAACGGTATTCCTCGCTGCAACTTTTAGAATTCGCCGGAAAGTTTCCGTTCGCTGATGGAAAGAAGATAAAAGGATGAAGAGGGACGGAGGGAGTCGCTAATGGGGAGGTAAGAAGAAAGTCGGCTGTGGATGAATTACGAATGACGCGATTGCTTCTTGGAACCTTAACGGGGACGATTCGACGAGAAGAAAACGATTTCTTCATCGATTTTCTCTTTTGTAACTCGTTTCCTTTCCTTCTTTTGCTGAAAATCGACAAAGAAATTGGATTATTCCAATGATACTTATACTTTCAAGCTCATTCTTTAATATTTCTTGAAAATAAACTCAAAAGTTCAATTCGATATTGATTTTTTAGTCTATCATATCAAGAATATTAGTTTACAAGGTAGGTATTGAGATTTTAATGATTTTTGAAGTGAGAATGCCATGAATTTTAAGTTATAATTTAGAAATTTTTTAAATATTTACTGTTTTGGAATTAATAAAAATATCACACAAGTGTAGAATGCCGGCGGAAAAATTATGGCGTTTCATCTCGGGAACCGTCTACTGGAACTCGTCAGTGGGACTGACGTGGACGGTCCCTGCCCCAGACGCCTGGGTACTGCAGGGTGATCCTCTCGCTAGTGGACTCAAAGGAAGTGCCGCCACAATAGCATGAAGTGTCCCAAGTCCTTTTTCTGTCATCGATACCTTTTCACAATATGCAACTACAATATGCACCCCCGTCGAGAAAAGGGCTTGGGTCCATTCATAATCGTGTGACGGCATTTCCTTTGAGTCCACCAGCGAGAGGATCACCCTGTATGTACAGGGAGGAAGGAAGTGCCGCCACAATAGAATGTAGTAGTCGACATCCCATTTCTGTCATCGCTTACTTGACCGAGGTGGCCCCTTTTGCTCATTACACACATTTTCACGCACACAGCCGTCTTCGCTGCAGGGGTCAAGTAAGCGATGACAAAAATGGGATGTTGACTTCTACATTCTATTGTGGCGGCACTTTCTTTCGGGTAGCGTAGCGAGAGAATCACCCTGTATATTCTCAGATCTTATATACAGAGCGATTCTCTCGCAGCAGGACATAAAGGAACTGGCGACAATGAATCCCTTGACCGCACCGTGAAGAGATCCGTACACACACAGAGACGTCTAGGCCCAGGTAGGTCCCCGCTGGCACGTGGCAATGCGGACCTCTTCATGGTGCGGTCAAGGGGTTCATTGTCGCCAGTGTTCCTTTGTGTCCGGCTACGAGAGAATTACCCTGTATATCGACCAGACCCGTGATAGAGCGCTTGCGAGAAAGAATGGAGTGTCACTCGCGGGTCACCTTGCGGCCATTACGGGAAAGAGGCCCATGGCGTCGGGACGCCATACTCTCCGCTTATAACCTCACACAAGTTTATGTCTATCAGAGGTGTGCGAGATCTTGAAAATTTCAGGTAACTGATACCCAGCTCAGAGCGGGAATTGTTTTGGTTCAACAAAGTTCGTTCCAAAATAATTCTCGAAATTTCGAGAATTTCGAGTGAACCGAAATAACTCGTAAACCAATCCGAGTATGGGGTACTCGAAATTTTCAAGTTCTCGCATATCTATCTCTAGTGTCTATTAGGTATACCATCAAAGTAAATTTACAAATTTACAAATTTTTCATATCAGCAGTGGAAATTTACAAATTATTGAGATTTTTAGAAATATGTGTGACGATGATGTTAGGAATTCTAAACAACAAGCTGAAACAAAATTTCAAAAATTTTTTAAATACTTTTTATCTGAAAAATCTCACGCGATTCGTTTATAAACATTATCGGTAGTGTGAAAGTTGAAAGCCATACCAACACCTGCGGACATCAGTTCAGGGACAAATTGGAATTGCAAATGAGGATTAAACGTTTCGTTCGCAAAACAGACGCTGGTGTGAAGTAGCGATAAATAAACGGTTTGACAAAAAGCTCGTCGATTCGATCCGACTTCTACAAATCTTGCCGTTGGAAACGTGAAATCGGAAACGCGAACCATAACAGGATTCGGCTGACCGCATACGCATTACGAGAGTAACATTACCATACGCTGTTACCAGCGGACAGCATCCTCTGTGAAAGTCGATGAAATGGAGCGGAATCTTATCGGATCCATAACTCTTTCCCTCAGCTACTCAATACCGATGAGTAATCAATCCATCGTCGCGTCGCGTCGGTTCGACTGGTGAGCCGGGAAATATTTTTGTCACTTTCACATGTCGTGATCCAACAGCTGTTGCAGTGTATATTGTTTTGAGTAATTTTAAACACGATTGAAAAAGAAAATATTTTCATCTTCGAACAGCGCAACTGAATCATTTGTGACCCGAACGATAATTCGAGAAAATTAAACGTATATATTTTTAAATAAAAGGATTCCGCACACCAGAAGAAGTTATTTGAAGGTATAACGTGAAATTTTAAAAATAAAAAAATCATATGTAGTTTGAAATGGAATTTAAATTGTCGTTTAAATGGTCCGCCATCTAAGGGTTTATATTACGTAGAAAATTTGCATTGTGATACTAACAATAAGACTTATTATTAGAATGTTCTTATGAGGGTAGTATCACTGTAGGTACGACGTGATCCAAAAAAAAAGATGATTAATCTAAAAGTTTGTAAGAAAAGGAAATGCGATGAAGACGAAAAATCAAGACGACAAGAGTGGACTAACACGAAGGAACGTGCAAAACTTTGATACACTTCGGAAGACATTAGCGTAGTGGAAGTGGAGAAGTCAGACACACGAAAGGAACACATCAAAGTCGATGAACACAAAAAGTTAAGAGGACAGAAGGTATTGACGTAGTCAGTGAAGTTTAAAGTTCAAAGTATAAAGGATCTTCCATAGAAGATTAATGTCAGAAATCAATATTTAAAAAATTGCTTAAAAATAATCTCCTCTAGAATAATTTATTACAAATTTGCATTTCGGTTAGATAGCTTGCCTAATTATTTTTATTGTATGTTAGAATGGATTAAAATTAATTAAAAGTGAATAGAGCATCACAAAGTAATTGTAACGGTAGTTTTATATTAGCAATGTACCAAACCAGTTCGCAGCTGTTCTGAAACAGACTTTGAAAGAGCAGAAAATTCCTGATATAATGTTCAAAATCCTCGGCCATCGTACGGACGGCAGGCCTCTCTTAATCCAATTTAATTTGACTTATTAAACTCACCATCTGGCGGTCTACACGCTCCTTTCAGATTATCGCCATTAATTATTTTCAAAGTTTGCTTAAACGTGACGCATATAGTTATCCCTGTTATATACATATGTACGAACGTGTATTAATACTACCTAACAATACCTAAAAATCAATGATAATATTTTCAACTTTATTTCTTAGGCTGTAGACACTAGACTCTGGAATTTTGACTTTTACCTTTCGACTTTACACTTGAAACTTTGGATTTTGGATATTTGACTTTTAACTGTGGCCGTAAGCTTTAGGTTTTGAGAGTTTAACCTTGGATCTTGGAGATTGAATTGTGGACTCTGGACACTTGACTTTAGCTTTTGTTCTGTTGATTCCGAACTTTCGACTCTGCACTCTTGATTTTTGTCGACTGGCTTTAGGAAATTCCTTCATTCAAACAACCACGTATTTTTTTGTAATCTTTAATAAAAGTTTTATCCCATTTGCTTGTTTGTCATGAAAGTATAAAATAAAATTTCTCTTCATTCCATTAAAATCCTGTTCAGGATTCGCAATACTTTCAACTAATGACGTGGACGATTACCAGTTAGATAAGAGAAGCGATTCAAGGAAAAGTGAATTTCCATTATTAAGTAGCGTGCTTAATCCGAAAGGAAGAACGCTTCTCTAATAGGTCGCTAATGAAAAATTCCAAATTGTATCACGACAAAATTCTCATTGATATTAACGTAATTAGATAAAGCTACCTTTGTTCCAATTGAAAATTACCTGATTTTGCACCAAGCCTATTAAATCAGGAAGCCTGCTTTACCGTAGATCTGACATGATTTCTTACAAACGGGATTCGCTTCTTCAATTATCAGTTAATTAACTCGGAGTATTATTAATTAATATTTTGAATGGTAGTCAATATCAATGGAAAACAGAGATGAAGTTAATTTCGATACTGTTACTTCGTAAAGTTTCTAAAAATAATTATTTAATATTTATTTGAAAAAATTATTACCAATAGCGTTTACTCTGCCTTACCCTATATCTTTGCAACACACAATTTTGAATGCAGTCAATGTATCTTTCCTGAACTTAACCGATTTCGATGGACTGTGTGGGAGATACTTGACTAGCTATTACTCGTTGAAATGACCAATATCGGCCAGTTGCATCATCGATTCACGTACTCGTTGCTATTTTATTGCAGACCACCGACCGACGAAAATTGTGTTCCTCGCTAATGATGAATTATGGAGGTATGAAAAAGCTGGGTGAACCCTTTAAAAGGCCGCTATTAACTGCGTGCGAAGTACGGTGACGTTGAAAAAGAAGCGTAATATCGGGAATGTGAGAACAGATGTAGAAAACATTGGCATAAATTATGCGACACGGGGTAGAATCTCGCTAATTGGGTTTGCCAATTGAACGCGGGGTGTATGGTTCAATTTATAACTGTTTTCATGGGTGTTGGTTGTCCATAGTATCTGCTACTGAAATATGATTTGATAACATTTTTTCTATTGCTAGATGAACAAATTGTATGTCAATTAACACTCACAATTTCTTTAATTAATTAGATTTTCATCTGTCTAACTTCTACTAACGGTAAGATCAATTAGGATTTTTATCATAATTGCGTATACTGTTGTTATCTGGTAGCATATTGTGCTGTTATCAAGTTTGCATATCGTATTTCAATTTCAATAGGAGATAGGGATATTCGGACAGTTACGTGTTCCGGCAGTAGAATATTTAGATAATTGCCACTCTACTATATGAAAGCAGCTAAATTATTAAGTGTAGGAGGTAGGGGCATGAGGGTCAGTCACGAAATGGAACTAGTTACTAATAAAATAATAATCTTATTAATAATGATGTACACTCGCTATCAAATCAGGCCTCACCAGGAAAAATGATAAAAATTTGTCCCACTTGTTGTTGAACACCCTTTATACATATACAGCGTGTCCCAGCCCAACTGTTACTGAGCTCTTATTCCGTAATTATTAACGATACAAAAATTTGTTGATATGGAAATTGCATTGTAAAATGGAGCCGAAGTTTTGGCCGAAGTGAAAAATCTTTTGCATTATGGTCAAGATTTGTTTTTTAAATGAAACCATATATTTTTTTTCAGATCATGTAATAATGCTTCTCAAGACGAATTCATTAAGCTTTAATGTATACACTCGATTTTAATTAGTTTTCAAGATATAACGTTTACAAATTTCACGATTTTCAGTAGATACGTCTCAGTAGAAAGTCGTAAAAGCGGCTCAATTGTTGCGGTATGTGCCACAGCGGTTATTCTTTGGGTCTGCCGTTCCTAGCGTAGACCTCCGCTGTGGCACTTACCGCAATAATAGGGCCACTTTTACGACTTGCCACTCAAACCGAGACGTATCTACTGAAAATCGGGAAATTTGTAAACGTTATTGGTATCTTGAAAACTAATTAAAATCGAGTGTATATGTTACTGTAAAACACCGAAATTAGTGAATCTCAACATTTTCCGGCGAATATCGACACATACCAAACACGTCGGCGATAGACCGAATATTTCTCAATATTATTATACATTCGGACCTTCGGCGGCAGATGTCGACAAATACAGATGAGCTCTGGTGAATGTCGGACGACACGTCTAAACAGGATTAGCCCGTCGCGGTCGCGTCCAGGCCCTCCAACTAAAATTAGTGTTACGCCTCACTACCAGGATCGCTGGTGTCGCTACAAACACATATAAATGATATCGGTGAGGTACATACACAAGCACATGGTCCCTATATACGTGTGCATGGTCTTACTTATTCCAAACTTTGAAAAATAAAAATAAAAGAAAGGAAAAAATTACAACAATATATGTGCAGTACTGGAAATATATTAAATTTTTACTAAAATATAATAAATATATATACATATATATATCAATAATAATATACAATAATATACAATCGAAAATCACGTTCTCCACTCCCCTGGTGCAGTCAGGTTTAACTATAAGAACAAAATTATATAATATTATACATACACTTCATGTAAGAAGTATTATTATGTATACTTAGTGTATTAATACCATATTAATGGTCTTATACATATATAGTATATGTAAACTGAATACTTACAATCTTCCTCTTTTTCTTCTTTTTATTTGCATCCAGGTGTCTTGTTGCTCTATTTTAATAGAGGTAATCTCTGACACTGTAATAAATATTTTCATTAACAATTATTTACATATGCTATAAAAAGTATACATAAGAGTACTTACCAAGTAAGTTCAGTATTGGAACTGCTGATGTTGTTAATCTTTTCCTCATGAAGTATTTTTCTTTGAAGTAGCTACTACAGATCATTCGGAATTTCTTTGGGTTGTCACATACTTCCACCCACTGTGCCATCCTCTTCTTATCCTTTCTCTCTTAGGGGAAGGAGAACACCTGCTGTTTTCGTTAATACACCGTCTGATGATGCATATTTTCTTCCTCTTTCTTTAAAGATACATTTTAATAATTAAAATTAAATATATTACTAAAATAGCAATGTAAACAGTTGTTTTCAGTAACAATTTAAAAAAATTCTGTACTTACTTAATTTCTATCTTCTCCTCCTGTTACTGCATCTCATCAGCAGAAGTTATTGAAAAAACTAAACACCTAGAAAAAACTTTAAAAAATATCTTTTTCAATAATAATAATAGTCATAATAATAATAGCTATAGTAATAATAATAGTAATAATTATAATAATGGAATTCACGAACCTGGAAATTCAGTCACCTACACTGCCACTGCCTGTGCGCCATATTTCTTTTGTCTCTTTAAATTTTGAAACAATTGAAAAACGCGGCGACAAATTTCGCGGGAACATGACGTCACGATATCTTTAGTTGTGTGTTAAAATCAGTGATACAAGCTATGCATGTAGAAAAATGACATCAGCGCCTCCTGGTAGTGAGGCGTAAACCTAAAATTTGCATCAAAATCACAAGAGTGGAGCTTGGAGGGCCTGGTCGCGTCGTCTAGCGCAACACGAGGTGTGTTGTGTTGTTGATGTTCGTCAGTTTCACTAACCTAACCTAACCTTCTCTTAATATGATTTTTCTTTTATAATAAATCATGATATACAAATTTTTATTTTGTTTGAATTAAAATGGACAATCGCCACCAGTGCATTCTGATTGTCGACATTCACCAGTGTAAGTGAGAAATAATGATATTTGCTGAATTTACTGGAGGATGTCGACATTTACCAAATTTCGGTCTTACACTGTCACATGTACATTAAAGCTTAATGAATTCGTCTTGAGAAGCACTATTACATTATCTGAAAAAAATATATGGTTTCATTTAAAAAACAAAACTTGACCAAAAGATTTTTCACTTCGGCCAAAATATAGACCCCATTTTACCATGCAATTTCCATATCAACAATTTTTTGTATCATTAATAGTTACGGAACAAGAGCTCTGTAACTGTTGGGCTGGGATACCCTGTATAACAGGGTTTTCGCGTTAATCTTTACCATCGTTTTCTTCGTAAACGATAAACATTAACAAAAAACCGAAGAGGAGAAAGTTATAGTATATTTTACTAGCAATATGATAGCGTATCTATAAATTTTGTAATTTTAATATTTTTCAAGAAACAAAGGTGACCTTCATTTTTTTAAATGGAATGATACATATTTTTTACATCATATGAAAGCAGGCATCGAGGCGAGTTCAACCATGTAGTACATGGTCTTCAAGGTCATACAAAGGCAGAAATAAGAAAATAATTTTAACATTTTGTAATATGTATTTTATTTACTAGTATGATGTAGTACTGGGATTACATTTCGTGTTCAATGTGCATTCCATTAGCAAGAATGCATTTCTGAGTTCTGCTAAACACACTCCTGGTAGTTTCTGCCAATGTTGCACCAGATATGGATGCACACGCTTCTTTTATCTTAGTTTTGTCACCATTGGATTTTTTTTTGTGAGGACATATTAAAAACATTGTTTATACTACACCACCGAGAAATTTAGACGACCTACAAACTAAGATAAAAGAAGTGTGTGCATCCATATCTAATGCACCTTTGGCAGAAACTACCAGGAGTGTAGTCAGCAGAACTTAGAAATACATTCTTGCTAATAGAATGCACATTGAACACGAAATGTAATTTTAGTACTACATCATAATAGTAAATAAAATATTACGAAATGTTAAACTTATTTTCTTATTTCTGCCTTTGTATGACCTTGAAGACCATATTGTACTACTTGATTGAACTCGCCTCGATGCTTGCTTTCATATGATGTAAAAAAATATGTATCATTCCATTTAAAAAAATGAAGGTCACCTTTGTTTCTTGAAAAATATTAAAATTACAATATCTATAGATACGCTATCATATTGCTAGTAAAATATACTATAACTTTTTCCTCTTCGGATTTTTGCTAATGTTTATCGTTTACGAAGAAAACTATGGTAAAGATTAACGCAAACACCCTGTAGATCCTGTAATCCTCCACAACTTGCGTATAAACGTTTACCTGAGAAAATTTTAAGTAAAAATTATTTATCATTTATACTTCTCAGTTATATATTTTATTTTAGAATATTTAATAACTAAAAGTTATATTGTTTTTTTTTTTTTAATTACTTGTAATATTAATATCGTTAAGATCGAAATCTTAAAAATTCCTTCTTCTTCTATATCGCCATTTGCTTTATAAAAGCCTGATTTGATTGCGAGGATAATCTTATAAGATGTTTTATACTAAATATCTTTTGAATTTGGGTGAGTAATTTACTACAGTTCTTAATTGATATTACTGTGACTTTTGAAAAATGAATTCTCGATTTAAAAAAACCGACCGAATTAATTTGCAATGTTCCACTGACAAAGTGCCATTAAGTGGCTAATCAGCGATGTTTTTAAAAGTGAAATGGCCGAAGAAGGTGCCATCGTCTCCCGTTCGTTAGGCAGATGCGACGAATGTGAAGCTCACAAAACCGACGTAGACGGAAGTCAGCGTTGCACAATCGTGCCAGACGATTAAGGCCGCAAAAAGGAGGGTGGTAAGGGGAGAAGCGAGGTGTATAAAGTGCGACGTAATCAGTATTCGGCCGGCGCCGACCGGAAATTCAATTCCATCTTGGGGTTATAAATTTTTTGCACCGCTCGTAAAGGCGTGCTCGCAGAGAATCATCGTGATATATCGGGTGTCCCTTACAAAAGGGGTATCCTTCCAGCTACGAACATCGAGAGACAAGGGTGCACTTCTGAAACCTTAAAAACCAATCTCTTTAGAGAATTTCCGGTGGAGAACATAATCTTATGAAATGTTATCTTTCTGATTAATATCAGAATATATATACAGTACCGAACATAGTGGCCTTCCCTACGATAAAATGGTAATGTGGAAGGAAGAGGTCCCACCACGGTTATAAATTAAATTTCATATTACATGCTTGAAAATTATATTAATTTTTTTTTTAATTAATCTTGTGCAAAGTAGGTATAATGGGTAATAACTTACAAGTATTATAAGTAGTTGGACAATTTTCTCTAAGAAAGCCCACAATGCTTGGGACTGTACATTTTAATTTATTTTAGACCACTGTTTCTATTAGAAGTCAATAAATTCCAAATTTTTTCATTATATTAATTAATTAACTACTGCACAAAACACAGAGAATAAAATTTACATTACTGATAATATGCTGATAATTAATTTTATTATATTTAAATTGCTATAATGTCCAAGATACGTAATTAAAATATTGCTTTGTGGTCTTCCCAACTAGAGTCGAAATAGTGATCTGTTACACTTTAATACTTCTGAAAAATTAAAAAAAAGAAAGAAAAACGTAGTTCCTACGATAGAATTAGCTAAAAATTAAGTAAACACCCTATGTACCCTTTCTTCTGAACATCATTTGCAAGAACTTATCAAAACGTTGCTGTTCACAAGTAAACCGGGCCATTTGTTCTGCCACGAGGGTTGAATTTCATCAAACAGTTACACAGACACCGTTCACCCACAATCGCATACAATTATTCGCAGACGTGTAAGGTAAAACAGGGGTTTGTTCGCTCACAGTCGTTAACCGGTATTATTGAAAATTATCTAACTTCCGCAGTCGTTGGTGGACGAAAGGTACGCTTGCTTTAAAGCGAGGACACGGATGCATCGATAAAACCCTCGAATATTCGGATGTTCCAGGAAAATCGAGCTTGCTGTCGTCAGTAGAAAGTAGGACTGTGATTCGGTCGTTGCAACAAGAAATTCCTGTGGTCAGCCAAACAGGGATCAACGAAGAAACTTTATCTGCCGAATGGACGGTCCATTTAAATTGGAATATGAATATTAAACGTTTGGAGGGTCAAAGAAACTCGAAAACTTTGTGTATCGCTAGAATTTTGCCGTTCAAGTACAATAATTATCGGATTCATTTTTTTCATTCTTTTCTGATAACATTTTATTTGGAGGGGACTAATAATAAATGAAAAATAATGTCAGATGTACAAACTAATTTTGTATAGATTTTTAAAAGTTATGGTAACTCTGATTATCAAAGTAGTTTTTACTGTTATCATATTCTCGTGTCACTTTCCAAATATACAAAAACGAGGAGAAATATTCAAATTTAAAATGGTAATTATGGAGCCGTAGTGCTAAAGACATTGAATTAATTTGTACATCTAATATATATAATGATAGATGTAATATATGTAATGATGATTGGATTTTTTTTTTATATCCACCGATATTGTAAAATTATAAAAATATACCTATATAAAAGTAAATACAATTTATGGATAATATTGGATTTAAACGATATTAAGAGAAATTTTATTATTATTAAGAATCTTGAGGATTTAAATATTTTAGGAAATTCTTTTCCACAGATGATACATAGAATTTCAAAAACAAGCTAAAACTTATGTGCATATTGTTTCAACATCTTAAAGTTTAAAAATTATAAGCTATAAATAGAAAATATGAACCCACAGACGGCAGACCATGGAGAAAGTCTCAATTTTAATTTAACTTTATGTCTCATATTATTTTCATTTTCTAAATTTTACATTGTTCTTTTAAAAATTATTCTTCCAATATATGAAAGTCTTCCGTTTAAAAATTATACGTTCAACTTTAGGTTAATATCTTAGTATATGTTTTGTAAGTTTGGGTTACGATTGACTCAAACTGTTCATGTATTATGATCTTCAATAAATTACAAAATTAATATCAATAAAATGATGCAAAATTCACCATTTAATTTAATAAACGATTATGCAAATTGTCTCCTATTAGTGATTTACTGATCCTATCGAACGACAACGCATAAACGAAGAAATTAGGCGGGTCTCAAATAGTAATAAGTCAATGAAAGCGGCAACGAGGCTTCCTTTATTTTAATAAATATGACGAGAAGAGATACGAAGGACTGCGGCATCTCTGTGGGTAGGATATTTAGATTTATTCGCGAATCCTCGAGCCACCGATATTTTCCTCGGCTGCACGTGCCAATACCAATAGGCGGAGTGGTTAATACCGTCTGGCCTGGCATCCATCCTTACTACTTGATAGTCAGCTTCCATTCGAAAGCTTCGTCTTATTTCGCGGCCTATACGGTAATCCTAACCCTTATCCGCCTTTTTTTTCACCCCCTGATCGCTTCGTTCTTGGCTCGAAATGAAGGATACAAATGTTGCTGCAATTTCAAGAAATTTCAGTAGTAAAATCAACGATGAGTCGGGTCTTAGGATTTTCATATTCTAGCTTCGATATATTTTCAAAATTATAACACATAATATTTATTTACAAATTATAAACTAAACTAAATAAAGAAATATATCATTTTTTTGTTGTACTTTAATAAATAAATAAATTCCTCTTTCCCACGAATTGTTATTGCCAGATGGTACGAAAAGTGATTATATCATTAGAAAACGAAGCCAGGAATGAAAAGTATTTATTCGCAAAGTTCAAATAATAAAATACTCGTGGCAAAGATTTATTCGCAACAGTGAATCGAGCAGGAACCGCAATATTTCGCCAATCGACTTGGCATCCATCCTTACTACTTGATAGTCGACTCGGCTACGAAGGACTTGCTTTATATTTATGTAGGAGCATAACGGTTACCAGTAACCCCAACTGTTTCTGTTACTTTAACCGCACGACTCGTGAATCGTAAAAGTGTTTTACAACTCTACGACCAACAATACTGTCGTTTCCTTTACTTTTCATTCGCTCTTTTAAGCCTAATACACTACGTTTTCTACACTTTACAATAAATGATTACCTTTAATAAGGAAATCTTATTTTGATGTAATAGTTATTAACTTTTGTTGTTTTTACAAATTTTCAATTATAATCGACGAGTATTTGAAAAATGAAATTTAATTGATTTATTGTTTATTGCAACTAAGAGCCATCCAATTTATGTAGTAATTTTCATGAAATTTTAAGTTTCAAATTCATATAAGTGCCAACTTGTATTTTTGTGTCATCAAATCGTATCAGAACTTTTACATTTTAAAGTTTCTTAGTCATTATATGCTATAAGTGAGAAGTAACCATATTGCATTAAACACCCTGATAAGACGTTAAAACATTAATTTTCATGGAATCCTAAACTTTCAATTCGCATAATATAGGTGCCATTTTACATTACTTTTATATGTAATGAAATCCTATCGGAACTTTCATATTTTAAAATTGGTCATGATTTGCTATAAGTGACAATCAGCCGTTTTGTATCAGGGATACTGCTAAATGTTTACACAGTCGTTTTCGCTAAGCCTCAATCTTTAAAGTGTTATTTTGCAATATTTTTATGTCACGAAATCGTATCAGACTTTCAATGTCTCAAAGTCAGCCGTTTAATACAAAATAAGCTAATATCATTCTTTATTATTAAACTCGTCTTTCAAGGGAAAACAAACTAAAGAAATTCCTCTCGATCTTTTGCCTCGTTGCGATCGCAAGACATTCCCGACTGTCCTCGACTACTTTGCATGGAATTATTTAAAAATGCACCCGACGTCCCGGGAAACATCCACTTAACAAGGGTTGTCGGGAGGGCTTAAGGCGCTAAGGGAACCGTGAGAATATTGGCTTTAAGGACGAGACGCGGTTGGCGTTTCACGGGAAAAAGGACAAACGAATTCGAACGGGAACACAAGTTTGTAATAGAGTCACGGTTCTGTTAAAAATTCCCGCCTAAAGAAAATGTAAACCGTATCGATGTGATAAATACATTGTTAAGTTCACCACACTTCGTTCATGAAGATTTAAAAACTATTTTTCTTGGATATTCATTGTCAAACTTCAGGCTAAATACAAAGGATTTATTAAACAAATAACATTAAAATATCTGTATTCTTACAACATAAAAATTAAACAGTTTTATATTTATATTAGTCACACTTCGATTGACCCCCTAGTTTTATAAGAATCTGATTAGTAGGTGTGACCGCTCCGACCGAATCATACATCACGACCGAAAGTACGCGTGAGCTGTGGTGGGGCGTGACCAATCAGATTGCGTTATTTTCATGTGACTTCCTGCGATCGGTGGGCAGTAGGCCCATCGCCGCGAAGATGCCCCCACCACCGACCGACCGCAGTAATATAGACAGCTACGCCCGTGACAAATCCGATTGCGACCTGCCTAAGCGTGCATGCCATAGAGCAGGCCTGTCCAAGTAGGGGAATTTACTCCTGGAACACATGTTTTGGGTCCCCTTCCAACGCTGCTCCTTCAAGTAAGATGGGACCGAGGAGACAATACCGCCGCTAAGAAAGACGGAGAGACGGTATTCGGAACCGTCCCATCTTACTTGAAGAAGCAGCGTTGGAAGGGGACCCAAAACATGTGTTCCAGGAGTGGATTCCCCTACTTGGACAGGCCTGCCATAGAGGGTCGCGATCCCCACGATTCCAAAATTTTAATTGAAGAGTTTTTCAAGTTTTTTAATATGATTTTCAAAATACCATAAATTTTTAACTTAAAATGGCAATACTTCTCCTAATGACTTACCAATAATAAAAATTCCCATTATATTTACAAGTGGTGGAAAGTCCGTTCGAAAAACTTTATCCGGTAAAATTGCGTGAATGATTCGATGTAACACCATTGACTTGTTCGTTTCGCCTCGTCTCGTCCTCCGTCTTTGCGAGAGACGCTCGGGCTCGATCGAATTTGCAAAATGGCTGTGCACGAAGGTTGAATTCCTGACGAGGTAATTCGCGGGGAGGGCGTCTACGTCTCTTGGAAGGGAAAAACTTGTAACGGGTGCGAAATTCAAAGTGAATTCCCTCGAAATAGGCGTCGCGACGCTTCACGTTCCTGCTGACAAGTTATCAGGACATTGTTCGGTGAACATGCAATGATTTTTCATATTTTATGGATTTCATATCACGTCCTCGTGTCAGTTTAAATTTTCAAACTGAACAGAAAAATTCTGTTGCAATAATTATTGCACAGTATTTTATTTAGTAATTTTCCTCGTTTGATTAAAAATATACTCCCAATAAACGTCATGGACCAGCAGTGATCTTCTTTTATGAAAAATTTCAATATTGGATAAATTTGATTTGGTTATTTCTACCGCGTCGGTCAACGCAAAATTAAAAGAAATTTTTTAGAATTTTTCGGTGAAGGAAAAGCAACGTTGACGTCCGGCTTATTTAAAATTGTACCCGATAAAATTACACAGAGAATGCAATTTCTGAAATGTAATTACGCATCCCTGGCTTTGATGCAAATTATCTTTGAACGGCATTTCATATTCAATCTATTTTCTATTCATTTTTGTATATCTACCATATACTGTAACAAACAATACAAAAAGTATTTGTTGTTAAAATAAAAGATAAAAGTTATTGTCAAAATTAAATCAATACAATTCACAACTAGAAACATCATAACAGATACGTAATTTAATTCAAGCTCCAAATTTTCCTTTCATTTATTTAATGGGACAAGTGAGATTATTTTTTAGAAATAAAAAAAGGAGACTGATTGACTATCAGCAGTCTGTTCCACTATTCGACAATTTGCATTCGATCCGATTTAGCGACGCGTGTCGTGTTAATCAGGTTACATGCATTAAGTCGCCCTCGATTGTTTAAAATTCATTGGTCGATCGATCGACCTTGTTTCTGACCGAACACCCCGTCACTCGATGCCGTCATTAACATATTTGCCAACGATATCCCTAAACAAATCACTCGATATTCTCGTTGAAGAACTTTCATCCATCGTTTCCTTTTTGCTCTTGCTTGTTCAAGCAACATTACGT
Organism: Osmia bicornis bicornis; assembly: GCF_907164935.1. Taxonomy (NCBI): domain Eukaryota; kingdom Metazoa; phylum Arthropoda; class Insecta; order Hymenoptera; family Megachilidae; genus Osmia; species Osmia bicornis. The sequence continues at coordinate 1,067,472 of NC_060226.1, forward strand.
ATTTTATCGTTACGTAAAAACAAAATATATAGAGTGGCTATAAGATGAATACATAAATTAGGACTTGATGTTTACTAACGTTAAAATAAAAGTATAGCAACATTTTTAGCTTTTGTAATGTGTTAAGTTGGTGAAACATATTATGGCAATAATAATATAATACTTTTAAGAATCATAGTAATAATTATAGTAATAATAGTAGCACTATTTAATAGTAATATTAAGTAATATGTAGTAATAATATGATGTAGTATTAATTACATTAATATTATTAGTAAGTATAATAATAGTAACATTATTTACTAATATAACACAATTTCTATTAAAAATTATCTATCTAACAAGATTAAAGTAAACTTGGGTCAAGATAAAATCACCCGAAAATCCACTGAAATAACCGAAAATGTAATAGAAAAATAAAAAGATGAAGACAATTGTAGATAGAGAGAATAGAGAAAAGAATAGCACAAGTAAGTATTGTGGTCTTTTTTTTAACGTAAAAGAAAGGAGAATGCTAGTAAGAAAGTTTACGCTAATTAAGGCCGTTTCATCAGAGATTCCCTTTTTAGAGGGGTTGATCCTCCGCTTTTAAATAAATTATACCGCGTTAAAAGCCTCTTCGCACTTCCTCGGATAATCCATGGGTCGATCTCACCTTGGAAGGAATGTCGTAAGCCTTCTGCTTAGGAGGTGTATCATAATGCACCTAGAGCTGTCCAAGCGAATTGCTTTTTACTTCCATTTTAAACGACGAAGCAAAATTGTATAAATTTAATAAAATAACAATTTATCAAATTTCTGAAATTTTTTGGTAATTTATCTATCAATTTAAGTGTTAATATTTTAACTTTTACAATTAACCTATATATTACTAAAATTATTGTAATATCTGAATAATAATTAATTAAATTTGTTAAATTGAAATAAACGAGTAAAAATATGAATCACTTTGGCGTTATAAATTTTTATAACGATATCAGATAGAAATGTATAATTTCAATAGTACAATTTATAAAATTTATAGAATTTTATACCACGTCGCCCATATGTTATTTAAATTAATTACATAATAATAATTAATTCAGTTCGTTAAATTGAGATAAATGACTGAAAATATGAATAGCTTTCATATTTCAAAGTTTCGCATTGAATTTCGCAATTTAAAATCGAGCTCTTTCATATTGCAAAATTTTTGTATGTACACTGACGATGAGTTGCGTTGATTCTATCGCGGTGTGTGACTCCAACACATATTCACCGATTGGCTGCAGTCCCTCTTTCGCATGCCCCTCGTCGATCAGCTCTGAATATGTGTTAAGAGTCACACACCGCAACAGAATCAACGCAACTCAATGTACATAAAAACTCCACAATTTAAGCGTGAAATTCAATCGTTACACAGTTTCAAATAAACGGTACAAGGATGGATAATTTTCTGCATATAATTTTATTCTCCAACCTCGAAATTCAAATGTAAAATACTATTCGAATTTATACAATGTAATCAGCCATGTTAAAATAGAAAATCCGGAAAATAAACAATGCATATTTCGAACAGGGTGGCCGGTAGACGTTGCAGGGAAAGAATTGAAATGTACATACCGTCGACATCGACGTCGTGCAAAAATACAATCATTCCACCCGTGAATAAAATCATTGACATTTAAATGGTGTATACACTCTTAATCTTCATTCCTTTGTTTGCTCGAAGCAAACCACGAATCGCAACTAAAATGCTGGTCGACGAGTCAAAAGTTTACAAAAAAAAAAGAGCAAACAAAATTGTTTCTAACTACCTTCTTCGTTCTCGGTGACCAGAAATCGCCACACTTTTTAAAGAAACTACTGAAGGTGTCTTAGTTTCTCATGCTAAAATTTGTCATTTTATCACCGAATGAAAATCTACTCGGTCAGAGAAACGACACCCTATATATTTTAGAATTAAAAAAAAAAAAAAAAATCGAAGAAAAATAAAAATATAATGAATGAAATAAATCGTTCTAATTGTTCTATTCAAAAACGACCGCCATCTGTCTAATTTCTAATTAAATCAGTCACAGCCGTGGAATAATTAGTTTCTGCATGGCAAGAAACTGTTAGTGCGAGGAAGGCGAGGACTAAAAGATCCGTAGTAGGATGCTAGGTCGGTCAATCGAGATCCGGAAGTCCTCCGGTGGAGCTAAAACTGTCCCGAGAATCTTTTTGAGCTCGCTCGAAATGGCCGGTTGGCGAGGTGTCCTTCAAACGATTCTCGAAATTCAGAAAATCTGACCCGCACGGGCTACAGGCCTGCATAGATCGGAAAAAAATTCTCTATTTCAGCAGTCTGTGAATTGTATAGGGTTTCTGGGGTGTTTACTTGAAGAAGGAAACTATCTGGTCCGCCATTTTCCGTGATCTGTCGGTCTAAACGTGGAGATGAAATCACCCCACTGTCGGTACTGTTGCAGAGCCCTCCAACGCTGTCCATCATCTTCAAAAAATTAATTCCTTTTAATTATTATTCATTTATAAGGGTGTGCGGGTACCTGGAGACTCAGATCGGGGTCGGCGCCCAGAAAGTTTGTCCAGTACATAAATTCGTTCAGGTACTCGGCGAGTTCGAGTCCCGAAATTACGGGTATCCAAACAAAGCTATGTGCTGGACAAACTTTCGGAGTAATGCTCGGGTACCCGCACACTTCTACTAATTTAATTTTGAAAATATAATAAAAATTTAATTCCGTAAATTTCAAAATATAAATTTTCTATCTTTCGTGAAATCATTTAACTTTGTTTCCTCTTCGAAATTTTAATTTCCCTAAATTTCAAAATTAATTTTCGAAATCTCTTTCCTTCAGATTTCACCTACCTGGCAAACGCGGCGTGAAACGTTAGAAGACCGGCAGGGGTAAAACGGAAACGGTGCGCGATAGGACGATACGCTTAATGAGCGAACAAATTGAAGGTAACCATGAAATTTCTTACCAGCTTAGTTTTCTCCTCGACTACTTCCACAACGTTGCCCTCCTCGGTGCTGGTAATAATACCTGTTCCCAACTTCTTGCCCAGAATCTTTACCTCCTTTCTGCATCCGCCGGATGCGTTCACGGCGTTGGTGTCGCAACCGTTCGTGTTCGAGGCGGTACTCTTCAAAAACTGTTCGTACGGGCTAAGTAATTTCGTATCCTGATACTGAGACACCATCAGCTCTTGATTATGGTTCTTCGGACCCAGGATTTTCACTTCGCCCAGATCAGAAAACAGTTTCGATGACGGTAGACTATTGATTTTATTGCTGAGAACCTTTAAAATAGAACGATTGTTACTACTAATTCAGAGGATGAATAGAAAGCATTACCTTTGGGGTTGAAGTTATCGATCCAAGGATCTTCATATCCGATTGACTGATAGGTATTAATCCAGCATCTGTTTCAGAATCATCAAAAACGGAAGGTAATTTCATTTTTGACTCGTATACAGAGTGATGATCGTCCATGGAACTGTTGAGAATATTCAGGTCTTCGGTTAAGCTATTGTTGCTTTTGAGATAAGGGAGGGTGTCGTTTAGGATTGATAATGGAGGATGGTTCTTCATTAGGAGGGAAGATATGGAGGGGTGAGATGTGGTTGATAGGGTTGATATGTCACTTCGATGATTGAGAATGTTTGTTAACTCCTGTTGGCTAGAAGGCACTCCTATGGCTGTAATAAAATTGCAATTTATTTATTATTTATTTAAACTTAAATTTAAATTGCTTAAATTCAAATCCACAAATAAGAGACAAAATTTTATTTTATTAATGCTTATTAAAATGTCTTTTATTTAAAATTTGCCTATCATTTTGAGATCTCCAGAATGGCCTTATTACCATAACAATTTCTGTAAATTTTAAGAATACATAGGTGTTGCAAATTAATTATTTGAAGCTATCAGTATATGAAAAAATTATGGATATTGCGCTCCAGCCATCTCTGGCATTATGTTTGCGCGTTTTAACCCTTTAACTACGGATGTGGTTTATAAACCACATACTAAAATTAGTGGCTTATATACCACTAAAATAAAAATAAAAAATACAATAAAAAAAATCTTTTAAAATAGAATATCACTTCAGCAATACTAGAAAACCTTCAGGCGAACTGCACGTGAATGCCGAAGGCAAGACATAAACAAAATGCGCAATTTTGTATCGCTTGAACTTTTGAATCGACAAATCAACACCAGGTTCTGAATGAATTTGCATCAATAAACTCTTTTGAAAATATTTCGAAATTTAATCCATGTTGACCTATTTTCGCCAACTGTTTGCAAAACTAGAGACCGAGACCTTTACATTGACACCAAACATAGTATGTCCAAACATAGTATAGTCCAAAAAGTATGGAGGATAAGGTCAGAAGAATGGCAACAAAAAAGGTAACAACGAGAAACGGGGTCAGTGGTTCGGGCCTTCGGCAATAATTTGAAATTAGAGCGATCGGCAGTGCTAAAAGTACCCGTAGTTAAAGGGTTAAAGTTTGACGGGGTGGCTCATGGTACTGCCGTTTATAGGCCTTGTTGTGGGCCTCTTTCTGCGATCGTTTTAGTTAGTTCGTTCATTCTCAGACATGTTCGATCATTAGAAAAAGCCAGGGAGGCGTTATATGAGAAAATATGTACTGTCCACCGATCACAAGAAGTCACCTGAGAATAACGCAACCTGATTGATTGCGCTCCACCTCAGCTCACACGTACTTTCGGTCGTGACGTATGATCGGTCGAAGTGATCACATCTACTAATCAGGCTCGTATAAAACTAGGGGGTCAGTCGATGAGTACGTAGTATCCCCTTTTGCCCCTTCGTCGTTCCGCGAGACTTCTGTTCATCGGTGCACAGTAGTTGCAATGATTTTGTGTTTATTTTTAAAGTTATATTGAAATAATCATATTATTTAAGATCTTTCCATTTCTTTCTAGTTTGGTGTTTAGATTTATATTTATCCGATTAATATACATTATTATACATACATATACAGGGTGTTAAAAAATACCCTGAAGACTTCTACACCGCTGGATAGATCACGAAAAATCGAAGTGAAAAATTCTGTAGCATTTTTCGATGTGATCAGTAGTTTAGCCACATTTCGTTATTGAAAATTGAAAAATTGACGAATCAGCGCGCAGCTTGAGTGGCAAGACCCGCGGAGTAGGAGACTAGCTTCCTCTACCGCTGATGAGCCACGCTGCCGAGCGTCGCGCTTACGCATGCGCCGAGAGTCTAGTGGAGCCGGAATTAATTAATTATTTAAATAATTCAAACGTTGTTTACTATTGTTAAGATAACAATTTTAGGGTTTTTTGAATATGTTCGATATCAATCTTTACTACACGGTACAAACGAAAATTGTACGTGTACAATTTATCAAACCGTTTAATAAATTGACACAACTGGGTATGACCCACTTAAGGCTGGTTCAGACACGGCTAGTAGTTTAGTCGAGTGGCGAGTAGTTTAGTGTATGGACACTAGAGTTTAGTCGAGTAGTTTAGTAAAACGGTTTAGTCGATCCGTTTCATTGGATTTTGCTGGTCGAGTAGGCTTCCCCCACCACTAACTAGCCTTCGGGACAGACCTGTCCGGACGCATTTCTTTATTCAAGGGATATATCTTGAACTCTTGATTTTCAAAGCTCAACTGTACTAGTCCGGACACTTTTCTATGCACTAAACGGTTTAGTAGTAAGTAGCTACTCCCCACTCGACTAAACTACTAGCCAATCTAAACAAACAACTCTCGGCGCATGCGTAAGCGCGACGCTCAACAGCGCGGTTCGTCGGCGACAGAGGAGGATATCTCCTACTTCGCGGGTCTTGCCATTCAAGCTGCGCGCTGATTGGTCAATTTTTCAATTTTCAACAACGAAATGTGGCTAAACTACTGATCCCATCGAAAAATGCTACAGAACTTTTCACATCGATTTTTCGCGATCTATCCAGCGGTATAGAGGTCTTCGGGGTATTTTTTAACACCTTGTATAATCTTATCAAAAAATAATTTTCAATCTATTCAAAGTAAAATTTAGAAAATGAAAATAATATGAAATACAAAATTGAATTAAAATTGGGGCCCTTTTCATGGTCCGCCGTCCTAAGGATAATTGCAAAAAAATCAATTGTAATAAAATAAAAATTTGCAGTCGCAAGAAAAAAAAAATGTTAAAGGCGATGTTGGTTCAGATGCGAACAAAGCTTCCTATATTATCGAAAGGAGCAGTTAACTTAATTTCGTATGAAACTTACTCTCGTCCTCGTGTTCGGCAACGGTAACTCCACTATCGATAGTCAAAGGTTTTGGACCAAGGATCAAATCATCGATTTTCGACTGCGAGAGGAAACTAATGCCGTCCACGAAACGGTCGTCGAGGCTCTTGCTGTCGAGAATTCGGATGTCCTTGTCCTCCAGGATCTCGATGCCATCCATCGACATGGATTTCTGCGTCGAAGCGGAATCGAGTACCATGATCTGATTATCGGAATCCCCGATGATGACTTCCCCGTTGCTACGCATATTCACCACATTGATCGCATCCGCTTCCTCGCCGTCCAGAATAGTCACATCGTGTGAATTCTGTGCCATCAGGTCTCTCGCTTCGCTGTTCGTCATCACCTGATTAATAATTATGCACCAGATATTTCATTAATATTTATTTACAATTCCTACTATGGGTCTAAAATTACCAATTTTAGAAGTGGCCACAAATGGAAAATTAAGTGGATAAAAATGATATAGTCAGATGCAACTTAAGCACACCGGGTGGCAAAGGGGACAAGAGAGGTACCTACTACGTGCAATGGTCACTAATTGCAAGTACTATGGATCATAGTCATCAATTGCAATGAATTTACATTACAAAATAGGATGTTTGCAATGGAAATTTTCAAAAAACCAATTTTACCAAAATTTTCGTTGTAAATAAAATTTTAAGAACATAATTACGGTAAACGTTAAGGAAAGTCGTTGATGACCTCGACGTATGCTATCAAACACTGTCCCTATATTCTCATCTCAAATTAATTTAACCCAACTCATCCTTGAATTACATTTAAGATAAAATACTCTTAATTATCCCAAGGATAGATTAAGTTAGATACTATTATTTTGAAGTGAGGTTGTAGAAGCCCTTCCTCGTCCATACGTTGAAGTTTTAAACAAATTTTGCATTCATTAATAACCAAACGTTGTGATGTGCCACATACATGGCACTTACCGCAACAATAGAGCCGCTTTTACGACTTGCCACTCAAACCGCGACTTATCTACTGAAAATCGGGAAAGTAAACGTTACATCTTGAAAACTAATTAAAATCGAGTATATACATTAAAGCTTAATGAATTCGTCTTGAGAAGCACTATTACACGATCTGAAAAAAAATATATGGTTCCATTTAAAAAACAAAACTTGACCATCATATCTCTTAAACTACTAACGCAAAAGATTTTTCACTTCGGCCAAAACATAGACCCCCTTTTTCCATGCAATTTCCATATCAACAATTTTTTGTATCATTAATAGTTACGGAATAAGAGCTCCGTAACAATTTAGATGGGACACCCTGTATATCAACTTTATTGTCAAACAAACGTCCTTTTCAGTTCTACGTTTAACAATGAAGAATTTTGTTTAGAAATAACTAACAACGGCTAAAACCTTTGAAAGTTACCGAGAAAGCGACTTTGCCATCGGATCAGCCTGGCTACCAATAATTACCGCAATTATTTTATTTACTTTTTCATATTGAGTTTGATAATTTGATATGAAAACGTACCTTCCTCTAATATTTAATCTTAGCCAAAAGAAGCGCCGAAATTCCGCTGAAATTTATTTTTGTGGCCACAAAAGAAATATAGAAAAGGTAAATATGAAAGTGATGAGCAATGAATTCGTCACCTCGTAACGGCCATCTTCGGTGGCTCTCACGAATTGTATTCCACCCTGGGCGGCCAGTTCCAGTAACTCGTTGCAGTCCTCCATCGCTGTGGACACAACAGGACCATTCTGGCGATCTGGTTCATTCCGGTGGGACTCGGTGTACGTGAACTGGGAATCCAATGCCGTGACGAGACTCTCTGTCGACAATACACCAAATAAACACCATACTGCAACGACACTTTGAAAAACATCGTCGCTTTAACGAGCCAATTATAGACGGACAACTGGCATCAGAGTCCCTTGGTGCGAATGTGTCCTGACTGAAATTGTCCAGCAAACGTCGTAACAAAACGATTACGTTATAGAAACACCATTGATGTCTATCCTGAATTTTTCCATGGGAAGAGAGAAGGTTCTTTGAAAATTGCTCATGTTGCATTTTAAAGTGAAATAAGTAAAAAAGCTTGCATAAAAACTAAACTTTTGATTAGAGTAATTTAGATTAAAATTTAAAAATTGTTCGAGTATAAGATTATTACATAATTAATTAATATTATTGCCACAAACAGGACTGGATTAATATGTAATCATAAAGAGAAAAGACAACAGTAAACAAAATAACATTCAATACTTTTTAACATAATAAAAGGAAGGGTTATAACTGTGAGTTGCAAAGTGGGGCCCGAGGCTATAGTCCTCTTTCAATTAAACCTCCTCTTAATTTAGTGTCGACTATAAATATATGAAAAAGAAATAAAATTTGGGATATTTACTACTTTTCACAAATTCAAGCTTCTCCACAGCCATCAATTCATCACTGAGGACACAGCAGTTTATTTCTTTTGATGGACACTTTGATAGAAAAAAGATAAAGGAAAATTTTCTCACCGTGTTCATTTTCTGGTCCAGGCGGTTCAACGATGAAATTCATCTTTCCATCAGGATCTATGTTCTGAATGACGGTGGCTACCACGGGTACTTTCACTTGGACAGCTTTGACCCGGTCCACATCTGGGATCATTGGACTTAGGCTCATCTTTCCCGCCATTCGTAGATCCTCAGCTGTAGCTGGTGTCAGAATCTGAATTCATAAGTAAAACTTGCTTTTTTTTTTCAAACTAGTCTCTATTAAGTTTTGTATTAATTATGTAATAACTTTACATTTTTGTGGGTACCGGTTGGCGAGACTTTTACAAGCACTGGAATTCCTTTAGCCGGTTTGAAAAGGGCGAAGGGTGTTTGACCCTCTAAAAGTGCCATCTCCATTGCTTTCGTATCAATTTTGTCTATTACCACTGATTCCATCATATCAGACTTTTGTGAAACAGAATTTAAAATCTGTATTAATAAATTTTTTTTATTTGTACGAATGGTGGTACACCGTTTATATTAGTGTTTTAAATTGTTGACATTATTAAATTGTAAATAGGCTGACAATTAAATTCGTAACCTTTTTAGGTATTTTGCTTAAAAATGCTGCTAATTCTGCTATGAAGGATACAAAAACGAACACAGATATTGGAAAAGATGGAATGGTACTTAACTTGACTGAAAAATATTGTTTGTAAAATTTAAAAGAATTTCAAGATTGCGAATTTAATTGTTAATTTAATATGATATTATAGCATGTCGAGTTACTAACCGAAATCAAAGGATCTTTATCTCTAACTTCGATGGTCTGATTACGATCACTATTGGGCAGCTGCACAATCCTAACATTCTTGCTGAAATTTGATTTTTAATAAACAATTATTACCTTTCCTAAAATTGGTCATATTCTATCACATTATGCTTTACATTTAAACATTGGGTTATTACCGATATGATAGCTAATTATTATTTACTGTAACTAACAATCAACCACATTATAACAAAAACATTCACAAACTATTAACCTAGCTATCTCCACCAAACTTTAAGCTAAAAATTAAGGTAATACAAGTGTCATTTCATAAAACTTTTCTGTCATGAAATCTCGTTTGAAAAATTAACCATCCCCCCGTGCAACGATCTAACACTATCAGAAGGTGTAATGTCTCCATGAAATCCTTTGCGAAGAAGAATCAATTTACGTAGAAAAGAAAGAGAGGAAAGGGAGCGTGAAATTTTCTGCTGACTTAGAAAGATCAACATTCTGTCTACGTTCGGTTAACGGGGAGAAAAGATGGCCTCCACTGTCCGTCAAGGAGGAAATTAAGCGTGGTAGTTCGCCGCGATTCCGGTGACGACGTCTACCTACTTTCTTATAACGTTCGGATCGTTGATTCCTGGCTGTGGCGTAGTCGGATGTCGATATTTGATGCCGTGCTTGTACTCTTCGTGCGATCTCAAAGCGAATCGACGCGGGAACTCTTTGCCGCAGATTCCGCACACGTACTGCATTTTCTCCGCGTGTGCATGCGCTTTGACCTTGTGGCAGACCAAATTCGACATCTGATTGAAGCCTTTGCCGCAAAGCTCGCATTTATACGGTCTCTCGTTCGTATGGGTAAACACGTGGTTTCTCAAATTGCCTGACAACGGGAATGATATATTTAACTGTTAAACGTTCTCTCCTATATCCAATTTGCCATTCAATTTATTGTACTCTCAAATGATCAATTTTTATGCAATTTCCAAAGAAAATGAATAACTTTTCCTGATTAGAAGAATGGCTAAATCAGTTGTGGATTTATGATTCTTTTTCTGATTCAAATTTGACGTTTATAAATCACTAGGGGTGTGCGGGTACTTGAAAATTCGGCTCGGACTCGGGTTGACAATTTTTTTCCACTTCGAAAAGGACGTCGAAGGAGTGTTTAGTATATAAATATGTTCGGGTACCCGTAATTTCGAGACCCGAAATATTTCAATTATATACGAAAACATTTTCAAATTTACAAATTAAAAGTAAGCCTGAAAAATCATGTCCCGAATGCAGCGTCGACTCTCGAATTGAGCTTCAAATCTTGAGTCGATTTCGGGCTCGATATTCAGATCCTGAAGTAAAGGGTACCCGAGTAAATTTATATACTCTACCCGAATCTTCGGGTACCTGCACATTCCTATAAATTACCCTTTTGGTGGAATCCTTTCCCGCAAACTTGACACTTGTGCGGTTTGTGTTCCGAGTGCGTTTTCCGATGAGAGATCAATGTGGACACTCTAAAATTCAAAATATTAAATTACTATCTCAAAGCCCTCTAAAATTTCATCTAAAATACAATCATATAAAATAAATGCTATAATAACACATTGTTAATGACAATTTTTAAAAATAAAAAAAAGTATTTAAAATTATTTCAATATTTTAAAGCTGCTATTGCTTTCATAAAGACCTTCCTAATTTTTTCAATCATTTCGTTTTTCAGATACATTTAAACGACCCCCCTCCCCCAAATAATAAATCATGCTCTATTAACGTTAATTTTTAAAACGACAAAAATATGCTCGTTAAAATTTTGCGCTCGTGATCCGCTAATGATCCGCGACCAAGCGGATTGCTGTCAGAGCCTTTTCATTAAAACGCTTATATTGTTGTTTTAAGGTTTAACTTTAAAGTTTCGATCATTAGGCAAACATGAAGGAATTGTATATACTGATTTAACTGCTAACCTGTTGAAAGTCTTCTTGCAAAATTCACAGACGTACGGCCTGGCATCGCTGTGTATCGCCTTGTGTTGACTCAGAGTTGATAACTGGCGAAAAGCTTTGCCACAAGCCTCGCATTTAAAGTTCCTTTCGTCAGTGTGCGTTGGTAAGTGCCTCATCAACGTATACTGGTGTCGGAACTCCTTTGAACCTGGTTTGAATACGTGAAATTTAGAATAGTTTTATCTGTTGCTAAACCCTGTTGTTATTTCAATTTCCACCACCCAGAATTTTCTAAGTTTGAATTTTACCCTTTCGAATTCCATAAGTTCAAATTTTACTCTATCCAATTCTATTCTTCCGAATTTTTTATCTTTTCGAATTCTATCTTTTCAATTTTTATCCTTCCAATGTTTACCTTTTCGAAACCTACGCTTTCAAATTTTTATCTTTTCGAATTCTATCCTTTCAATTTTTATCCTTTTGGGTAATTCTGTCCTTTCAATTTTGACCTACCCTTTCAAATTCTATCCTCATAATTTTTATCCCTTCGAATGCTATCGTTTCAATTTTTACGCTTTCGAATTCAATCCTTCCAAATTCTACACTTTCAAATTTCACCCTTTGAATTCTATAAGCCTAAACTTAAAAAGGAGTCACATTTCTTTTCTGAATATAATAATTACTCACAAATTCCACATTCCCAAATTTTGAGCGTCTTCCCATCCCGTTTCAGATACTTCACGAAATGGAGCTTCGATCTTGGGTCATCTTTATCAATAAGATGAGTGGTGGACGAAGATGGCCGTTCAACCATGGGGTCCGGGTACACCATAATGTTGTCCTCGGACTTATTAACATTCTGATCAACGATCTAAAGATAAGTCTACTGTAAAAACGAAAACTAAAAAATATTACTACTTGATACCTTGTATTTGAAAGCATCTTTGCCGAGGAATTTCGCCACACTGCTGTCGATATTAATTACCTCCGAATCTATAGCAACATCTAGATTCATGCAGTCACCCTTTAGTGGAACAAATGAAATTGAACAGTAATTAAACGTCTATGAAACTGGAAGAATAATTAGACTATGAATGTGTTACGATAAAGAGATTAATCGTACACGGTACACGTTGATGATATGAATTGAAACAATTAATTACCTGAATTAATTGATGATCATTTGTGGTTGGTAAGCTCGGTACAACTGTGACATCGTTCCTGTTGTCAGAACCTGCGCTCTCTTCTTTCACGTAAACTTCATAAACACTAAAAATACAAAATTTTTGTAACAAACTACGTATATTTTCTACAAATTCATCGATCAAGTGAACCCCCGAAGGTTTGATAACCCCAGACCATGGATATCTTAATCCGGTTCTGTTTAAAATTCTCTAACAACAAAACAGAAAATTCAAAAAATAATCAAAATGAAAATAAAATAAAATTTAAACAATTGCAATATTTAATTAATAAAATATATCCTCGATAGAAAAATTTGCAGTAATATAAGGTTTTAAAGCCTGTGATAATGAAACAAAAATAAAAGAAATAAATCATTGCAATGAAAAAATGTTGCAGTATTTATATTAGTGTCTGTTTAATTAAACAAATAGAAAATAAAGAACCGAAATTTTTTCCAACGAAACACTAGCCAGGTTATCTACAAAATGCAGGGACACCTTCGCGTCGTCTGCAGAAAACTCCGCTTCTAAATTACATCGTTCGCCTCCAAAAATTTCGGGGATTAAAGTCAGCTGGTCACTGTGTAACACTGATACATGCTAATTTTTTAAGCTCACCTGATAACTTCGTCCGGAATAGGACGAGTGAATTGCATCTGCGGATCCTCGTACTGGGTCTCCCCTGAAAGTTTGAACAATATTTCGTGAAAATATTCCCGTTTAAAAATAACAATGACAATATAATAATTTAATAATTGTAATTACGTTTTCCCAGAGAAAGTAACATTTACAAATTGTTATCTTATATAAAAATAATGTTTATTGATACATTAAGTGCATTGATGCAACTAAATAATGGCCAAGATGGTGGGCCTAGCTCCTCTAACAATCTGAACTGATCTTTCCTAAAAAATGTAAAGCTTCATTATTCTAAAAGTTTAAGATTCCAAAATTTAAACATTTCAGATTTCCTACTTTCAGAATTACAGAATTACAAATCTTTAACAGCTGTAAATTCCAATATTCTCAGATTCTAAAATTCCAAAATTAAAAAATTTCGGAGTTCCAGAATTACAAAACTTCAGACTTCCTAAATTCTAGATCTAAAAAATTAAAAAATTATGAAATTACAGATTTATAAAATTATAAAATTTCTAAAGGATCTGGCCCATTCCAGAATAAATTATACCAATGGTTGATCGCCCGGGTGGGTCATCAATGGTCTATGGTATTTATAAAAGGCAACTCCTTAATTATACGAAAATTAATAAATATAGTATAACTGCAATTGTAATTATTAGAATCTAATTTTCAATAAAAAGATTTACATTTGTGTCAAAAAATTAATACAAATTCTATAAAATTACCAAAGATAAAAAATTACGATATTTCTATTCAAAGCAATTTTTTCAATTTTATATACATATATGTAGAACGAAAAATTCAGAGTAAACATGCTATTAAGTAGTAATTTCTAAAATGGTGGATAGTCTTTATCTTTTAGAAACTTTTTACTCGAGGATTCAAAAGCACGATGTTCTAATAGCGTAATAAAATAATCTCTTCTGGCAAAATAATTCCTTTCCTTCTTTCTACGCTCTTTTTTTTCTCATTGAATAATCCGTTACGTATGTAGATCATCCAATATGCTCTTTGCGACATTCGTTCATATCCAACTAAAAGAACTAATGGGCACGAATGAATATATTCTGTTGCTGGTATTATCTCGAACGAAAGCTCCAGCCTTGAAAACACATTTAATTTTTATCGTAACCTTTTCCTTTTATTTTTTCTAAGTAGATATATCAAAATTAAGACCTCCGAAAAAATTCAATTTAAAATTCATTACTTTTTTTATGAAATAATCTTACGTAATGTCTTCTTGCAATAGTACAATACATATGAATGATAATTTTAAAAAGAATTAAAATTAAAAATATGAAATAAAGTTTGATCTGAATAAATGCTCAAATATGCTCAATAACTATATTTATTAGAAAATGTTCGTAATTTGTAATTTTATAATAGCTTCTAATGGTCATTGGCTTCTCCCCAAAAACATGAACCTTCAGTATTCTGAAACTTCAAAATTTGTAAATTCCAAAATATCAAGATTTCAAATTTTCTCTATTTCAAAATTCCAACATTCTGGATCCTAAGAATTTCAAAATTCCAAAATCCTAAAATTTCAAAATATTAGAATTTCTGAATTCCAAGACCTCGGAATTCTAGAACACCGTATCACAAAAATTCTAAAACTTCAGATTTTCTAAATTCTAGATACCAAAAATTTTTAAATTCTAAAAATTTGTAAGAGACCTGACCCACCCCAGAGAAACGTCCAAGTTTTGCAAATACCAGCGGTTTTAACAATTATCATTCAATAAAATAAATAATAGTGGTAAAAAACATAATTTCTCGAATAAAGCTCGATCTGAACAGATAGTGTTTCGCCACTCTACATATAATGGAAATGTTCATTTAAACTCATCGTTAGATAATATCTTAAATGACCCTCGAATTGAGCGACACTGATTTAAATGGAACTGAGGATACAGGTGCCTCTTGAAACAATGTATCGTTTCCATCGAGCGTTTCGTCCACGCGAACGAGACAATGTTGCGGCGAACCTCACAAATGCATAAAACTGATTCCCTCGATCTGATCATTGAACTTGACCAATATATTATATTCCAGATTAAAAACTACAATGCTTTCCTTGCAATTTTATAATACCTTGATTTGTAATTTGAAATATACAGAACTATAGAAATTATTTAAAAGTTAAAAATGATCATTTTTCTTCCCAAATACTTTTACTATTTTGCAATTTTATAATACTTTGATTTACAGCCTGAAATATTCAATATACAGATTGAAAGTTATAATTTTTCTACCCTTACACTTTAGTTTTTTTGCAATTTTATGCCTCGAATTGCAATTTGAAGTATTTGACGTAAAATTATCTCAAGATTAAAAATTGCAATATAAGTGAAGAAAATCTAAACAGAAAGTGAAAATGTTGCAAAATAAGAACCACGATCATTTCTATTCGACGAGACTAAATAAAAAGAAAAAAAAGAAAAAATCCTTAAATTTTCTTAAACAAACCAAATCATGCATCTCCAAACTTACATGTTTCCTCGATCAGTCCCCGTTCCTCGAAAATCGGGTCACCTCCTAATAATTCCCCAAAAATCCATGGTTCACGTTGCAATCAGAGAATTAAACATTACACAAAACGTCGCTAAGTAAACTATTAGAAAGGTGATCGCCATTGAAAGACCGACGAGACGGTTAGCGACCGGAAGGCGAAGAGAAAAGACTGTCAAAGCGGAGGGATTTCGAGGTTCGTGGAGCGCGATCGGCACAAGTCGGACATCGCCTTTTTTTTCAGCAAGCAAATAAACGAAAGCCGCCATTATCACAGCTCATTTTTCACAAATTGGTAAGCAATCGAATAGTGAACAGCGAGAGGAGACGATGAAAATCAGAAGAGATCGCGAGACGTCGCGAAGAAAAATTTCCGAAGAGTAAATTTTAGAAAATCGGTTGTTATTGTTTTTTTATTATTAGTACTTACAGTTGTATCCTTGAAGAAGGTTATTCTGGGACATTTCACAGCTTGGACCGAGCCACTTTCCACGTGGACGTCTCGCGGCCTGATTCGCATCGATCTCTAACGAGGAATCGTTTGAGACGGAACCAAATCGGTTCGCCCATATCGCCGCCAAACGGGCAACTTTGGAAACTTTGATTAACAGTAACGTGCCCTCCACTCTCAAAACCCTCTTAACCTTTCATCTTCTATATACGATTTTTTCTTTTTTTTTTTTTTCAATTTTCTACTCAAAATTTATAGTGTTTCCATTGGTGTAATTACATAAGTAAAAAGCTTTAACATTGTAAAATTTCAAAATTCCGGAATTCAAAATTTCTTTGGGGCCTGACCCACTGCAGAAAAAAATCCTAGTCACGCCAATGAGTGCTTTGTACCATAAAATAGTCACTACATTTAAAAAAATATTAATTTTTGCAATACTACTAATTATGAGATTATAATCGAAGCATAGATTTTTAACTTAACCCTCGGACGGCAGACCATGAAGAGAACCACAATTTTAATTCAATTTTATTCATATTATTTTCATTTCCTAAATTTTACACTGTTCCTTTAGAAATTATTGTTCAAATATATCAAACCCTTTTATTTAAAAATGATACATTTAACTTTAGATTAATACCCTTGTATATATTTTATAAGTTTAGGTCATGATTGATCCAGGCTCCACTATTCAAGGGTTAAAAACAACACTAATTATACAAAAATTTGTATTTATTATTTAGTAGGATTTCCTTTACTCCTTAAATCTATTATCAAGTTTTTTGTATATTCTATAGTTTCTAGAATGTTTGACTTATTTTCTCAACATTATTTTATTTATTATATAGTATTGCTAAATTCTGAATTCCATTTAAGAATCTTTGACCAACATGAACAGAACGTACTCTATAATTTATTTCGCTAGAAATTAAGTGTATTTGGAACTTCCAATTTCCTATTTTTTAAATACTACGAAAACAATTCTTTACCTGAAAGCAAGACTAACCGAAGTTTACTTTCATTACTTTTCAATAGAACAGGGATAACAAGAGCGGCTACACACGGCTTTGTACAGAAATCAAAATACAGTAGACTCTCGTTATATTGCCGCGGACAAGGTTGCAGCCGGCTGAAGTTCTTCAAGCTTCCAAGCTTTCGGTCAGATGAGAAAGAGAAGATAAAAGTATATCATTTGCGTATGCCCCTGGAAGAGGGGCATTAGTATGCTTGAAAATCTGTACGAAGAATAAATCACTCATGTGGCATTATAACGAGAGTTTGCTGTAGTTCATATGATTATATCTTCTTTACTTAAAATGCAATATAAATGTGTCCCTGTAACTCTTATAAAACAAAGAAAGAACAGTAAAATGGTGTACATGCATAACTGAATTTAAAAAATAAGTAGACTTGGATTAATCGTTAGGTACAGAATTGATTATTGATATTTCAATAATAAATGTCAAAATTTCCCTATACCAACTTAAATTTTCTCCAGAGTTTAAGGGATTAAACCACTCAATCAGTGCAGAAGGTGAGAAAACTTCGTTTTTAGTTGAATCGAGATACCCCAGTGGCCCTGATTGTAAGGGGGTGCATTAATATTCCAAGAAACATCTAAATTCTATCCGATCGACGAGGCAGAGGTGGAGCCATCTTCTATCGTCGAAGTCGCCGGAATTACCCACCCTCTTCGCCTCCTCTGTTTTCGAATTCCGGTCGGGTACGTCCACATCGCCGTTCTCCAGCTTGCTAGCTTGGTCCGCGGCATACTTGCCTGACTCAATTATTACTTGCTACTTCTTGTTACCCGCTGTTTAAGTTGCTTCGATCCTTCTCTTCTCGCTATTCCAGTCACTAGAGTCAGCCCCCTCTTTAGCTACCAATAAGGGTTCGCCATAGTCGAGTAAGTTCCGGAACATTCAGGATTCGCTTAAAAAAAGGGAGGAGGGTGCAAAAGTGAATTTTAACCTTACATTAATATACAATGTATCAAAAGAATATTTAATAATTGCAATTACATTGAACTTTAAAATAAATAAATCTTAAATGGTGGTACTGAACGAGTCTTTCTGGACTGAAATTCAATTTAAAATTATGTTTTTAAATAATTTTATGATTTTTAACAATGTTTGTAAATCTAAAATGGCGGTACTAAGTATTCCTTCACTCAACATATAATTTACAGTTTAAGTGTAATTTGAAATTCGCCTTTAACCATTTTCTCCGACGATATCAGAATATTTTCTCTAAGAAAATATTAGATCCGATTCATCAAGTAGTCTTTAACTTTTGTGAAAAGTTGAATAACAGAGGAGTTGGTCGGACATTTCGATGAAATCTTTTCACAAACTTCGCGAGAATCTGCAAGAAAGAGTTCACAGGACGAAAAAGGGGCGACAATTTGATTTTGTAAGCTAGATAAAGAAAGCTTTCTTCCTCGTTATTGGTTACCAGACAGAGTTCCACTCCCTCTTGTAAACCAAGGGAAAAAGAATTTCGCTGAAACGAGCCGATGTTTTCGTTGCAAGTAACCTTTATACACAATAAACGACGCCTAATCGAATTCTTCGACGGGAAAGGAAAAAAGTCATCCCCCTTTGCCGTGAAAATGCGTGACGTTAAGTGATGAAATAGTTCAACCGTGATTAAACGTAATTTATTATATTTCTTACACGTTGCAACTTTGTTGTTGCGAAACTTTGTAAATCAAAATAGCTGGAAAATTCCTTAAAGTGTAAAAAATCATTTTTATTGCAATGTAATGTTCAACGAAAGCACGTTTAACCCTCGAAATACGATGCGGATCGTGTGTATATAATAAATTCTCGCTATATCGGCACTTTTTAATAAAATGTATCATTTTTTTATTATATTAAAGTTACAGATTAAAATAATTAAAGCCTATACTTCAAGCCAGATTTAAAAAATTGTTTTTCTTTCTTTTAACCTGAAAACTCTGAAAGGAACTTCTTGCTGTTAGTTATAGGGGTTCATAACATCAGGATTATTCCAATTGATTAACTGTCTGGTTTCGCTTGGTCAATCAAAGAGCAATATTTAAAAACGATTCCGATTGGAAAATCACTTGATCGAGTAAAGTGATTTCGGTGAATTGATATTCCTTGCGTTGCGTTTTTGTAACGATGCTTGTTTTTAGTGGAAACACGAATCGTGCTGCGCTGCAGGAATGCTTTGATAGAATTGGCCATGATTCCAATCACGAACGATTTTCAACCAATACTAACTGCTATCTCGTTCAACAGTAGATCGTTGCAATTCACCCACAGCGTTTCCTTTATTTTTTCTCCTCTTTTTATTCATGACTTCTTGCTACATTTCGAAATATGAGTTCTTAAAAAACTGCTGTAGTATTGGGTGAAGCACTTAAAATCCGTCCTTATGAAACCTCCTTAATTGATGATTAATAGATCATCCAATTTATGAAAACTACAAACAAAAACAATCTCTGGGATAGATGTACTTATATAAATTTTCCAGATAATCCATTAACTTTTCTAAATTTCACAAAAATGGAATAATTAAACACACACCTATGTGGAGTTCGCTTAATTTTAAATATAATCTAATGAATAGTCGTTTTAATTAAAAAGCCCTAGGTATTCTTGAGAATTTATCATGAACAAAAATATACTTACCCCTTATAAAAATCAAAAAATTAAAGATTTTGAAACGAATTAGGGTTTTTATCAACATAACGGTTCAATTCTCTTCCGTTCCCTACTATACAAGGTGTTCGACAACCGGTTGGGAGATTTTTTAAGGGGTGATTCTAGGGATCAAAATAAGACGAAAATCAAGAATGACGAAATAGCGTTTGCGGTTTTGTTTTCCAGTAATCGTTTAAAAATTCGAGTAAAAAGTGCCTAAAACCTGCAACCTGCCCAGCACCTACGACTGAATGTCAGGCCAGCAGGGGTAGGTACAGTCATAACCAAGAATCACTGAATAGTAAAAACTTACCACGTGCTATACTTTTAGGGGCCACGCGAGATGAGATTGCGCGGGCAGCACACTAATGTCTAGGATTAAATAAAACTCTAGGTTGGATAATTATGTTGAGATAAGACTTTTTATTTTACAAAGACTCGCGATTTCTAAGATGGCGATGGAAGTAAGAAAGGACGCGTGCCTTTACTTCCGATCGCGTTGCCGGATATGAACAGAATAAATAGGGTGAAAATGGGGGTGCGTTGAAGCGAGGGCGTCAGGCCCCAAGCACCCTAGAAAAGAGGGCGCGGTTGAAAGGTTTGTTTCCTCTTGTGATCGCTTGATGGTGCGAGGATCGAGGGCGCCACATACTGTTTCTCGGTACTGCAGCATTCGGCTTTCTCTTCTTGGTTATGACTGTACCTACCCCTGCTGACCTGATGTTCAGTCATTGATGCTGGACAGGTTGCAGGATTCAGGTGCTTTTACTCGAATTTTTAAACGTTAATTACTGGAAAACAAAGTTGCAAACGTTATTTCGTCATTCTTGATTTTCGTTTTATTTTGATCCCTAGAATCATCCATTAATAAATCTCCCACCTGTTGTCGAGCACCCTGTATAATGGTACAGCTTGATTATAAAAATATACTTAGAGATTATGTCTGGATTCTAAATCTGGATCAATCGTGACACATATACAAGGATATTAACCTATAATTAAATGTATATTTTTTTAACGAAAGAATTTCATTTACTGTAAGAATAATTTTTAGAGGTACAGTGTCAAATTTAGAAAATGAAAATAATAGGAAATACAAAATTGAATTAAAATTGTGATTCTCTTCATGGTCGTCTGCCGTCCGATGATTAAAATAATTTTACTCATTTAATTGTACAAAAAATGTTACTAAATAAATTGGAATATATTCACTAAAAGTTATCAAATACCATAAAAATTAATAAATTAAAGTTATTATATTAAAAACCAAATTATTATCTGAGAAGATTTTCAGACAATTTATCATAGTATTAACAATTAAAATCTAGCAAAGCAGTCTATTGTGACTCCTGGCATGATAGGATTCATCAGAAAATTATTTTAACATTCGCATTACAAACGCGCATAGTCCTCTAGAATTTTCACGTGGATCGTATGTATAAAGGGCCGTATCCTTGGTGAGATTAATTTTGCTAATGGAACGACGCGTGTGATTTCATTTTCATTTATTAATTTCGTTAATGGTATAATCTCTAGTTTGTATCCGATTGCTTGACTGCTGGCCGTGTACCGTCTCGAATCAATTTTCCAAGAACGCTGGATTGTGCCCGTGTTCCCCTTCAGGAGCGTCTGTAAAAAATTAATTTTCTTAATGCAACACTATCTGCGAAATGAGGTGAGTGCTGAGATTGCGAAATAATTAGTGTTCCCGGAGCTTGTCCGTGGCACAACCTGTTTAAGGAGAATTTTACACGCCTCGAGATATAATTTTGTAAACTCTCCGCTCCGGCTATCTTGAAAATATTCCCTTGGACCCTCCTTTACAAAACCGGCTGACCGTTTCCTATTACGCTTAAAACATGTTCAGGACAAGGTGACCCAAGCGTGGGACGTTGGATGCTTCTAATTATTATTGGGTTCTAGAGATGAATTTTTCAAGAAAACAGTAGAAAATTTGAATAATACAAATTTCGATAATTATTGATTCGTTGCTGCATCGAGTTTTAATGTTTAATTTGTTTTAAGATTGTAAATGTTTCTCTTGTCAATAAGCTGCGCTATTAAGGAAATGAAATTTACAATTCAGATAAGCAAGAAAAGCTATCTCTTCTTGCGTTTGGATTGACGTTTGCCACTTTTCCGATGAAGAAGTCGAGACTCGTTGCGAAAAACCGGAAACGTTCCATCAGAGAAAATAAAAATTACGCTTCCTTATCCTCAATCTTCATTAAGAATTTATCTTTAGAGAACGTCTAAAATTAGCCTGTGATTCTAAAGATTTCTTCAATAAAAAGGTTACTTTTCTTTATAAAAGCTTGTTATTATTTAAATTTTAATTATTACTAATAAGCATTTAACACAAATTTATAAAGAAAATTTCGAAAGCTATACAGAAGAACGAATATAATAGTGATACAATACAAAAACTAATATCTGAAATTAAAACAATTTAGATAATTAAAATATTAGAAAAATAGATACAAGGAAGCAGGATGGACCGCCACCTCCTTCAGCGGCGACTTGAGACTGAAATTTTAGCCAAATTCCTATCGATCCACCGGGAATTAAATATTTTGAAAATACATAACATTCTGAAGTTTCTTCAGTGATAAAAATAAATACATAGTACTCCTTTACCATTACAGCCTCTGTCCCCCCTCCATATCCTTGGTTTTTCACGTGTTCTATTTGTTAGTAGCTTATTCCTCGAATCCAGTCGAAGCTTCTCGTCATCGCGGCGTATTTCGTGGAAGGAAATCGGTATGCGGCGAAGGGGGTCAAATAATTTTCTATCGTCCGCGAGGCAGACTTGCCGAGGGGAATGTATTGCTCGGCCCCAACGAGCCAGGGCCATCTGCTCGCAGGAACGATTCCCTTCCGCGTTCCAATCGAAATATGTGCAGCACGTTCCTCGAAGGTAAACTGGAAAGGTACGGGGGTGCGGTGGTATTTGTCAAGACTCGTGAGACGTGCCCGACGGTATCCGACGGAGATATTATTCAAGATAGAGGAGACGGAAGCAGCCAACACGAAAATGGCCACTTGGACAGTTGGACAGTTGGTGGTTCGCGACGAGAAGACCTAGTATCTCCTCGTCGCGTTCCTACGCCATCCGCCAGGGGGGATGACGAGCGGAAACGATGGAGAATCGCCTCTGCTTCCGGCGTACTGCTGTCACAACGAGTTTCCTAGGTGTCACCGGGATGTCTCTATCGAGTTACGGCTTTGTTTTTGGGTCGATCGACTCCATCGTCACTTCTCTCTGCCCTAGCGTCTTCCTTTGACCCCTTGCAATGTCGTTTCCGGCTTCCAATGATAAGTACTGATACCCCTCGTAGTTGGGAAATTGACTTTCCAGCATTTCGTGGACTTGATGGTTTGACCCTAACAACAAGTATATACAGGGTGTTTGACAACAGGTGGGAGATTTTTTCTTGGTGGGACGAAAATCAAGAATGACGAAATAACGTTTGCAGCTTTGTTTTCCAGTAATTAACCTTTAAAAATTCGAGTAAAAAACACCTGAAACCTGCAACCTGTCCAACACCAACGACTGAACGTCAGGTCAGCAGGGGTAAGTACAGTCATAACCACGAAGAGAAAGACGAATGCTACAGTACCAAGAAACAGAATAGCACGAGGTAAGTTTCTTTATTTATTTACGTTTACTTGGGCTTCTGCCCAAGATGGCGTATCAGGGGAGACGCCCCCTATATTGCCAATGGGTAAGTTTCTACTATTCAATGATTCTTGGTTATGACTGTACCTACCCCTGCTGACCTGATGTTCAGTCGTCAGTGCTGGGCAGGTTGCAGGTTTTAGGCGTTTTTTACTCTAATTTTTAAACGATTACTGAAAAACAAAGCCGCAAACGCTATTTCGTCATTCTTGATTTTCGTCTTATTTTGATCCCTAGAATCACCCCTTAAAAAATCTCTCAACTGGTTGCCGAACACCCTGTATGTATTACATATTAGTCAATAAAAGATTCAAATTTTTGACTAATCCGTAAAACAATTTAACAAACAAACCCGATGGCGAATTTTATTACACAAAAGTAACGATCAAAGGGGTCGTAAAGGTCCAGAAAACGAGTTAATTAATGGCCAACGAGCGAACAGATGCTCAAACGATGTTGTCGCTTAGAGCGGCACGGTTGGGCCGTAAGTTTCGGCTTAATTTCGGCCGGATTTCTAAGACCCTAGCTCCTTTTTTTTCTTTTCCTTTTATGGTTCCTCCTAAAACCTCGTGCACACGATGAAACGACACAGAGAAAAACGGGAAAACAGCCAAGCCGAGCGAGATTGCTTGTTTTCTAATTTACAACTAGACACGACCTGACCTTAACAATTTACGTTGTTCCTTAGAAGACCGCGCATCCCACTCTCCTCCCTCTTTGGCCACAAATTCTGATGGCAGAAGGGTAGGTAACTGGCGTCGCGACCGTGTATTGCTACGATCGAACACTTTCTCGTCGTCGTTCCGCAGGAAGAATTACTACCTCGTTAACGGGACGATTGATTCTGATTATAGCTGGCGCCCTCGATTTCCGACACTGCCACCACCTTATTACCGCCCACGAGAAATGATCTAATCTTCCTTCTTTTCGCAGCCCATTGACGAAAGAAATTCTTCCTATATGGCCACTGAGTAAAATTTTCAGTAGCTTTAATGAAATATTAAAGTTACAGCTGATATGTTTACTTTTGAATTCAGAGCCTTCGAAAGTGCATTGTTTTCTTGAAACTTTTAGCGTTACACCTCTATTGCTACTGTAATAGTAGAGATGTGCGGGAAGTCGGAAGTATCGGCTTTAGGTATACCAGATGTTAATAAAAGGGCCAATTGATTACTTTTCTTTCCTTGCAAGTAATCTGATAATTCAAAACTTTGACCCCTGTGCAAGAAACTTTAATGCTTTTGACACAAAATCCTACAAAATGCAATGCTTCTTTAAAATTTTCAGCATATTAAGATTAAAAGATCTCCGATATTCAATTAGAAGAACTGAAAACGCAATTATCTCTTGAATCTTATATTTGAGTGCTTAACGAACTCTAATTATATTAAACCGCATTAATCGTTATCAAATATTCTTACAAATATTCAGCAATGAACTCTTGCGGTATTTCCGTCACTCTCAATTCATTATTTTAACCAAACATTAATACCAAAAGTTTTCCTGCGTGACGTTTTGTTTACTTCGTACTCTCGCGGCTGCAGTTTCGCGTTTTACCTTCCCCTCCAGCAAGGTTCGGGCTCATTAGAAAGCGGAAAAGCGGTGAATTTGTATTAAACGAAACGGCACATTGTGATGAATTCGATTAAAACTTTGTTAATAGAGACCTTTGCACACTTACAGGGGGAAGCGGGGGTGAATGAAGTTTGAACAGTCGCCGTGCGTAAACAGCAACGAAAGTTAGATATGAAAACCACAAACTTGCTTAGGGTCTAATCTAGTCAGTCGAGTTTCATAAATTTCAAAAGTCAAACACGTTTCCGGATTATCTAACGCGGAGCATCAAGAAACTTTCCTCTTTCGAAATTTTCTCTGGCGAACAAATGACTATAATAGATTAATTTTCACCAAAAGGACCAAAGGTTTTGGGTCATTTTCATCCAAGCATATGATTTCCTTTTCCCTTCTTTTTTTCGTAATAGCAGAAGGACATTGTAGAAGGAACGGTAAGGTACCGAAAATAATTAGTTCCTTTCATAAATAAAAATGTTACTTTATTTTATTTAGAATGAATTTCAATTTTTATACCTTTATCAACCAAGGGAGCTCTTGAAAGTCTGATAGACCAGGGCTGCAGAAATTTTAATACGGTTCTGTTCTATATTTGTTACCTAAAATCTGGTTCATAATTGAAACTGCTTTAAAGTTTGCTTAAAATATAGATAAACTAAGTTTATCTGTAATTATAGGTGATAGCATAAGGGAAATAATTTAACTAAATTTGACTGAGTTTGAAAAGTCCGAATTTTACTTTGAGACAGACACAATTATTGATTTTTTTTATATAATATATTCATAGAATTCAATGAGAAAGATTCAGAAATACTACTTTTGTGTTTAAAAATCCAGCCATGAAAAAGTAGCGTGTATATAATACTGAGCGTTTATTTAGACAGGTTATCTTCACACCATAATGGCTTCTATTTATATTTCATCCAACAAGCGAAGTCGATGCCTATAAAGAAATGCACGTAAGTAAGTAGGTGGCGTTGATTTTGGCAGAATAACTGAAATATCTTTATCCAGATGTATTTTGCACGTGTTAGATTAGATTAGGTTAATGTTTTCGTCAGCATTTTGATGCTCGTCGCCGCGGACCAATCAGATTATAGATAGAAGTCAATATGGCCTCAAACTAACCTCAAAGTATCCTAAAAACGTTTTCACTATTATACACACATGACTTTCAAACGAATAACATCTTACAATTAAAACTTGCCTCTTTTAATTTTTCTTGTCTAATACTAGCAGAATATGTCAAAAAGGTCAATAACTTGATGTGCCCCAAAATAAAATTCAATCTTTAAAAATTACCTAGGGAACCATGATATCACCCTTTCGCTTATAGTGACTATACATACACAGATATAATAAAAAAATTATTTTTCCATAGTGAAAGTGTTTAACAACGATGCACAGGAACGTGATAAGACAACTTTGGATTGTTTTCCATTCGGAAGTAAAACAGTATCGCCATTCTGAGGATCATTTTACAATGGGAAATTTGAACTGCGCCTCTTTATATCGGATTGACTTCTGAGGTGGAACAGGAGGCTTCCGGTTACACATTGGACAAGTGATGGATGGTGAATAAATGGGGAATATCGGCAGAAAATATTAGAGATATTAAAAAGGAGACGCCCTCTGCTCGTCATCCATGCCGGCATCCTTTTAGAAAATAGCTTTCGACAGGCTTTCGCCATATCCGTCATCGCGACTGATTGAAACCTGACGCCATTGAATTATTCCAATCAAACGAAAACTATCTTTTCGCTTTGTTTTTCTTATTCTATTCTATTTTCTCCTTATTTCCCCTTTTTACGTACTCTCTTTATTTTTATTTTGGCTAACGAAGAAGAGGTCAGTTTAAACATATTCCCTTTTAACACAGTTGCATTTAAGCGTTCAGATCACTAGCACATCGATTTCCAATTCCCTCGAGCGGCTTACAATTTCTACCTTTCGAAGGGTTTTCGATGGGCGAGAAACTCAGCAAAGAATCAAATCGAGTGTCCGTCAACGGGCTTGGAGAACCGGAAACTCTTGTCACGACACATCTAAAGCGAAAGCAATAAAAAGGGAAGAGATAGCCGGACAAACGCTGCGAATAACTGGATTCTTCACAGTGGTTACGCCCAGGTCTGGTCAGACTTACCAGTGGGTTGGTCCGATTAGGGTCAGCCAGAAGTGGAACCAGACTCTACTAGCTACGATCGCGTTCCATCTTTCGCAAAAAGAAACTTCCATTCGATTTCTCCAAAGGACCTTAGAATCCACGAACACATTGTCGCTACTATTTCCAAGATGTTTCCTCTTGGAAAACCAACGTGATTTTTTATTCAATTTGAAAACAAGCTTTGGATATTTATTGATGTTTGAACAAATTTTTCGATCGTAATTGAATAATTAATTACTTTTAGATATTTTAATAAATAAGATTCAATTTATTGAAATTTCGTCCTGTTAAATCATTAATAACCAATCAATTATCAAGTGTTTCAGAGTGAATTGCTCGTCGAAAGCGTTAAGTCGAATTTCCATTATAGTACACTCCATATCCAATCACTTCAAGTAGATTATTGATGGCAGGAAGCGGTCCACACCTTATTTCCTGACACCCTTATACAATAAATCTAAAGTGATTGCCATAAATAAACGACGATCAATTTCTACTGTCTTCCCTCAGGAAAAAAGAGTTTCTTTGTACAAGAAACATATTTACATAATTACAACAGTGTTCAGAACCGGATTAAAATTTCTAGGACCCGGGATTTCGAGGATCCTCTTGATTTATAAACTTGGTCCAAAAAATAAAAATTCTTTCTGAATGAAATTAAATAACATTTAATCGTAAAGAAGAAAACTTTTTTTAATAGTGAATAAAAGGTAAGTGGGGCCCGACGCTGTAGCTCCCCCTATATGTACCTTCCCTTGATCCAGCGTTGACAGTGATGGAGATTCTTTTAAAATAAAAAGGTAGATACGAGAAGCAGCGATGTTCATGGATGTACGATAATTAATAACCCGTGGAATTTTTCAATGCTCGATGGGTTTACGGCTATTAGGTGGAAAGCGTGGGTGGAATCGGGCCACGTACGTGTACCGAAGGCAAACCTGGGGGACTCTTCGAAAGTCCTCGAAAGTAACGGCCAGCCTCTCGGCCTATCCTCCAAGTATCACGAATTAGATCTCGAGATAAGACCGCTTCGCCACTAATGAATCCCAAACTTTCGAACTCCAATTACAGCGTCACGCAACTATACCTAACTTCCTTCCCCGTTAAGAACGAGAAGGAGGACCGAGGCGCGCGTACACCGACGATGAATATTTCTACATAAATTTTCCGCACGGTGTTTGCGGTGAAATTAAAATCACAAGTACGCGCGAATGAAAATTTCACGGGAGAAATTCTGAGAACCGAGTCACGTCGTTCGATCGACGCGACGATCTTCTAATGAATGAAACAAAAGTTTCTTTGTCGGATAGAAGCTTCCCGATTTGGCTGGGAAATTTACATAAATCTTTCTCAAAAGAAGCTTTTCCTTTTTTGCATATCGTTTCTATGAAAATAAATATACTTTTCTGAATATTCGTCTAAAAATTAATATTTTTTGATATTTATTCTTATCACATAATTAAATATAATTGAGTAAAAATGAAATAAAAGGATTCATTGATGATGGGATAATTAATAAAGATGAGATTAGTATCAATTAATTAATTATTATTAATCCTTAATTCAATTTTAATGAAAAATAAGAAAATTCAAATAGATATTAAACAACATTTTTTATAAATAATGTGTAAATTTTTGAAATATAATTTGCTGAATAACTGAACACTCGCGATCAAATCAGGCTTCAATAAGGAAACTTGCGATATAGGGGAAACTGGAATTCTTAAAATCTTCATTTTAACAGTATTTATATTAAAAGTGATTTGAATTTCAATTATTAAATATTATAAAATATAATACATAACTGAAGAGTAGAAATAACAAAGAAAATGTTAATTTAAATTTTCCCGCGTAAACGTTTACATGCGAGTGGGGAGTACATTCTATATAGATATGGAACCCCCCTTCGTTACATCCTCTCTTTTTCCAGGGATGCTTACAGAAAAAGGTGGGAACCCAGGATTTTTCCTCGAGAACCCCGATTTGATTACGAATGTACTTTCAATTACAACTAAAAAAAGTCCTTCATTGATCAAAGAATTCTTTAAAAATACATTGCAAGCCACATTCGTCGAAGAAAGACTGAAAAAGACACTTTCCGGTGGAAGTAAAATCGTATTGCAACACGAATGAAATTCTTCGATAGTTCATCGAACAAGCAACAATTTTCAACCCCAATCTCCTTTTTCCTGTAAAATCGTTCCCACTCCTGGTACTGGAAATGCAACGAAAACAGCGGAAAACAAAGGCGAACCGAGAACACGAGCGCCGCATTCCATTTGCATTCGTCGAAAAAGAACCGACTCGAAGAATATTTCAGCTGCGGAACAGGTAGCGACCGACGCGACGAGAAGAAAAAAAAAATACAGAAACTACGGAACGAGTAAGAATACTTTCAAGCATCGATATCAAAGGAATGAACGTCGTCCTTACTTTTACAATACCGCCATCCTTGCGAACGAAATTCTCCCCGCTTGTTGTTCATACGCCACGAGATTCAAGTAAACAAATATTTTTGCAACGGCATAAGATTCTACCCGTTTCTGGTCGACGAGAAAGAATCCTTATTCTGGAGAGTCGGTTTGCAGTGCTTATGTAATCGCGATTTATCTGCTCGATTAAGCAACAGTGCTTGCTGCTGAAACAGATTGACGTGTTCATCGTCTCTGTGAATTTTCCATGTCTGAGCGATGTTAAGAACGCTTTTCCGTGGAGCACTGAAGCATCTTAGCATCAACCTTCGATACCTTTTTAAATTTTCCAGCTGCAATTTTCATCTTTCCTCCTTACAACGAATAATAATTATTCGCAACGATAATGTAAATAATAATAATAATGTTATAGTTTTGGAATAATGATATTTATTATTTTTAACGAATATTTATTACTCTACTATTTCCATCCTTATCTTCGATTGGATGTCGCAAAATTGAATGTGGGGCTAGTCTGATCGCAAGTTTATTGTAACGACACACGATAGAATTAGAGGATTTCCTTTGCCTTTTAATTCCCCTTTTCACTGGACTTCCGACCGATTTCAGAGCGTACCGTGGAGGAAGAATCGCCAGATAAAAGTGGTCAGATTAGCGTTATCGTTGAATCAAAGTGGATGGAGTAAGTTCAACGAGCCACCTCTGTCTCTCTCTCTTCGAATTGCGACATTTCGAACTCGGATCGAGCCTGTTTCACTAAAAAGATCAAGTCTGAAAGAGCTCCTGATTATGCTCTTATCGGGATCATCTAATTGCCATTGACTTTTCTCTCGAACAATAAGTAAAGAATCCTCTCATTAAAATTAACAGAAATTAGAGCGATCCTTGAAGTAGCAAAAATGTTCTCTTGTTTGTCTGTGTTCTTTGTAGGCAAGGATAAGAGGTTCTAGGTTAGGTTCTTCCTAGGCTTTTTTTAGTCTCTCGATACCACAGCGGTCTAAACTCTCCTTAGGTTCTTCCCAGATTCACATTGAGCTTTCCTTAGAATCTCTCTAAATTCTCCCTCAGTTCTCACTAGACTGTCTCTAGGCTTTTTCAAAATTAATAATATAAAATTCTCTGCGGACACCACATACCTAGGTTAACTATGATGATATTAATATTAACTAATTATACTATGTTTCAGTTACTGGATCGGTTGATGGATTTCCTTAGAAAAGAGTTTCATAGAAGGATCGCGATAGACACCGTCGGTTGTTGAATTGCAACGACACGAGAAGGAAACACAAAGAAAAAAATAACGTAGTTTATGAGAGCACTGCATCAACGTTCCAATTGTTTATTTTTCACTTCTCACAAAACAAGTCGCTTGATGGAATTAATAAGAGAATCGCGTAACAAAAGGTTCGGTTGTATAATAGACTTTGGATTACATTAACCGTGTTGATTTACTCATGGGGTCTGAATTACTAATTGTAGGAGAGGGGAGAAAAAGCCGTTTTTCGTCTCGAGATCGTCTGTCAAGGCTCGTCAGTGAGGCTGACAACAGACGATCCGCAATTCGGAACTTACATATATTCGAACCGCATGCCGACCGCTTGCGAGAGCACTGTCACCTCGCCGCCACCTGGCGGTGCCCGGCCCGAACTAAAGGCATCCGGAGAGACGAAACCCTCTCTCCTCCTCCACTAAACGCCTACATAATGACGACGATGAGCAAGCAGGTAACGATCGCGGTTTCAATACAAAAAATTCGGTTATTACCGTGACAATAGAGGGGGACGGGCTAGACCTTCAGGAAATGGCAAAGTTATTCTAAATTTCGGGAACAAGAGCATGCGTGAGAATAAACATACCGTCGAAACGGCTAAGACAAAGAATCTTTCGCCCGAAAAGGAAGCCGTTATACCGAACATACTACAATAATATTGTATTAACTGCAAATTCGTCGAGTCCTCGGCGAATGTGTTAAGCAAGGTAAGCAAATTTTCAACTGCAAAACACAGATAAACTTAAATTCAACATCCTTTTTACCCTGAACCACCCTTTTCGAAATGTTTTTCAGGAAAAGAATCTCATCCATGGTCACTAAAATTAACAGTTTCATAGCATTTCTGAAAATAAGCAGAGGATCTTCGGTTATTGACACAGGAGGAGGTCAACGGTTAAATCCAACGTAAAAATAAAGGCACATTTTACGTTCGTGGAGGATCTCAAGTCGGAGAATAAACCGTGGAAGCCAAGGATGCTGGCCACTGTGTGTAGAGCCGGGATTTACGCGGGTTCCAGTGGGGTTGCGGGTGCAAAGACGCGGCCAAAGAAACCAACACGACGAGACAGAGAATAGAGTGAATCTCTTGGTCGGCGTTTATGTAGCCCGCGTCTGCACTTAACTCTCTATGAGCCAATGAAGTGGCTAAATCACTTTACGGTGGACGTTTACAACGCCATCGACCTCTATTTATTTATTACGCTGCTTCGCTCTTAAGACTGTTCGTGCGCGAAAACCAGCCTTAAACTAGGGACGTGGTTGACAACGAATTTAACACGCGTCGAGATTGTTGGAAACTTATGGTTATTATCATCAGCAACGAGATATTAATTTTGCTAAATTTAAATTCTAAACATTTCGCGTTTATTTATTGATTATCATGTTTCAAGGACGAACAATGAAAATTAGGTAAAGGGTTAAAATTACTGCTTAAATGGGACTTGGGGGTCGACGATATTTTGAGAACAAATTTTATGGGTTTTGTGAAATAATAGGGATTGGAAGAACATATTTTATAAGATCATTCATTTCTCTGGCATATGTGTGCTGAAACCTTGAAAACTAAGTTTCACTTTTTATAAGAGTTTTCCATCATAACTTTATCAATTTATCAAAGTAATTTAATACAAAAAAAAAATTATCATTGACCTATGGATATTTGTACAAATATATATTTTTATAAAATATTTTCCATATAACTCAACGATTATATTAGCTTAATTTACGCATTCCGAATAATTTATTTATATATTTTACAGAATGCTGCAAATGTATAAACAAACGCAAGGTAATTATTATTACGACTTCATTAATCACTGTGTGATTGTAGGTTAATAGAAATTAACAATCATAGAACGATCGAGCTCTGGCAAACAGTAAATTACAGATAATTTCTACGATTTCCTCGTAATATCTAAATCAAACTTGACGGTAGTCTGGTTGTTCTAGAAGGGTCAAAGGTTTCGACGAAGGGTTGCTCCCCGTATTACCTCGATTACCCTTCGTCCCTTCCACTCGATCTTCGTAATCGATTAAATATAAACGTCCATAGGTCGACGAATCTACCCTATCGAAACTCCTGATACCAAGGAAAGCTTGATGGATAATTAAATGCGACCGGTTAATAGAAACCTCTCCATGGAACGATAAAATAAATAATTTGCTCAACGACGAATCGAATGACAGGCCAAAACTCATCAACGGTATAACAATCTTTGACGATCTCATTTCCATATTGACGATATACAATGTTCAACGATACACCAAGCGAAAATTGATGCAACGACCATCGATTTGGTAATTAATTATTCACATGTCGAAACGTCACGTTGGCGAAATGTAAATTACGCGATGCACGCCGGACGAAAGATACCGTGGATTTTGTTGTTTTTCTATGGAGAATCTTTTATAACTCTGTCGATAATAATTGGCGAAGAAAAATTTCATTATTACATGATACGGTTTCTTTGTCAACGTTTATTGACGTACTGGAAGCAAACAATTTTAGAATAATAAAGAATAACGCTGCGCCGGGTCAAGGGGAGGTCCAAGAGGAGTAGACTTCCAAGTCTCCATTTAGTATACTAAAAAATATTGATGAAATTTAAAGTTAAATATCTACATAAGTTGTGGATTATTTGAATATTTAATTATACAATATATACATTTTTCTTTGGATTATTATTATAATTTAGAAAGCTAGAATGTCTAATAAAATGTACCTACATGTAGGTATAAAAAATGTTTTCCTTACACCCGTCTACTGATGATAAATTGTAACAAAAAAACTAATAGAAAACTTTCAAATACCAATATAAAATTATTAAATTTATTTACGCTCTCTAACCCATCAAAAATATGAAAAATAAAATACAGAACAAACAACAATAAAAAGAATCACGACGATTATAAAATCGGACAAACTTGCTACCGTTCTGGTCAGATTATTCGATGCAGCGTGAAGTAATCGTGATTCGTAATTAATTTATTCACTCGTGGCTACGTTGCTTTGTTGCGGTTGAATATTGCATTTTTCGATTAACAGGCTGCCATTTCCCATAATCGATATTTAATAATTCAGAGGTGGTAGGGGGTAGGTGGTTTGATACGTGGAAAACAGAAATTGAATGTTCACGCTTAAAAAGATCGACGTTTTACAATACACGCCGATGTGCGCGACGGATCAACCGGTACATACACCTTGATATTCTCATTTCCGGTTGCGAAATCTCTGATAATCAATAACAGAAATTTCTGTATTAAAAAATTAATATTAGTGGATAGAAAAATATAATACACGTATTCTGATGTGGTAAACCTGAAATTATGTGTTAATTGCCATCATTTTATTTCATTAAATTCTTATCTTGAGGAAGGAATTAGAACGATCAGGTTCAATAACTCACTCTTATTCTTAAGCAAAACGAGATATACATATTTAATATTATTACGTCGCGTCGGTTGTTTCCGTTACGCCTCCTTTCTCGTCACAGTTCTGCCAACTTATCTCCTAATACAGGCCTGTCCAAGTAGGGGAATCCACTCCTGGAACACGTTTCGGTTCCCCTTCCAACGCTGCTCCTTCAAGTAAAATGGGACCGAGGAGACAATACCGCCGCTAGGAAAGACGGAGAAACGGTAGTCGGAACCGTCTATTACTTGGTGTTAGAATTTAGAATTCCCCTACTTGGACAGGCCTGTCCTAATACATTAAGCCTAGTTTACAATGTACTTACATACTACATACATATTTAATTAATAAAAATAACCCCACATAAACAATAACGGCTGAAAATAAATTCTCACGTTTTATATCAGTGAATATTTTTCATGAAAGATTTTAACAAATTAAGAAGATAAACTTTATTTTAGGGGATACAGAATTAATGATGTTTTCGTTTGCCATTTAATAATTTTCAGTGTGTAGAAGCAAAAAATGTAATTTCTAAGTTTATAAATCCATCGATTCAAAAGTAGTTATTTATTCATAATCTGATTGGTCTACGGAGACCAGCGTCAGAATGTTGTCAAAAACCTGACCTAACTTAACCTAAGACGTGCAAGCACATTTGGATAGACATTTGAATTATTCCGCCAAAATGAGTGCCACCCACGTTCTTCTGTCTACAGTCTGAACTAAACAATTTCATTCATTGGACAAATCATGAATAGAATACGATATGGCATCCCAGTAATCTATCAAATAGAGAAAGTTTTTGCAAACCTTTCTTTTACACCTTCAACAAGATTATCATTATAAGAGTTAACGAAATCCCCGAAGATTACTGCGCGCAAGCTAAAAATGCATAACGTTTGCGCCGTTAAATTCCTAAAGTTAAAACTTACATTTTGTTATTCTGCGCATCAGAAACTATTAAGAAGCAAACAAAAAAATTGAATAATTTTGTGTTCTTTAAAGTAAAATCTAGTCAGTTAAAAAACCACTCCCGGTTTGAGAGCTTGAAAAATTGTCGCAAATCTATCTATCATTTGAAGCATAAATGAAACTAAGCCTGAAAAAAATTGTGATTTTTTATTTTCAGCATAGAAAAATCAAGTAACAGAGAATCTTAGACGAAGAATAAAATCGGTTGAGAGGAATAACTGTGTTTGGAGGATCTCGGAGGGTGACTGAAAAATCGTTTGGTCCTCTTTTTCCGGTGCTCGTGGCGACGTAAACCGTGGATTATCCGGTCGTCGAGAAGCCACGTCGCGAGATTGAATATTGTATTCTTTTCGACGAACCAGTCGAGAAAGGGTTGCGGAGGATGAGAGCCGACAACAGTACGTAACAGCTGACGCCATCAACTCAGCATAGCTACCTTTCCCCTTATTTCTCTCCCTCCTCTACCCAGCACCATCGTCCTTCGCGGTACTTGGATAGTACTTGAATACAGAGCTTCCGCACTTCAATCCATCTGTCTACTTCCGTTAAGAGTCAGTCGTTCTATTGGTCCGACGCGATGCGACGTTTCGAACACACGCGAAAATGGTGCAACCCCCTCCGCAAAGGGGTTGAAGATTAAACCCGATGGAAAATGAAGTCGTCTTTCGAATCGTGAAAGGTCACCAGGATTGAGATGCTTTTGCTACTCTTTGGATTCTTCTCGAAAATCGACGGGATTAAAGTGTCTCTTAAAGATTTTCCGATGAAACTGCAATTATGGGGATGTTTCCCTTTCACAGTATCAACTTTCCATATAGAAATCACTCAGTTTTTAACTTTGAAGAAAAAATAGAATTCAGAACACAGAAACTCGAGGTAAGTTTATGATAAACGAAGCACGCAAGAGAATATCAACTCCCAGTGCCGGATTAAGGAGGTTCCAAGGAGGATTCCGTTTTAAGTCTTTCATTTACTACGACAAAAAATTCCAAAATCTGGAATCCGCTCTAATTTTGCGCACTTTGGATCCAATTATTATTGTAAAAATAGATCCCGTTCTTTTAATGTTTTTAAATCATTAAATTATTGAAATAATTCGATGTTTCTACTTCAATATTATTTATTTACTTCTTCAATATTAATTTTTGAACCAAATTTATCAACCAAGGGCCTTCGAAGATTTGATAGTCCCAGGCTCCAGAAATATTAATCCGCTCTTGATGCCTCCTCCCCCCAATTTTATATTCCGTCCGAAAATCTGCGTCATATTGTAATTTTAGTTGCTTAAAATATTTGCTTAAATGTACTGTAACGTGGTGACACCCGTGCCCCCCCGTTACAATCGCTGCGCTTCTCCCACCCATACTTTCAACTAACGCTAACCTCTAACCGTTCCCTCACCTTACCCCTTTCTCCCTGCCCGCCGGTGTCGAGCCGATGGAGGCGACGGACTAACCCACAACGAGGACCGCCCTCAACAGGAGCTTCGAGTCCGGCGACAGGCCCCCTCCAGCAAACACGGAGCAACGTGGAATTCCCAGAAACCACGATGAAGCGGCCCAAACACTGACGCAAACGTCCACCCGGAGCCATCTGTCGCCGAGCCCGAAGACCTCAGCCCACCCGTCACCGCAG
The DNA here is from genome assembly GCF_907164935.1 of Osmia bicornis bicornis. Classification (NCBI taxonomy): domain Eukaryota; kingdom Metazoa; phylum Arthropoda; class Insecta; order Hymenoptera; family Megachilidae; genus Osmia; species Osmia bicornis. The sequence goes on from NC_060226.1 coordinate 1,104,536, forward strand.
CGGCGACGACGAGCCGGCAATGGGCCTAAAGGCTGGTTCAGACACGGCTAGTAGTTTAGTCGAGTGGGGAGTAGCTACTTACTACTAAACCGTTTAGTGCATAGAAAAGTGTCCGGACTAGTACAGTTGAGCTTTGAAAATCAAGAGTTCAAGATATATCCCTTGACTAAAGAAATGCGTCCGGACAGGTCTGTCCCGAAGGCTAGTTAGTGGTGGGGCAAGCCTAGTTAGTGGTGGGGGAAGCCTACTCGACCAGCAAAATCCAATGAAACGGATCGACTCGACTAAACCGTTTTACTAAACTACTCGACTAAATTCTAGTGTCCATACACTAAACTACTCGCCACTCGACTAAACTACTAGCCGTGTCTGAACCAGCCTTAAGGCTACGATATAGAGCGTGTCAAAGAGAATTTTGTAAAGAGTGTGAGAGTGCGATTAAGAAAAGCGATTTTGGAAAAAGTGAGTTGGAGTGTGAGGTTTTGGGTAAGCCCTTCCCTTATTACGAGTATATCAATTACATTATTGTTTGAGTATTGGCAACGACCCCCTTCTCGTTTCGACCCCGTTCTATTGCCGTAAATCTACGCGTAACGTAGTGAACCCCGTGAGGACCCATCCCAGCCCTGCAACCTCCCTTCCTCCACTATTCCTCCTCGCGTGCTCCCCCGCGAAACTGTACGGACGCAAGTGCCCGAATCCCCTCTATTATGAACTCCCAATACCCCCTTCCCTTTTTCGGATTTTGATCGCCACGATAAGTGGCTGGCGCCCAACCCAAAGTATCGCGTAAAGCCCCTCCCTAGTATAGAGTGAACCCCCGAAAGGGTCACAGTACGTAAAGTAATAAAATTATCTATAACGAAAAGGTAAAAATAGAAGAAAAACAATTTAATTGAATTTATATGATATAAAAAATTATTAGCAGGGTGTCAAATTACCAGCCTTCCTGTATCTATTATAACAGTTTTAAATTTTCCTAAAAAGTTAGTACGTTCGATGTATCACTAAATCCGATTAATTTTAATCGGTATACAACGATTTGCGCGTTCGCGTGTCAGATTTAAGTGGTACGGATAAATCAACGATTGTCGACGGCCGATATGACAGCTAAATAGTCGCTTGTGTGCAATGAATGACATGTTAGAGCATCGAATTTATATGTGACCAATAAAGCAGGCTAAAATGTATGTACGTCACGTAGCGGTACGTTAAATTGTCATAATGGAGCTCGTCACAAACAAAGCTGACACGTGAAAATTTCAACGGTCATTTTACACTTTCAATGGAAAACGTGCGTGTCACTTTTCATGGCTAATAGTCTACGACATTTGACTGCATTTATTACATAAAGAAAATAATAATTCTCTTTTCTCTTCTCCTATGGGGAAGGACACTTTCCCTGGGGAAGCCTGATTTTATCGCGACTGTACAGGATAATTCTACGTGCAAAAATAAGTAATAAAAGTAGAATCAAATTTTGTAATTTTTGGCTTCATTTTCAAGAAAACTAAATTTGAAAATTCCAGTCCCCAGCGACACCACAGCATTCATAGTTCATTTTTAAAATTAAATATTAAATTTGATATATTTTTAATATATTTTACTTAGTTATTTTATTAGTCATTTCATTGCTTGAAATTTGAAACGCTGATCACTGATGGCTTTGAAGTAATTATAATATTTGTTATAATTTGCAAATATTAATAAAAATCAACTACACAGACAAAAAACATTTAAACTCAAAATCCAATTTCCAAATAAGCCATTTGTACGTATTCGTTAACGTTTTATTGAAATCGAAAAAAGCGAGAAAGAAAAATATTTTGTTTCAATTGAGATCGACAAGCAGCGTAACGTGTAACCTTCATTAACGAGTTTTAAAAAAGTAATAATACAAACACTGTTTCTATTTGAATAAAAATGTGTGTATGCTTTTTTTATTTTACAAACGCATTCAAACAGTAATTCCATTACAATTCAATCTCTATTTTATATCCTGCTCGAATCTTTTAATCATCACAATATATTTGGTTTTATACTGTTGTTATGGATAAACGTTGACATTATTTTTTGAAATAAAACCATCGATCAAAGGTACGAGTTCAATATAGTACAGCGTAATTCTGTTCATTTCATTTCCATCACGGAACGTTAAAAGTGGGTTACCAATAACCCCTGACCATTGGCACTACTAAAGAGCTAAAGTATATCTGCCCCACCGCCCCATGTAAAATTGGCCCCCTGACTATTCTGAAATTTAAAGGTTTTAAGATTTTAGTTTCAGAATTCCAAAATTGTAAAACTCTAAAGTTTAAAAATTCTATAACCCCAAGTTCCCAAAATAAAAAAATTCAAGAATTCCAAAATTTTTAAACTCGAAAATTTGAAAGATTCAAAGTTAAAAATTGAAAGATTTCAAAGTCTCAAATTTCACGGTTCCTAAATTCCAAACTTCCAAGATTCTAAAAATTCCACAATAGCAATATTCAAAAATTTTTAAATTCTCAAATTTCAAAGCTTTAAAGTTCAAAAATATTAAGAATATTTAGTACTATGTATATTTAAAATTTCTCCAAATTTAAATCTTGTTTTGTTTTGTAAAATTTAACATTGTTACATGCTAATTTAACCCTTTCTCCATGATGGTCTCTGCCGGGGCTACTGTCGTGTGACTTATGAGCAGTATATATTAAACAACACACGGGATCAATAGATACCTTAGACTCCTTGGAGTCAAGCCTTTTATTAAAAACAATTTCATCGCAAGAAACCTAAAAAAAAAGAAAAACAATCCTCAAATAATATGTCTATCCACAACCTTGGATGTTCTCGTAGCCTTGATCAAAAAACCGACGAAACTTTATTAATATTTCACAGTGGCTGTGGTTTTTCGTTCTTCCTTTTTTTCCATCACAGTCGGCCGAAGAATCGCGTTTCAGTTCGGTATGGGTTAAAAATGGGCCAGTGTATTTAAGTGGATTTCACGCGGACACGCTCGTGGGACCGGTCACCGAAAACGCTCTATCGATTCCGACAATTTTGCCGTCGACAAACCGCACCGACCGGACTGGTTAACGAAAATTAAAAAAAAAGAGAGACAAAGATGAAAAAGATAGAGGATTTACATGGAACGAGACGACGAAAAAGAACGGCGCGGCGGCCAGCCACGATGCGAGAACGTTGCAACTCGAATATACGTCGCTGATATCCCGTTGGCACGTTCAATAAATTGTTGACGGTTCATAAGAAATCGCGGGAAAAAAGTTGTTCAACGTTATCACAAGAGATAAAACTCTGAATTCGTTTTTTACTGCGTCGTTCGTAGGTACGCTTCGCACTGGCAACGAAATTTGTTCCGGACCAACCCTTCTTCTCTACATTTATTCTCTTTCATTTTTGATACGCCATTAATACATTCACTATAATTCATGGAGAACAGGGAAAATAGTTCTTCAATGTCCAGTAGCTAAATAAAATTTTTCATTCCTTCCTCTTTTTATTTTTTAAAGTGCCTGTTTTGAAAATATTTTTCTACTTAAAGTACCACTGGAATTTGCTTTGCAAAAAGCTCTTTATTCTTTTGTTTTATTCTTTTATTTTGTTATTTAATATTTGAGAATTAATGTTTAAAAAGAATTTATTATATTTTTTCTTATTTTTTAAAGGAGGCACAGCTAATTTCTTCCCCGCCAGAAATACGTGAGCCCAACTGTTAGTCAGATTGTTCGCTCCACCATTAGTCAATTCGTGCCCTTAAAATTCCGCTATCTAATCATCACTTCATGTATCCCTTATGGTAACTCGGAGATGCGTAATAATACTAAAACAACTTACCTTATTTTTTTCTTCTACCTGTATCAATCTTACGTATATGTATATATATTTTGCATATATTATATATATTATATATATATGTATGTTTGAAATATATTTTAAATATCGTTGATAAATAATTAAGAAGAAACAAATAATTGAAATACGCTGTGATAATGAACGCAAAATTATGGTACCAAAATCGGTAATTTAATTACCGACTAATGAATTGATGTTACAAGAGACTGCACTATCAATGGAAAAGTACACATGGCTAGGCTCAATGGGGTGGCTCATAGGGAAATGGTTCACGAATCACCAGTTAGCCATGCCTTTTTTAAAGAACCTCTTTTGGGGATATTTTATGCTTGAAAGGACCAACAATATTTGTCTCACGAAAACCACTATCTATCTATATGTTTCCCTCCATGGATCAGTGAGGATGCGTTTCGCCGTGAGGGTGGCGTATTCTAGGAACTTTCGGTTCCTCTCTTGCCCACCGAAAGATATCGTCCACGAAATTAAACACACTATTTATTTTTGTTGTTGTTCTTGTTTAGTTTTGTTTGACGTTTAAAAAAAGCATTTTATTTTCTATTTATTTTTTAAAAGACCTCTTTTGGAGATATTCTTCTATTTGATTGTATTAATGGAATTTGCTGTATAAAGTACACTCTGTGACCTTTTTTTTTTTATTTTGTGGTTTATTTTTTAAAAATTGATGTTAAACGAGAGCTTGATCAACAATTTTGTGAACTTTGATATAGCGTATTTGATCTGGGTTTGTTTATGATCAATAACAAAGAGGATAATAAAAATAAGAAAATAGAGAAGCTGATAAAAAAAGGGTATTCTTTAACAGGGTAGATCACTGCCTAATACATTTGGAGCCAGTAACGTTAAGAAAACCGATAACGAAACGATTGTCGTGGAAATTCATGATTGATAAAAAAAAGGAACATGGTCAGCGCACTCCCTTGGGAATCCTTCGAACGTCCTATAAAAAATTATGAATGAATTCTTTCAGGATCAATATTCTTTCATGAGAAATTCGAGAATTAAATAAACGATTCAACGGAAACTATTTGCAGAATAATTATTGAAGTAAATTATTTTAATTTATTCCGACCATGAATATTTTCTTTTTCTTCAGTTAAATAATAGACATATTAATGATTCTGCATATATTATATAAGAATTGTATAATTTTAAGTATGTAAATTTTACAAATTTCTGTTCCAAGAACATCTGTAATAGTTAAACGAATTTTATATAAAATATGGAACGAATACGCGGTGAAATACCAGATTTGCAGATAAATTATAACAAAAATGGCAGAAAAGAGGATAAAATTTGCATGAAAATTAAAATCGGAACCTCCTGCATTTAATTCCAGTTTCTTTTTGTTCCTAGTGCAAAATCAATTAAAATTTCATATACATTTTGAAAAAATCAATTACAACGTTTGCGGATGGATGGCCAATCGATTGCTTTTGAATATATTATAAACGGAGAAGTTGGTTTACAAGGGAGCAAAGAGGAATGAAAAAAAAAAATGGAATTCGTGAAAAGATCGTATCGACGTCCCAATTGAACGTGCAAATGCCCCTGGATAATCAATTTGAATAATTACTTTCGGACATTCGGTATTAACTGGTCCGCTGCGCGTCCAATTCCCTGGGCGACGATAAAGAAATAAAGGAATCAACCCTCTTTTTTTTTTATTTCTCTCTTTGCTCCTTGTTTTCTGCTCTTCGATAAATGCCATGGCGTAATATTTCCTGCGAAAAAATTTGACAAGGGTTGCTGTCAGTTCGATTCCCTATTTATCTGACAAATGTAAAGATTGTCCTTTCGGTTTGCATTGCGTGTGCTCCATTCTCCATTCACGTTTATTCGTTTAAAATCGATCAGACGTGATTAGAAAAATATCAAAAGATTTTTTTACTGTAAGGGATTGTTGCATTTTTCAATTGTATTTATGGATAATTAAATATTGATACCATTCTTGCACCTAATATTAAATTATCTTAAGAAGTTTAAAAAATATGAAAAATTTCAGACAATATTATAGTTATTTTATTCATATACTTTGTGAATAAATTAAAAATCGTACATTGACGATCAAATCGGACTTTCCCAGGAAAAATAGTGATGTCCCGGGTTCCCACTCTTCCCTGTAGGTATCCCTGAGGAAAATGCGCGACGTAGCGATAATAGTTACAGTAACGTATAACGTAATGGCGGCGCGGACCCCAGAATTTTGGTGGGACTGTACTGGGCAGGAACAACTTTTTTTGCCTTATCGTCACTTTTTTATCTTAGAACATCATGTATGCGTATATTTATGGGACTTCTTGTGATCGGTGGACAATACGTTATTGTAACCGTGATTGTTACGTTACGAGAAGTCACGCATGCGCGAAAAAACCTATGTAACATCACTGATCCAATCATCTAACATCATCGGGCCCCATATTATCTGGTATTATGCCAAAGAATGTGAATTAATATTTACTTTGTTATTAATACTTTTCAGTTCTATACAAAATTTTGCAATATTTAATAAATAAAAGGTATATTATTTTTTTATCTATTTATTGTTGTTATTGTTATTGCTATTGCTATTGCTATTGTTAAAGTCTGAGGCTAGCCGGGCACTCAGTCCTTAAGGACCATTATACCCGGGTCGTGAGGCAGCCTTCCTTATTGGCTGAGTCTTGGTAACTGGGCCTCCGTCGCAAAGTGTAGAAGCGCCGTCACGATGCTTAGCGATGGAGGTTTCAGGGTCCCCAGGATTGATTCCCTTAAGGCGCTAAGTTCCCTGCATCATAGGAGCACGTGGAGAGGTGTCTCGTCCTCCTCCTCACACCTTGGGCATGGAAACTCATCAGTGAGCCCCATACGTGCAATGGGTTGTCTCGTGTACCAGTGTCCTGTCACCAGTCCCACGAGCATGCGCAGATGCGCCCTGTCCAGGCGAATTAAAGTGTCACCCAGCTTCTGCGACGATCTCTCAAGAAAGGCCCTCGTGTGTCCCATACCGTTTACGTTGCGCCAGAGCCTGGTGAATTCCAGGTTCAACCATTCCTTAGCCAGGCCCCTCAACGTACAGGTTGAGACACCAATGGGGTACATGGGGCATGCCTGAGAGCTTTTCGCCCCCCGTCGTGCCAGTTCGTTAGCCCTCTCATTTCCTACGATACCAGCGTGACCTGATACCCATACCAGCTTAACTCTGTTGTTCAGAGATAGCCGCCTCAAGGTCAGTGCACAGTCCCTGACTAGCTTAGACCCGATTTCCACTTTGTGGAGGGCGCTGAGCGCGGCAAGGCAGTCCCTGCTAATATAGATGTATTTGCCTGAGTGGACCCTGTCCAAGTTGTAATTGGCACAGACCCAAATGGCAAACACTTCTGCTTCGAAGACCGATACGAGGTGGCCCAGCTTATAAGCCATTTCGACTTTTGGGCTCTTCCCCAATATCCTGGCTCCGGTTCTGGATCTAGTCTTGGAGCCGTCTGTAAACCAGACAAGCCCCCCCGAAGTTAGAATGTTGTCTGGATCATCCAGCCACTTCCTTTTGTCAAGGAAGATGATTTCGTAGTTATGTCTGAAGAGGTACACAGTCTTGCAGCGGTCACTTCCTTGGGTCAGAATTGACTCCGACTCCAATTCCGCGAGGTTCGTGGGGTGCCCGCTGCTCAACGGTGACCAGCTTCCAGCCTGGTGTAGGCGAATGGCTGCTCTCCAAGCCGCCGCAGTCACCACTAGGTGAGGTGGCTTGATGTCGAGCAGATTTTTTTATCTAAATTACTTCTGATACAGGGTGATTCTCTTGCAGCGCAACACAATAGCCATCCCACACAATGGAACCCTGCTGTGTTTGCGGGTAAAAAGACCCAGGAGGTCAAGTCGAGGACCCAAGACTTGGGTCTGGCGACTTGACCTCCTGGGTCTTTTTGCCCGCAATCACAGCAGGGTTCCATTGTGCGGGGTGGCTATTGTGTTGCGCTCCGAGAGAATCACACTGTATTAATATCGTCAAAATTAAGATTTTAAAAATTTCTGCTTCTATATCGCTATTTCCCCTATGGAAGCCTGATTTGATTGCGAGTGTATTTGAAGCTTTATTATAAGTTTACAGTAAGGAGAAAGTTCATAAAAAAATTTTTGTATCTTTTTTCAATAATTAGTTATTTAATTACCTTAAATTTAAAGCGTCGATATATTAATATCGCCTGAAACTCCGGTTTTAACCAATTGATTTATTATATCTATCACCTTCTTATATGAAGTAAATTTATTCCTGTTTATAGTTTATTATCATCTAAGAATCTTAACAACCACTAACTTCCATAGCATTTGAAACTACAATTCTAGCATAATTCAAGCAAATGGGTACATACAATAGACGTGCTAAACATGCTCCAAGCACGTTTCTCTAATTCATCCCTTCACCTTCACATATTCAATGAGTTTAATTAACTGCGTGTTAATTTAAACTCGCTTTAAGTCAAAAAGTGACGAATAAAATGTAATAATTACTACAGTCTATATTTATTTTATTTACCATAATCATTGTAAAAATTGTTTCTTCTTCAATTTATGAAATGAAAAATAATTTATAATTATGAAAAATGATTTTTTGTAAATGAAACTATTTATCATGATCGATTTGCCATTTTTAAGGGACAGTGATCTATCTATTGAAGGTATACATGTCTGTAGGGTATTTTCTGCACGCGTTGGACCACTACCAGACCGGCAGACACCGCATCTATTAGTCAATACCGGATGAATATTTGATAGTGAGAGTTATGGTCCTGATCAAATTCCACACCATGTATCCACTACTTACATATATTTCACGTGTTCGACCAACCGATACATAGGGTGTTTCTATTATTCGAAAACTATGGTTAAATCAAATAATTCAACAATTGTTATTATTACTAAAACAGATAACATTAGGATTTAAGATTCTAAGAGACTTTAATATAAGATTTTAAAATTCTAAAATTCTGAAATTCCACAATTCCAAGATTCAATCTAAAATTCAATAATTCCAAATTTCCAGAATATCAAAATTTTTAAAAATCCACAATTCCAGAATTTCAAAATACCAAAATTCTATTAAAAATTCAAAAATTTCAATCTTTCAGAATATCAAAATTCGAAAATTCTAGGATTCAAAGATTGTAATATTTTTAAATTCTCAAATCTTAATTTTCTAAGTTTCTAGGTTTCTGAGTTTCTAAGTTTCTAAGTTTTAGGATTCTTAGATTCTACGTTCCTCTTATAAAATCTTATAAAATGAAAGATATTAAACACTTGGCTCTGTTAACAAAACCATGGAACCTAGCTCACCTCTCAGAAAATCTTAGTTACACCAATAATATAATATTCAAAGATTCCAAAACTTAATTACCATTACTGATCTTACGTACCTTTATTGTTAATTGTAACTAATCAAGTGAAGAAAATATTAAATCCATAAAGTTACAAGTTTCCAAAGCTGTTTAATGCGGCAGCAATAGATTCTGTAATCCAAAGAATGAAAAGCTGGAGCAACGAGTTTATAAAGTTAATAATTTCACTTCGATTCGCTTTCTGTTCCAAGCTGTTTATCGACAGATTGGATAATTAATTGTTTCCTTTGCATCAAAGTTCTCTGTGAAGCCAGCATCCCTTTAGAACACAAGAGAGATGAGTGGAGAAAGCAGCCTCGTGCACCGCTTGTATAATTGAAGATATACTTTAACCAAAATCTCAGGGCTGGCTGTAGTACCCTCTATTGTTGTTGTTACATTGTTTCGTCGAAATTAATGGACCGACCTCGTTTCATTCGCCACGATTTCACGAAGGATCAGCTCGGCGACGCCTTCAACTTCCTTCCAAACACACCATAGAAATACAAAAACTTTCATTTCCTAAAAATGAATACACGCAAAATTTTATTTCGCAATTTTCTATTTGGAAATAGTCGAACTTGACTGACTTTGGAAAAATTATAAATTTAATTTTAAATTGAAAGAAAATTTAAATTTTTCGAAGGAAACTATATGACAGAGTTGCAAAAATTATAAATTTAACGAATAATTAAATTTGTCAATCGTGGCAAAAAACTTACAAAACGTATTCAAAGGTATTAACCCAAAATTAAATGTATAATTTTTTAACGAAAGGGTTTCACATACTTGGAAGAATAATTTTATGGCAACAGTACAAAATTTAGAAAATGATAATAATATGAAATACGAAATTGAATTAATCGTAAGATTGGAGCTCTCTCCATGGTCCACCGTTCGAGGGTTAATTTATAACTAATTTAATTTTATACTTAACAGAAAATTAAGAATTTATAATTACTTCTCATTGTTAGATTCAATAAAATTGAGGAAGAAAACAAACTAGTACAAACTGTACAAACTAGTTCACTCAAGATCTTTAAAATTCTATTAATAATTTTTCTTAAATTTTGTTCATAAACTACAAGAAAATCGCTTTAAAAGCACATCTTCTCCATAACAGAGAATCTTCTTCGCGATTTTAGGAACGTTGATCGACCAGAAAAAACAAAATACACGCGTTTCTGTGTATTCAAGTGAGAGGCCTGGCCATCGAGTGACTTTACTACTCAACGATTTAGGCGTGATTCGCGTCGTGAACGAGCACAGACCAATTTTCTTAGGAAAGAAGACAGACTAAAAATCGGCGTACGAGACGGAGGCGAGGTTCCGGTTTGCAGTAGGTAGCTGCTAACTTTATCGAGCTTTCGAGTTTATGTACTTTGCAGCTCGGTCGCGATTTTATACTTTTTTCCTTTGTGTTTTTAGCCCGTTTACCGACTCTCCTGTCCTCGCTTCTCCTTTAAGTATTTCGAAAGGAACCAACCATCGCTGAGGAAGATATTTCGTCATAAGTTTATGACTCTTTGAGGATTCTGCATTCCGAAACACATAACATATTGCAACTTCTGGTAAGAACGCTGCTATAAAATGGTAGCTCGACAATGTTTGTAAAATGTATCTACAGAAAGTCTGATTTTCATGACAGAAAAGTATCGCTAAATGTTACTTCTGATTCATTAGTTTAAAGAATGTAAACGATTTAGGAATGTAAACGATTCATCAGTATCCTTAACGCGAAATGACTGATGAATAATTATAATAAAAAATGGCTAATTTTTAAATGTATGATACCTAACATGATTTCATGACAAAAACGTACGACAGAATAACATAGAAAGTGATTACATGTTCTCTTGATTAATATTCTTAATATAAAATTGTTGATACCTATTTGAAAGAAACAGTGATTCAACTGATATAACAATAAACTGTAACTTGAAAAATGAAGGATCAATCATTTTGTACCAAAATATTTATGAAACGTTTATATAGTAATTTTCAATAAACCTCAAACTTTAAGCTGATGTGTCATAAGTGTTTATCTACCATATTTTTCTGTCGTGAAATCATGTCAGACCTTCAATATTTCTTTCAACAAAATCCAAAACCAAAATCTTTCAACTAAACACCAAAAACACATCTGCAGAACAAAATTAAAAAATATATTTCTTTGAAGGAAAAGTTTGTTAAAAATAATTAACGATGCTCGATTTCCTCCCGGTGTTGAGCACAATGGTAAAATCTCGTCGCGAGAAAAGAAACAGAAACGAAAGAGGGGATAGTTGATCGTGCATCCAAGAACGACCCAGTAACGGAGTTCTGCGCGTGACAGAGGTCATGACACGAGCATTATTTCCCTTTCTGTTCGAATTCTGGGGCGGTTACGAACAAGAGAAACAAAGAGGAAAGGTGAATCCAGGCAAAAGGAAGCGAGTTTGTCGTAACAGCGGGTACTGACTTTATCGGCCTTTCGAGTTTATATATTTCTCCTTTACAAGAGGTGCAACCCCCGCATTTTCACGCTCTCGAACCAAACCGCTATTCTTTCTTTCTCTTAGCCCCCTTTTATCCTTCTCTTCCACCTTCTGACACTTCTATTCAATGACGGCCAGACCCTGGTAGCACGCATTCATTTCACCCTTCTTCGAGCAACCCTTCCACGTTAAACCTCTCCCAGCCACTCTCCATCGGTTATTTATTCGCCATAGTTCTTACTTTTTACACTTTACGAGACTATATCGATGGCTTTTGTTCGTGCCCCTCCTTCTCGATAAAAGGCAAAGAAACATACATTTCTCACCCTTCTGCTTCAAATTCTTTAACATGTGCACTCTCTTATACAAACGAACAATGGTCGAAAATTGAATAAATTCGACATAAAATTGGAAGTATACAGCGTGCTTTTCTTGTCATTGGAGGAGACAAGATAATTTCAAAGATAATTTAATTTTTATTTAATAGGATACTTTGTTGCCAATATTCAGAAGAAAAATTATTAATAATATCATTATTGTGATAATAATACAAGACAGGGTGAATAGACCGAATAGAGAACCCCCCTTCAGTGACATATGTACCTACATATATCATAAGAGTCGCCATCTGGAGTAACTTTTCCTTATAACCTAACAGTCAGTCACTGTTTATTAAAAAGTTATTAGCAAAAAACGTTTCACTCAAAAAAATATCTACCCTAAACTAACCCACAGCCGAAATGTTTTTATATTAGTTACATATTTTAGTATTTAAGTCGATGTGTAAGGGGAGAGTACTCCCTCGGCGAAATCAGCCGTAGATTCGGCCCCAAAATAAAGATTCAGTCAGGTTAGGTTAGGATCTTTTAAACAGGTAGGGGTGCAGGAAAAAAGAGCAAAGCCCCTCCCCCCGTCTATTCACTACCTTTAGTACTAAAATGTATACTATAACTAATATAGCAGCACTTCATATGAAGAAGAATCAGATGTTTTTAAAAATGACGATACATTTTTAACAATGACCGATAGTTGGGTTAGTAAATTAACAATTAATATAGGGTTAAAAGTTTAAATTTAAGAATTAATTACTCGATAGTCAATAACACGGGACAAAGATTACATTTCCGAATTCGAATATTATCCGATAAGTAAGTATTGAAATAACCATCATAAAGAATGAAGGATAACGTAAATTTTCAGCGTCGTTATTTAAAATAAATTTTAGAAAATCTTCAGACGTTGGAATACCATCGAGAGATAGCACTGCAAGTTTAACGGTATTTAAATAAAAGCAAGGTGGTTTACATAGTCGTAATTAATCTCGCGAAGCCGAAGAAAATATCGATAACAGCCGAGGGCAGCAAGTTATTACATTTATCTTCCGGCCGTTTGTTTTTCTACCCTTTTAACAACTTGTTAATGCTTCTCGTCTCGCATGAATTTTTCACGCCACCCCTTCGCCCCCTTGGTTTTTTTCCACCCTCTCGCTAAATGATTCCAGGCTACAAACGCTTCTCTGTCCTTTTTCCCTCGGCCTGTTTGCGAGCCGACCCTGTTAATTATGATTAATCATGTCTCGGAAATTAAAGCGATTAATCTTCTCGTTGTGACGACCACTAGTGAGAGCAACAACACACCGTATATGTGGCTGTTTTCCACAGAGAGGAAAATGCTTTTCTCAATTAGTTCAACCGCTAATCGTTTCTCGTGACTTATGCATGTTTTCAGACCACCATCAGCGAAGAATTTTCTCTTGAATAACTGTTGAGAAATATGGAAAGTTCCATTAGAACGTATGGAATAGAAAAATATATTAACTTATAATTCTTGGAAGACAAATATTGCCTTATATTAATTATTAATTTATTATTGTAATTCTAATACTACTAACAATTTTTTCTTCAAAATATAAATTATTATAGTTTCTAAAATATTTATATTGTATTGTGATTTTCCCAATTATTAAATTTTAACTCTTTAACCTTAAAGGTGTAAGGTATCGGTACCCATTAAGGCCTACCTAAGCTTTGAATATTTTTCTACTTTTTTTAATCGATTAAATTTGCATTCCTCGTGTTTCATATGAAAGATCATACTGTTTTACATACTATATTGAAAAATTGTCAAGAAAAGTTTGATTAGTTCGACACAATTATGGATTTGGTGAAAAGTGTTACCTAATAATGCCTACTCTTAAGAATAAAAGATTTTTTTCTTTAAATAAGCAATATCAAAGTTTTAAAGAAAATTCAATTCTAGTTTATTCAATCAAAAACGCAACATAGACACCAGATAATTTCTCTGTCTTTTTTGGTCAAACCCATACATTCTTCATAAACATAATATTCACAAACACATCCTCATTACTCACAATACCATGAACTCTTGTCTTTATTTCTCCCCCTGTGGCTCGGGGGGCTTAGAATACGGCCACGGTATCCCCTGCCTGTCGTAAGAGGCGACTAAAAGGGGTCACACAAAACATACACACATGTACACATACACGCACACACACACGTACACACACACATATACACAGACGAGCGAAAAGAGATTAAAATGGAAGGACGATGTAACGATAATAATGGAAGGAAAAATGTATGAGTAAGAAAAATTCAAAAATGCGCGGGAGTTTGGTGCTGGCAGCGTGACTGCCAGCACATCTCCCTATGCGCGTGGACGCTAGTTTTCGTTGGGCAAAAGGGGACGGTTAAGTCCCCAAAGTACGCCAGCCCTTTATGGGTAAAATCCAAGATAGATAGATTGTCTTTATTTCCACCACTTTTACTTTTTCTTCCTCTTCCGCGCGATATGGTGGCAGCACCTGTCAAAAGTGCTTTTTAGTTATCCAGATATAACCTATGCCTTATTGGGTACCAGTACGGTATGTACTGTACACACCCTTCTTGACACAACGTTCAATCGTCGATACTGTGCAGATTGCCGGTTTTAGGTGCTGTTTACTAGAATCTTTTAACAATAATTAAAAAACAGAGCCGCGAACGTTATTTCATCACTCTTAATTATTGTCTTATTTTGACTGCTAGAATCATTTCCTAAAATTTGTCCCACATGTTGTCGAATACCCTGTATATGACCAGTGGATTCTTCTTAACACATTTAGTATTTTACTAAATTGGTGTAGGCATACTGTTATATACATATCGTGCTGCAATTAATCAAATAATTTAAATGTTAAAAAGTGTCCCAAAGTTTTCTGATCTTTAACAATGCAAAATTCGAATTTAGAAAAATATTGTACCGTAAAATGATGATGATTTCCCTTTAGAACACGTTGCAATTAAAGAATCATTATTTAAGTTACGTACAGTAAGCTTCCAAACAATTCTACAAGGTAATATTTAATTGGTGTATGAGAATTTGGGTGTGAGTAATATACCAATATCCAACGCCGGATCAAGGGGAGGTTTAAGGGAGCTTACAGTCCTGGACCCTGTTACCCCCATTTACTGTGTCAAAAAAATTGAATGAAATTTTCTTTACTGTTGTCCATTTTCTTCACGATTACTACACAATTGTTATTTAACTTTATTTAGAGTAAATTGCAATTTTGAACCAAGTTTATCAATCAAGTCGGTCAAGTGAATAATCTTTGTATCAAAATTACAAATGAAACAAGGTTATTCGAAAATAATGGATAATTTTTTATTCGAGCACTATAGATAATTCATTTGAATGATATAAAAAATATTCCTCATTATTCTTATTCAGTTTCAATTCTTTTGAAATGTATTTATTTCAATAATTACGATAAATGCAATTTGTTTAATTCATTAGAAATATTTTATTGAAACTTTTTTAAAATTTTCGATTTGGAAAATTTATTGTACGATATTTTGTTCATTAATATGATTTCATTGGTATATCGATATTGTTTGAATAATGTCGAGGCCTTTAAATAAAATATTGGTTAAAATTGGGCTGTAAAATTGCATTTGGAAAATGTAGGAATTGTATTGAGGGGGTTGCAGATCATCTGACGGTAAATGAAAATGCTCGTTACGCTTTTCGTTGAAAATTGAACTGTTGAATTATATGTAATCCACAGGTATTGGTAGATACCGTTATCTTGTCATCGTTCATTCGCGGCTCCAGTTTGGATTATTATACCGACGTATGTACAGATTATTCTATACATCTACAGATTATTATAAATACATTTTATGTATATAAGTACACTCTATTATTTGTCTAATTATTAAAGATGTAAAAAAAACATTTCGTATGAGAACTTGATAAGGAAATTTTAATATTTTGTTTTACGAATTGACGAACAGAAATATTCCTAAATTTTTTAATTTACAGATATCTAAATGTCTATATTTAGAAATTTTTTAAATTTCAAAATTTTTAAAACTTAAGAATCCCTAAATTTCTAAATTTTATATTTTTATATTTCCAAACATTAGGATTTATGGGTGGAAGCAATAAAACAATATTAAAATAATCAAGTTTTATATAGAAAAATATTTAATTATCAGAAAAACTATTGAAGGCTGTAGCTACGATGCTTTGGATTCAAAGGCTTCGTTCGAACTAAACGAAAACGATCCTGTTTGACGCGCATAAGATTTTAGGAGAATGTTTACGTTAGAACCCTTATCGCTCTTACGGTTCTCAGAAGCAACGTATCCGAAGACTTCTAATAAAAGAATCTTAAATTCATTTTCGCTTATTCGTTAAAATCAATACCAAATTTCTAGTTGTAAGAAGAAAGATAATATGAAATCGAAAGATGACAAAGTTGTGTATTTCGGTTTCACACGATACAATAAATTCTAAGACAAGGCGATGTTTTCCGTCTTACAGGCCAAACGGGACTGCCCTTTTTCCCGCTCAGGAAAGTCAGCTTGACTTTCCCAATTTTTCTAAAATCCTTCCGTACCCCTTGGAGGTCTAGGTCATAAAGACCGGCCAACATCTGGGCGGCCGTACAATTAAGCGCTGGGTCGTCAATGCTTGAGCGCCGTCGTCGAATTTTCTAACACTGTCTTGAAAAATTTCCAAATTTCAGACTCGAGAGCTTAAGTCCACCTTTAGCCAATTTAACAAAACAAACATTGGAAATGCTGAGTTCTAAAATCAGAAATCAAAGTCCACATTTTGCGAATTTGGCGAAGTAAAAATTGAGAGTCCCAGGACCCACAAGCCAGTTTAAGCCCCATGTGTCGCCGATTTTCCAGACGTATATTAAACCCTATACATATGTATACTAATTCATTCCCAAAATGAAAAGCTTGATATCACGAAAGTATTTCGAAATGATTAAGTCCAATGGCAGTATGGTTAAAATAACCCATTTACAGGCGTAAAGCGAACAGGGCGAATGTGGGGTGCATGGTAGAAAGAGAAGGAGGAGCAGGAAAAAGGGTGTCAACGAGCTTCCAGTCGAAATGAATAATACCCCAACAGGTGCAGGAACACAATCTCGAGCTCTCGTTGCCACTTAACGCCTCTGAAAGCGGCGTTCTCGCACGGCCCCTTGAGGAAACAGTGTTTTTCGCAAATTAAGAGATTCGCAATAATGGCCTTAATGGTGCTGTAAGGGGTACAAACTGAAATTACATAGCCGCTTAAACGCGGTTATTTATCGTCTACTTTATTATTAACGCCCGCGAGATTTTCGTGGCCTCTCTCTGTTCGAGACAACAGAAAACGTTCTTAAAAACGACGTTACACCTCGTTACCCTTACATTTTCAATTACTTTCTTTTATTTTCAGCTAGGTTATTAATGGTTGAATAGGATTTATAGGTTATGAGCAAGCAGGATTGGCCAATTTTTTGATTACATAAACAATTTATGCATGAAAGTTATTAGAGTAATTTAATTTCAGTATAAGGGGACTGTTTATATGGCTAAAGAGTTTTTTCCTGGAAAATTTAACACCTCTATTTTTGAAGATTATAGAAAGAAAAGAAGGTTTTCTTAATTGGGAAACTTAACACTTCAGATCTGATATAGTTATATTACTTATAGGACTGGATTAAAATTTCTAAGACCTCGGGGGTTATCAAACATTCAAGAGCCCCCTTAGTTGGTAAAATTGGTTCAGAAATTGAAATTTATTCTAAATAAAATTAATAAATAACATTTAATCGTAAAGAAGAAGGGGGAACAGTAGAAAGAATTTCAATCAATATTTTTTGACATAATGAATGAAAGGCTTATAACGGGGCCCCCTGCAAAATAGAACCTGGGGCTGTAACCCACCTCTGACCACCCTTTAATCTGATGCTAACTACTCACACAAAAATTTTTATAGGTTATATAAACTTTGACATCACAAATAATTGAAATTCCAAATAATATCAATATGCAAGTGGAAAGCTTAAATTTAAATTTTCAAAAGAAATTAATTTTTCAGTTCGAAAAATTTCCAATCTTTATTTGCCGCTCTGTACCATCTATATTTATCGGCGTACGTTTGTCAGTAATGAATCACTGTTCATTTACTGTCACAATTTACAAGGACACCCTCCACGACGAGAAGATAAAAAATCCAAAGCAAAAAAAAGGAGAGATGAGACAGATACAAGGAGAAATCGTTTCTCGGAAATTAATTTCAGGTCGTCATTTTAAAGACAGCGACCGGTAATTACGAAAGTTTACCTGCTGCGAGGGTAGCAAACGAAGAGAACGGATCGTAGGGGTGGAAAAATCGAGAAACCAACACGAAGCTGAAGCCGAAGCTGAATCGGGTAGTTACATAATAAAAGCGAGTCGAAATCACGAACGCGAGGTCTAAGATCTCACGGCTCAGAGGTGTTATATGAAGTCCTTTAAGCCTCGCTGCCCGATCGGAAAGTATTTCTCATTTGACCTTTGAGGCTGCTCTTAGGATTACCCTTCTCCACCTCCGCCCATCTCTGCACACATCCATCGAAGACATCAATAACGCCAACTCGAAACTTTCGCTCTGCTTCGAAGTGTTTCTCTCCTGCAACCCTCCGCCCCCATCGTTTCGCTCTCGAGTTTCTCTTCGCTTTCCAACCCTCCTTTTTTCTTTTTACTTTTTTTTTTACATTTTTTTATGGAGCACCTCCAATGGTCCGAAAAGCAATGAACTTTTACCGGGCGAAGTGACAAATGGCGATCGCGAACGAAACACGAAATATAAGGGGATGAGGCTAATAAAATCAAATGACAATCGGTATTGAGAATTTTGATGATTAACCCTTTTGCTAAATTATTCAAATTAATTTTCATTGATAACTCATCGTGTCCACTTAATATTAAAAATTTATTATATTTTCTATCTACAAAATTTTCAAAAAATTAGTTATCCTCACCTATATCTGTAAGATGGCAAAATAATCTTGATTTATTAGATATACAATATTAAAATTCCATTTCGAAACAACGCGATCGCGATCAAATCGTGTTAAAAGGATTCGAGCTGGTCCGGGAATAAAAATTTCAAAGGTGGATCTCGACTGACGGCGTCCGGCAAAGGAAGAGAAGAACAGACACAAAAGGATTTCAAGCTGATGCGATAGAAGTAGATGAAGAAGTATTAGGGAAGCGGAAACGATGAAGCGGCGCCGGTTAAAGACGCCGGTGCATCAAGTAGATCAAACATTGGTGTTGTTCTGTAGCGAAGAATAAGAAGAAGGGAAAAAATCTTTTAACCAAATGATGTAGAGGAGAAAGAAACAAAAGAATAGAGAAAGGTAAAAAAAAAGCCTTTTCGAAGAGCAGTAACTGGTAAGAGGATGGAAATAAAAAGTTCTGCAAATTTGAGTGGTGGTTTTAACGCTGCTCTACGAACTACCCTGACTGACCGTCTATAAAACCGCTACCTCGACTACGCCAATACCACCCCTGAAGACGATTCCCAGTTTCGATCGATTGTAATTAAATGGAAACGCTTTTACCTCCTCGACAGGCTCCTTACAGCTTCGCTAGTCATCTTTTTACCGAACGGACTGAATAATACTTCAACTGCGACACCTAACCAATCTTGTACAACACAATGATGTTAATAAACACTCGAGTTTAATTGCGTGTTTCGATTTAAGTGGAAAAGACGCCATGGAAGTGCTCTACATCTTACTACGGCAGCTTAAAGCTTCACTTTTATTCTTATTATCTTGGCTACTTTTTTTTCTCCTGCTTTTGCACTTGCACCTGAAAAAAATGTAACTTTTTAATGAAATTTTAATTAAGAGATGTGGATTATCATTTCAATTGAAAACGATTTTAAAAATATCTTGAAGTCTGTTACAATTTAATGACATGATTGTAATTACATTTTTGATATATTTAAGTAAAATTGTACTTATGACACATCTATTCATGACAATTTCAAACAAAAACTTTGACGAAAATAATCATATAAATTTTTCCATATTATTTTTCAAAAGAAATATTTCATTCCGGTTATCAAGGTCAAAAAACAAAACAAAAAGGTGTTTTGATAAAAGCACATATAAGTACGAAACGATGCGTCAATAACTCATATTTCTATACTCTGATACCCGAAACGGATTCAATATATGCTATCAGAAATATTTCGGATAGAAGGAGAGAAAAACGAGGCTGCGCACATACGCGAACCCTTTTCAAATAGCCCCTCGAACGAGAAGGATCCTTTCACTTTGTGTCGTTCTCCTAAGAGCATTACAACCGTTTCTAGCTCTCCGATCGGCAATGATTTCCAAATGGTATTAACGGTTCTCCGTTCGCAGTAAGCCGTAATACCGCAAATGTGGTCGACTGGTAAGTGCAGATTTCCGGGAGGACCAGTCTGACGCAGAAAGCTCCACACGAAATTGCAGTCTACAACACCGAGCCATGCCCCCAAGACTCCCATTAAATTAAAAGAAATATTTGTTTATACTTTCAACTAGAGAATAATTAAACAATCTTCGCGTTTAATTGATGCGAATACATCTTATTTTAATTTTAAAAACCATAGCAGATTTGTATTTCTTTTTATTAAATATTTGAAAAAAATTCATGATATTAGATTGTTATATTAACAATTTGCTTCTAATCTATTTTTAAAGATTAGATATATTTGTGTGTTGGAGAAAAAAAAAGATCACTTTTGTATGTACAACTGACAATAAGTTGACTACATAATATCAAAAATAAATCAGAGAGAACATTATACTAGGGTAAAATAATCAATTAAATAAGTTGTTATTTAAGATTGTAAAATAGATTTTTTAATTTTATATTAATGCGCTTTCTATAAAATCGTACCTTCAGCACTATCTGACGGTAAACGGAGAAACTAACTGCTTGCACCGATGAAATAATACAGGATACTGTCGAAGTAAAGTTGACGTGGAATATTAATATTTCTTAACAATTTGTATCTTAAAAAATTGTTCCCCATTTGCTCCCTCGGAATCTAAAATTGCTCCAGTCGCAAATATTATATTTAATTAGATATTCGCAAATAAAGAAGCAGAAATTTGTTATAAATGGTCTTTTTACAAAGGTATTATGGTGCCAAAAATCCGCTCCTGATTTGTTTTATAAAATTCAACGACCAGATATCTAAATAACAACTTATTAACAAGGAGCAATTAAAAATGTTGTTGCGTATCTGCCGGTAAGTTATGACGTCATAAACGACCGTTGGTTAAGTTAGCGATGGGGAAGGTGTCCCCATCATTGTGAGTATGACTGGAGACTTTTGTATTCGAGAAAAAACAAAATTTTCTCAAATAAATGATTAACTTAGAGACGACAACTTGGTAGGCAGAAAGGAACTAATAGTTCCTAGAACATGCCACCCTCGTGGGTAAAGGGTGGTGGAAGGTTCGTTTGGTTCACGAAGTCGTCGAAGTCTCTTCGACATCCTGTTCATTCATAGGGGGTGTAGATTTTCTCAAGGGTTGCCTCGTTTCGCTAGCGCGAGATCCATAGACATAATATGGCGAGATCTCTTCACTTTCCGTCTTTCTCTGGGTCCCATGCTTTCTCTTACCACGTGTGCATGGAATCGTTCTCGTGTTTTGGCGGAGTACCACCACTTCCACTCGCATCAGGGTAGACCGAAACCAGGGAAAGGGGCATCTTCCGGACAGAGATGGACTCCTACATCATTGGACCAGGAATGATCCTGAGGGAGGATCCAGGATCCAGCAAAGAGGGAATTTCAGCCGACATCGAACGAGGATCTTCACCGCCAAGGGCAGATCGATTCCAAGCTTCAAACCGCCTAGATACGCTTTTACAAAACCATTCTAAATAAAATAGTCATCATTCATACAAAACGCTCAAGGCTCTACGGGCATTGTAGGTACATACATACATAAGCACAGCCTACTCTAGGGCTGCGTTCGCTTTGGGCTGTAAGCGCTGACGCTTATGAGCGCTATTTTCAACCGTTTTGTTAATTTTTATTTGTGAAAAGAACTATGTAAAACAAATTTTCTAAAAACATTGTATTTATATAATAAAAATAATTTTATAAAAATTGATATATGATATTGATGATATTAAAATATGGTGTCGTAGTATCAAACTCTCTACAGCCTATTAATTCTAACTACAAATACATATTATTATAATATATGACCTAAAAACATTGGTTATAGTTTTATCTCATTATCTTATTAGTGAAGACATTAAATTGAATACAGTAATATTAACACATGAAAGTTTGTCTGTCGTATTCATCTTGATGTATTGCTATGTAATAAACATGTTTCATCTTCTTCTTTATTGGCTATAAAACTAACATAACAAAGATGGCACTAGTATATTCTTCGTCTTTTGTGAACTAGCTTAAAATTCTTTTGATGATCCTGGGACCAGAACTCTTACATACATTTCAGACTGCTTCTTGGCCATGGCCATCTTAAGAGCACTACATTTCTTTTGCTCAGAATCAAGGACTCTAATGAGTTCTTCATATGCAAACTCTGATGGCACTCCTCCAGGCACGTACTTTGAAATAATAGCAATTCTGTTTTTATCAGGAGCAAATCCTTTATTTATATACTGTTTGAGCACCTTAATCACTATCCCCTTTCTTAGATTTTCGTCCTTTAAGTTACGAGTGGCTGCAATAGAAGAGCATACAGCTATGTCGATGTCAGATTTTGTAAGATACTGCCCACCACTTTGTGTGCTTTGACTTAAATTCACTAGTAGCTCCACCTCTGTTATGCCAAGTTCTTCAGCCAATGAACTTGTATCATCCTTACTGAAAAACGCACAAGCAAGGGGGGTCACCAATTTGTAACCTTCATGATAACCCATTTTGATCAATCGTGAAAATGTCTCTTGAGCTAGTAAACCAGCTTCCTCAACTGAAAGGACCATAAATTTTGCATCATTCATTGAAGTATATTGCGCATTTTCTTGTTTGTAATCCACGATAAATACAATGTGTTTGTCTTGGGCTTTACAAAAGATAAATTTCCAGATCTTATCTTTTATACCGCGATTGACTTTACGCAATTCTGGGCCAATTTGAAATATGATCTCAGTACAAAATCCCAAAGCCTTTGATGGTTTATTTTGATAAAGTTCCTCCATATAATCGTCACAGTGTTTCTTGAACTCCACCTTGAGTTCTTCCATGTTGTACTCTAAGCCACTGTGAGGCTTGAAAAAGTCCCTTGAAGTTATTCCGAGAATATGGTATTCTTTTTCGATTGTGTGCCTTAACAAGACACTAGGTACAGCTGGTACTGATCTTACAACCTTAGGGTGTGCCATTTTCTCTAAGCCACTGTGAGAGTTGAAAAACTCCTTTGGTGTTTTTCCTAAAATATAGAATACCATTTTCACAGATATATGTGTAAACTATAGGTACTGTTTTAATCTTGCTATTGTTGCGAACCTCGCCTCAGTGACTACAGATCTAACAAGACTAAACTGGACTAAACATGCCTTTGTTCTGGAAGGGTCGTGAATTTGTGCCTATGGGTACTGGAAATAATCCGACACGTTTGCGGGGAGATAGCACAATGTTTATTGTAAGGCTTTAACAATGAGAACCCACTAAACGTCGAGCACGCTAAACAACCTAATCGGACGAGGAGTTCTAACGCGTACGATAACGGTTTTAATCCAGACGCCATTAAAAAGTCTTAGTTCGAACTTCGGGGAAAACCCGAAAAGGCATCGGAACCTAGAGGGTAAACTCTAGCACGACAGCGAGCCGCTGTTGGCGCGGAACCTTGGAAGGCAGGGGGGCAATTCCATTCTTGCCGATGCGGAAACCCAGGTAATCGACTTCTGACTTGCCGAATTTGCATTTCTCGGGATTAATGAGTGATCCGTACCGCTGGAGCCTGGTGAAAAGAGTTCGCAAATGATTACGATGTTCTTCATCTGACCGAGATGCGACAAGGATGTCGTCGATGTACACAGTGCAGAATTCCAGTCCCGCGACGACTTCGTCCATAAAACGTTGGAAGGACTGGGCAGCGTTGCGCAGCCCGAACGTCATAAACGGGAACTCGTACAGGATTGCCTCGTAATAAGCAACACAATCGGGTCTGGCCTGTTGCTTATTACGGATCAGGTAGGCTATTCGGCTCGACTTTGTTCTCGAAACGGGACGATAGAGGACACGAGAAACTAGTGAGAGATCCGAGGTAGCGGCAAATCATAAAGTGATCGGCCGAGCAAGGATGTTATTTTTTGAACAAGGATAGAATATAGCATGCCCTCTCATTCTCGCACTATTTCGCTTATTTCAAGGCAAATATGCTAGACTGAGAAAGCATTAGATACATTCCATCCTTCTTCTACTAAACGATGTCACTGCTCAGTCGAGCGTGAAAATTTATTACCCAAAACATCGGCTTCTCGCTTTCACGGACCTCTCACTCATTTCTCGGACCTCTCACTTTGCGGGCAACATTAAACGAAAAGGTGGGGATAGAGATTTGCTTATTTCGAGCCAGAAAACTGTTGCTTATTACGGATAAATACTGTATAAGCCAAAAGGTGTGATAATTGCGGTCTTGGCAATATCTTCAGCGCGTACCGGAATCTGCTGGTAGGCTCTCTTGAGGTCAATAGTGGAGAAAATTGTCGTACCGTGCAGAAAGGCTGTGCAGTCCTGGATGAACGGGATGGGGTAACGATCTGGAATCGTGACCTGATTCAGACGTCTGTAATCGCCGCAAGGACGCCAAGAACCATCCTTCTTCTTGACCAGATGTAATGGGCTGGCCCAAGGGCTGTTGGAAACTCTGCAGATACCCTGCTGCTTCATTTCCATGAAGACGTCGCGTGCTGCCTTAAGTTTCTCCGGGTCCAGTCGCCGTGCACGAGCCGTCAACGGTGGGCCAGTGGTTTCAATGGGGTGCACCACACTGTGTGCCACCCTGTTGACCGGGGACCAAGTACTGCTCTGGAGCGTAGGAAAACTGGCCAGAACGGTGCGAAAATCGTCGCTCCGGGTTATGCGGCTGATGGTGGAGACCCTGGAAGAGCACAGACGACAATTAATGCTCAGTAACGTCTTGCCGTCCACCAGCTTGCGCGTGCGCACATCTGGCAATAAGTAGAACTGCTCGAGGAAATCGTTCCCAACGATTGCCTTGGTGACGTCGGCGATGGTAAATGTCCAAGGGAAGGAACGTCTGAGCCCGAAGTCCAGCTCGATCTTCTTCTCTCCGTATGTGGAGATAGTGGAACCGTTGGCAGCCAAAAGCGGTGCTCCAGGCTGACGACAACGATCCAGGCGGGATGCTGGTAAGACGGACACGTCGGCGCCAGTGTCCACCAAGAATCTGATGCCTGGTCGGCAATCCGCTACGATGAGGCGACGTTCAGGGGCGTCGCCGCTGTCAGCCGCCGCAATAGACGGCGATCCTAGTTTTCCGCCTGCCTCGAGGTCCACGAGCATGGTGCATGGCAATGGCGAGCCCTGTCACCATATTTACGGTGGACGTAACACAGCCCGTCCTTGGATGAGGCCCTGGATCGTGACGGACTTCTGCCACGTGAACTGGAGCGACCTGGTCTGCGCGCAAGTGCCTCGAGCCTGCTGAGCCGCGTACATATCTCGTTCAGCTGTGCGGTGATCCTAACCAGCTCACCAGATTCGGCCAGGGTTGAAGGCGGCCTGGCAATTGCGCACGCCTCGCGAGGTGGTTCCAAAACACCGAACTGCTCGCAAATTCTGTCCGCCTGTTCGGCGAGCATCGACAAGTCCGCGTTAACACTAACAGCCAGGATGGTCCGCACCTTCTCTTGCAAACGTTCTAAAAAGAGAGTGCGCAATAAATTGTCCGGGCACCTGTCGCCCGCCAATGAGCGTAACTTGTACAAGAATACGGAGGGTTTATCACTGCCTAACTCTTGCTTGTGCAGCAGACGGCGCAGTTGAACCTCCTGGGATTCACCGAAGGAGTCAAGGATACGCTTTTTCACCGCGTCATATTTCCCGGTCGCGGGCGGATTTGTGGCTAAATCGCGCACGGCCATGAGAACGTCGCCGGTTACGTTCATAATCACTAGACGGAATTGCGTTTCGTCGTCGGCGTATCGAGAAAACGCGAAATATGTCTCCAGTTGCACAAACCATAGTGCCGGGTCACCACTTATATACGGCGGGACGCGGGGGGCACGACCTGCACTCGCGTCACCATTGTTCGTAGACTCGGCCATATTGTCACTGGGCTCTCTAACTGGTGTAATTCGCGTTTGTGAACGCGTTTCCGGCATATCACTTAACACACAGCAGAATCTGTCTTTTTGGGCAGAAAACCGTCCTCAAAAAAAACGCTTTACACTGTGTCGATTGTTTTTTTTAGGAGACACTTGCACACCACGCGGATGACACGCTACACGTGCTGTTTTTATCTTTTCCCGATCACGTCGGGGTCACCAATTATGGATACTGGAAATAATCCGACACGTTTGCGGGGAGATAGCACAATGTTTATTGTAAGGCTTTAACAATGAGAACCCACTAAACGTCGAGCACGCTAAACAACCTAATAAGTAACGGTTTTAATCCAGACGCCATTAAAAAGTCTTACGTTAGTTCGAACTTCGGGGAAAACCCGAAAAGGCATCGGAACCTAGAGGGTAAACTCTAGCGCGACAGCGAGCCGCTGTTAGCGCGGTAGCGCCACATGCCTCGAGAACGAACGCCATCTGCTCTATCCTAGTACAAAAATGTGAAACACTTCGCACTGCAACAGTCTACGGCACGTTGACGATAATGGAAAATTGCTTCGATACCAACGACTATATCTCTTTGGTCAGTGTCTCGAGCTCAGTGTTGCCATATCTTTGAAGAGCAAGAAAGAGAATATGTGTAACAAGATAAAAAACGAGACAGAATATGTCAAAGGGATGCCGCGAGATCTTTTATACACGGATGAAAGCAGATATATGCTTGTGTGAAGTGCGAACACCAATTACCATGCATATGGAAACAGATGTGGCAACACTGCAAACGTACTATACATGTATTAGTTTCTTCAGTCAATAAGGTAGTTGTGCCATGCATGCTCTAGCGAGGTGTGGTAAGAGAAGAACTGATAAAACAGACACAACTGTTATACCAACTGAGGAAACCCAACCTCACCTTGGGCACCGGATTCTCCGATAATGACGCCCCAGCGGTAACAAAGGCATGTTTAGTCCAGGCCCTCCAAACTCCCGTATTTAATGCTGTAACTAAAATTAGTTTGGCGCAGAAAATCCAGGTAGCGCTGGTGTCGATACAAACACATATAGATGATATCGGTGAGGTACACACACACACAAGCATATGGTCCCTATATACGTGTGCATGGTCTTACTTATTCAAAACTTTCAAAAATAAAAATAATGAAAGGGGAAAAATGACAACAATATATGTATAATAAAGAAAATATATTAAATTTTTACAAAAATATAATGAATATATATATCAATAATAATATACAATTAATCACAATCATACATACAATAAAACACACACTCTGCTCACAGATTATACTTAATATATATTAATACTATGTTAATGGTTTTATATATTGTATATGTAAACTGAATACTTACAATCTTCTTCTTCATTTCATTTCTTCTCTATTTTAATAGAGGCAGCCTCTGATATGCAATATTTATTACAGCCTCTGTAATAATAGTTTTCATTAACAATTATTTACATATGCTATAAAAAGTATATAAGAGTTATTACCAAATAAGTTCAGTGTTGGAACTGCTGATGTTAATCTTTTCCTCATGAAGCATTTTTCTTTAAAGTAGCTGCTACAGACCACCTGGAATTTCAGTTTTCAGGTGGAAGCACAGACTTTGGGTTGTCACATACTTCCACCTACTGTGCCATCCTCTTCTTATCCTTTCTCTCTTGGGGGAAGAAGAACATCCTGCTGTTTTCGTTAATACACCCTCTGATGCTGCATATTTTCTTTCTCCTTCTTTTAAGATACATTTTAATAATTAAAATTAAATATATTACTAAAATAGCAATGTAAACAGTTAATGCTTTCAGTAACAATTTAAAAAAATTCTGTACTTACTTAATTTCTATCTTCTCCTCCTGTTGCTGCATCTCATCAGCAGAAGTTATTGAAACACCTAAAAACGTAGAAAAAATTAAAAAAAACATCTTTTTAAATAATAATAATAGTCATAATGATAATAGCAATAGTAATGACAATAATAATAGTAATAATTATAATAATGGAATTCACTAACCTGAAAATTCTGTCACCACTGTCACCCACTGTGCGCCATATTTCTTCAGTCTCTTTAAATTTTGAAACAATTGAAAAACGCGGCGACAAATTTCGCGGGAACATGACGTCACGATATCTTTAGTTGTGTATGTTAAAATCAGTGATACAAGGTATGCATGTAGAGAAGCGACATCAGCGCTGCCTGGATTTTCTGCGCCGAGTTAAAATTTGCATCAAGTTCACAAGAGTGGAGCTTGGAGGGCCTGGTTTAGTCTTCTTGGATCTGTAGTCACTGCGTGCTATCACATTTTTAGAATTAAAAAACAGTTTGTAATTCTATATAAGCTTCTCTAATTTAAATTTTCAACAATAAACAGAAATTTTCATTACTATGGTATAATTCATAATGCAGAATCATTAATAATTCTCAAGCTCTCAAGAGGTTAATGTAATTTACATTTATTTATATATATACAATCTTGTAATATATCACACATTAAATGTAAATTAAATATAAAATTTAATTAATGTATAAAATGTACATATATACATATTTTTCACTACAATATTTTTATTAAAAATTCACTGTAACACTTTATTAACCTAGTATGTAAAATGTAATTTGTTTGTAGTAATGAATGCATTAAAAACACAATCGGAAAAAGGACGTATAATAGAAAAAAAGCTTAACATGTCTGTTTTACCATTTATTTTATTCAAAGGTTGCATTAATTATGTCAGTGAGTTTGATACCTGTGCTATGATTTGTGATAATATTATGTAAGATTTATGTAATTAATATGACACAATAAATAGATGTTTTAATACATGTTTTATTATTATCATAATTTTTTTAGCAAAGAAGTGGAGAATTATGACAGTGATATAGTACCAGTAGGATTTGATTTAGAGTGGCCTTTTAGTTTTCAAACAGGAAGTGGAAAAACTGCTTTAATACAAATATGTTTGAATAATAATATATGTCATCTATTACATGTATATTCATTGAAAAAGCTACCTGCTGCATTGGTCATTCTTTTAAGTCATCCAAAAGTAAAACTAGTTGGAGTTAATGTAAAAAAGTAAGTTTGTTTCTAAAGAAAATTAATGGTGTGTTTTATGTTGTAATTTTAATTTTCTTCTTTATAGCGATATTTGGAAATTAGGTAGAGATTTTACAGAATTTCCAGCAAGTAAAGTGGTGGAAAATAATTGTATAGATTGTGGTACATTTGCAAATAGGGTATTAAATAGATCTTGTCGTTGGAGTTTAGAGAAATTAACTGTACATTTGGTTAGTTTTTGTAAATTTAGAACATACCTATGTAAAACTATAAATAGTCAAATGTTATGTTTTATTATTTTAGCTAAACAAAAGTCTAGACAAAAATTCAAAAGTAAGAAAAAGTAAATGGCATATACATCCTCTAAACGATAACCAAAAAATGTATGCCGCAACAGATGCTTATGTATGTTATTTTTATTTATGTTTAATTATGTTTTATTAAGTTTAATTTTATTGTATTTTAAGTTTAATTATTACAAACACTTTTTTAAATAGGTTTCATGGCTTCTATACATTACCATACAAGAAAAAGCAAATTTAAAAGAGATTGAAGAAAATGTGAATTGTATATAATTTGGGTTAATAAATACTCAATGATATACCAAATCAGATTTAAAGAAATTGCAATTACAAGGAAAATATTACTACTTTATCATGTCTTCAATGCTGGTCAAAGTTTTGTGGGCAGGGAGATTAAGTTATAATTCTGGACTTAAGTTACAAAAAATATTAGCCAACCAGCATCATCAAAACTTAAGCAAGGATACCTGTAATACATTAGTATTGCTTGAACATGATCCAGTGTTTACAATTGGAATTAGAGATAAAGGATACACAGTTGAAGAAAAAGAAAGATTGAAAAAATTAGGTGCTGAATTTTTTAGAACAAATCGAGGTGGTCTTATAACTTTTCATGGACCTGGACAATTAGTGGCATATCCTATATTAAATTTAAAACAATTTAAATCCAGTGTTAAGTGGTACGTCTCTCAAATAGAAGAAATGGTAATTCGTTTGTGTGCAGAATATGGTATTAAAGCTGAAACATCACCTGATACTGGCGTATGGGTGAGTGATAAAAAAATTTGTGCAATTGGTATTCATGGAAGTCGTTATATAACAACACATGGTTTAGCTCTAAATTGTAATACAGATTTAAGTTGGTTTGATCATATTGTACCTTGCGGTATCGAAGGAAAGGGTGTAACTAGTATCAGCAAAGAACTAAGCAAAAATGTAACTATTCAAGATGTATTACCACTTTTTCAAAATGCTTTTCAAGATCAATTTAATTGTACATTAATTCCATACTCAATAGAAGACTCTATGAAATTACTTAAAACTGCCAACAATGTGTGTGAATGAATTTAAAACATGTTGTGCATAATGTAATGATTTTAACAAATTCATATTTGTAATATTTTACTATTTGATTAAATTTTTTATTAGTAACTAGGTATAGAATGAAATTAAATCCAATTTATTTCCTAAAAACAAATCCCTCTTCCTCTCACAAGGAAACATATTGAAATGTCCGTCTCCGATTTTGATGGAACTTGGGGAATATATAAAGCAGATGAAGATAAGGGACACATATTTTTTTATAGCGGCCCAATCGCAAGTTTAGGGGGTGAAATCACCCCTTGAAGTTTCAGCAGAAAAATGGTATCTCGAAAACTTCTTAAGGAAAAGTTTCATCATTTTTTTGAGGTAAAACAAAAGATGGTCACAGATTTTGTAAAAAGTACTTTGTTTATAACAAAAAATGTATTGTTACATTATTTTAAGAGATACAAAAATTTACATTATAACAAAAAAGAACCGACATTTTTTTCTGAATTAATTTATATATAATATGATAGATTTGCCCTCTATAGTTTTGTAAATTTTCATATAATGCGCAGACCGCCGGGATACGGCCGCACGAGATGTACATGTATAGGCATACAGGCGACTATTTCTATGAGATACGCATTTATTAATCATAACAAGATCATTTAAAATTTGCAATAGTAATCTTAGTATAAGTGCTCATACACTGCTAAACTTTATAGAGACTATGGACAAACAGTTAATAATTCACGATGTAAACCTAAGTACAACATTGGGCTTTAAACGGAAACAACAAAGTCGGATCAGCTTGCACGCCAGGTGCACGCATAAACTTCATGGGTTTCTAGATAGCTGTGTCTTTGTTGATTATTAGTTTTTAAAACCACGTGCTAATGTCAGCTATCTAGGAACCCACGGAGTTTATGCATACATCTAGCGTGCAAGCTGTTCCGACCTCGTTTTTACATGTATCTCGAAGGAAAGTGGTAAAGCCTCAATATCTTTTGACTCCGACGATCTAGACCCCAGTATCCCGGCGTATTCGGGCGGCCTGTGTATTATATGAAAATTTTTAAAACTGTAAGAGGCAAATCTATCATATTATATATTAATGAATTTAGAAAAAATGTCGGTTCTTTTATGTCATAAAAATTTTATTGTTATAAACAAAGTACTTTTTACCAAATCTGTGACCACCTTTTGTTTTACCTCAAGAAACCATTAAACTTTTCCTTAAGGGGGGCAATACAATTGGAAGCCATTTTGCAAGCTTTTGAGGAAATTTTTTGAACAGAAAGAAATAGTCGTACATTTTTGAAACTTTGACATTTATTAATACCTATATTAAGGTACAAAATCATATTTTTTTTAATCTTTAATTTTTCAAAATGGTGGTTTTATTAATACGATAGTCCAACAGGTCCGCGCGGGAGGTGGAAATCGGCGTGACGTGTAGCGCTCGTTATATCCTTCTCAAACATTGGAGACAGAAAGAACTTATTACTCATACCCATAGTTTCTAATTGTACCTAAATACAAATTGAAAAGTTGAGAATTGGAAGATTTATATGCGTTTGGAAAAAATAGTAAATTTTTACAGGTTTTCTTGTGTACTTTTTTTATATTTTTTGCAATAACAAAGTACTTTTTACAAAAACAATTAGGTTTAGCGACAAGGTAATAGTGTTATGAAGCTGTGATAAAAATTTCAGAAAGATCGGTTAAATAATTTTTGAGTTACAGTTCCCGCCAATTTAAAAAATCATGTTTCGAGAAAAACGCGTTTAAAGTTTTGCTTGGCCTCAGCAATGCTCAAGAGGCGTGTCACGCTCGGAGACTATAGCTTCAAAAATACTTCGAATTTCTTTATCAAATTTTGGGATGATATTCTTGACATATTGAACTAACAATTTATGCAAAAAAAAAATTTGCATTTTTTGAAAGTTCTAATTGTATTGCCCCCCTTAAAAAGTTTTCTTATATCTGTGATAGTTTCCGAGATACCATTTTTCTGCTGAAACTTCAAGGGGTGATTTCAGCCCCTAAACTTGCGATTGGGCCGCTATAAAAAATACGTGTCCCTTATCTTCACGTGCTTTATATATTCACCAAGTTTCATCAAAATCGGAGACAGACATTTCAATATGTTTCCTTGTCAGTTAAAAGGAAAACATAAAAAGGTAAACAAAATAAAACTGTCTGTACAAGCTATGAAAGAAATCCAGGCCAGTTTCGAATGTTTTATTCAATATCATAAAAAAATTGATTTTGAATTATTTAATATGAACTTACTCTGTTGTTATTACAAATAAACTTTTTGCGCAATATCAATCTTGCGACCGTCATGGTTGGCTGACGTCAGTGGTTTATGCTACTTTTTTTCAAATATTTGATTTTATATTTGAATATACAAATTACAATAAAATATGTTTCCATAATTCCTTATTCACTTTCTTACTTTTCTAGAAATTCTAATTAAAATTCCCTTACATATATATGTATATTGACAAGGTGTATAGTATGGTACAATGAAATATGAACAAGATTAAAAACCTATTTGTACTAAACAATGTTTTCTTTTTTTTGTAGCATGTATAAATTAAGAAGTTTCCTTTATTTGAACGATTTGTTTTACCTTCTCTTTACTTTCATACAACCATTTAGCCATTAGGTCTTTAGGTTGATAATTTTGTATAGTTACCGATATCAATGCGTCAATCCGTTGAGCATCGATGCCCAAATTCATATTTGGTGACCTATAAGCGATTGAAAGATTTTTGATATACATATATGTCTGGGAGAAAATATGACAGTTGAAATAAGAAGGTATTTACAAACCTTGACAAACAAGCAGCTATAAATGTAGCCCAGCTTTCAATATCACTAGGATAAGTGAATAGAAGTTTCTGCAACAACCTCTTACTGTTTGTTAGCGAATTTTGTATACAGTAACTATAAAATGATGCACATGCAATATGTGTAACATTTTCAGTAGCAGTA
This sequence comes from Osmia bicornis bicornis, assembly GCF_907164935.1. Lineage (NCBI taxonomy): Eukaryota > Metazoa > Arthropoda > Insecta > Hymenoptera > Megachilidae > Osmia > Osmia bicornis. The sequence goes on from NC_060226.1 coordinate 1,138,280, forward strand.
TTTCTACTAAGAAACAGTGTTTTCTGTGCACATCTACTAAAAGATTCTAAATCTGTTTCCAATAAAATTCTTAGCAATTCCTTCCAATACCTTACATCACCTATAAGTAAGAATGAAAAAGCGTGTTTACAAATATTAGTAATCATTTATTATGTAAATATATAGTATGTATAAATCAATATACAGGGTGTCCCAGAACTGGGGTAGGAGCCGAAGAGGGATGATTGCTGAGATCATTCTAAACAACTTTTTCCTTTGCCAAAATGTTGTTTAAGGCTTCGTTTTCGAGTTATTAACGAAAAACAGTGGCCAATCAGAGTGCGCCCTTAGCGCGGGCCGAACCACGAGAGTGTTGGGTATGCTCCGCGCGGTCGTGATCAAGTGCGTCGGCACCACGTCGGTGTAATAGGATTCGTTGTTCATGAGCAATCAATAATTCGATACTATTATTTCTTTCTTTTTTTAATTCATTATTCGATACAACTTTTGCCCCACGAATCCTACTATACCGACGTAGTGCCGATGCACTTGATCACGACCGCGCGGAGCATACCTAACACTCTCGTGATTCGGCCCGCACTAACGGCGCGCTCTGATTGGCCAGTGTTTTTCGTTAATAACTCGAAAACGAAGCCTTTGCCAACATTTTGGCAAAGGAAAAAGTTGTTCAGAATGACCTCACCAATCATCCCTCTTCGGCTCCTACCCCAGTTCTGGGACACCCTGTATATGTTACTTACCAGGATAAGTAAAAATTGCTTTAGAAAGAGTAGCAATAGCATTTTTAATATTATTTCCAATTATATAGAAATATGCTAACAAATTTGTAACATGATGTCCATGTACAGAGTGATTTTTATAGATCTTTAATTCATTCAATACCAACGTAGTCAAGTTTACATCTCCATGCAATATGCCCAACGCTGCAGCTGCTAAGAGACCCATTATAATTGGTGGTTGTATCTGTATACATTGAAACAGTAAAATTTTTGCATCTTGTACTCTCTGAAACGTATATGCTATTGCTGCCATTGCGCATAATGTATAAGCTTTCTGTGTATCAGTATTAGCATACAAGTTCAATGTTGTTTCATAGGTATTATATGATTCTTCATATTTTGCGGCTAAAAATAAAATTATAACAGATGAATTCAAATAAAACTTGTTAATGTACAGTAAAAATGTACTATCACCTTTAAACAAAGATAATGCTAAATAACATTGAGAATTGTAAGTGGTTTCTTTGACAGCTTGACAAAACTTTACAGCTTCGTCATACTTAGCGAGTTGCAGTAAAACACGGGCTAGATTTATACACACAGAATCTTTTTCTTCGTTAGTACTGATGCATACAGCTGCAGCAAATTGTTCTGCTGCTGATTTATAAAGTTTCTGCCTCTCAAGTAACAATCCGTATGCGTTTCGAGCATAACAATCATTAGGATGGCGCTCTAAAATGTATAAAAACGTATACTAGTATAGATAATTACAAATTTATAATTATCTATGATTAACTATGAAATAAACTTACCAACATACCAAGTCACAACATCAGTAGCTACAAACACGGCGTGCATTTTTTCTATTATATATGTGTGAAAATGATTCTTTTCAATGTCAGGATTTAAGATCATAGTAAGTACCGAATGAGTATATCCCACTGCAGCTTGATCGTGATATCCTAGTTGTGTGCAATGTCTAAATAAATCTATTGCTTCTTTTCTGGACAACTTTTCAGCAATTATAGCCTGCCCTACCCAGCTATTTATATATGCGGGATCTAAACGCTGAGCTTGAGAGTAAGCTTCATTTCCCTTATATAAGTTTCCTGTAATAGAAAATTCAATAGAAAGAAATAACTTTCAAGTTCTTACTTTGCATTCTTTTACTATTAATAATTGTTATCTTGAATTTTCATACATTTTTAATTTAAACATACCTATATGTAGATACAAAGTTCCCAAATTACAGCAAACTATAGCACTGTTTAATCCTTTATCAATTGCCATGATGAAAGCATGCTGAGCTAATGCATAATTTTTTATATATGACGACATACAGATTACACCCAAAAGATTCCAGTGTAACCACATTGAAGGACACAGTTTAACAGCATGCTTTGCAGCAGCAAGACATTTACCAGCTAATTTTGTATGATCAACTGATGGGTCAAGCTGTAGCTGCATTAAATAACATAAAGCTAAATCGTACCATAGCAGAGATGAATGTGGAGACAGTGATAATGCACAACAGTAACATCTGTAAATAAAATGTTGATTTAGTAATCTATGAAGTACAACAGCAAGTTTTCATGATAATTTCATAGCACTCTTAATTACAGCATAACATTTGTTTAAATAGTATATATTCTTTTCTTTTCAAATCGTCACTTTTTACAAGATGATAGAAAAGGAAACGGATCAGTCGGATCGAGTCGGAAGTGCTATATGCGTTATATTGCAAGTTATGTTAAATTATTTGTACATTATTATATTTTGTTCCTTTGTAATTAATTATATCTCAACGAATGTGTGAAGTGTACTTGCTGAAGTTTATTCTTACATACATATATGTATAAGAATCTTTAAAGTGTCCGTTTGACGAGACTAATAAAGACTTCCTGGACAATGTTTAATCGTTTGATTGCCACAGACTTTACAAAAATCCGATCGAAAAATGCCTACTATAAGTTAGCCCCCCACTTGTAAAATTATAAAAATTTGACATTTGTGTTGACTTGTACTAGGTTTGTGCTACATTGCGCTCGAATATTAAAATCGTAACGTGAAAAATACGTAATGTGGAAAAAGGAAAAAAACGATTTTTTAGGCCAGTCCCCCGCTTTCCATGTATTTCAATTTTTCCAATTGTGCTAAGTTGTGCTAACATTGTGCTAAAACACCGCTCTCAAAAAATGACCAAAAAAAATCTTACGATAAAAAAGACATTTCTAGTAATATAGAACATATTTAATATTATTATCCGTATGCTTTATCTGACAAACACAATATTGTATATTTGAGTTGTGCTAGATTAGCATTTGTCGGAACATCGATATATGTATACCGCAGTTCACCAGAGTCCATAACTGCAACGCGCAGGTTGGAAGATGGTGGGGGAACGCAGCGAGCTCTCTGCTAATCGCTTTCCACTTCGTTTGGGAGTATCGCCAATCAGGGCGAAGATGCGTACTGGCGATGCGCGAAGAACGAAAACGGGACTTTTCGCAGTTATGGACTCTTGTAAACTGCGGTATAAATGGCACTTTACTCTTGTTCGCGATGCGTTGCGCTACAGTTTTCCATTCAAAACTTGCACTTGCAATCATCTGAGGGACATAATATTGTATATTTGAATTGTGCTAGATTAGCACAACTTTCGATTCCTCCGCAACATCAATATAAATGGCACTTTACTCTTGTTCGCGATGCGTCGATGCACGAATCCCTACTTCCTTCACGCGAGTTTCGCGAAATACGACAATTTACGAGTCGGCTTTTGTTCTTTCGTTTTCAGCTAATGTTCTATGTATTTACGTACTTTTTTTAATATATTGTTTTTCAATATATATTTTAGTGCTTCATTAGTATGGCTCAATACGCGTTGGAACTGTTAAATATAATTGTAGTAGACGAATATAAGATTCTTTCGGGTTTTTCCGGACAACCTATTGCACCAAGTTCAGGGGTATATGAAAAAATTAGTAATGTTTTTGAAAATGTAACTCGGAAAAATCTGTCGCCAAAATTTTAAAAGGAAACAGATATGATCTTTGGGATAAGTGTAGCGCGACGAATCGCGAACAAGAGTAAAGTGCCATTTATATCGATGTTCTGGAGAAATCGAAAGTTGTGCTAACGTAGCACAACTCAAATATGCAATTTTGTGTTTGTCAGACAAAGCATACGGGTAATAATATTAAATATGTTCCATATTACTAGAAATGTCTTTTTTATCGTAAGATTTATTTAGTCATTTTTTGAGAACGGTGTTTTAGCACAATGTTAGCACAACCTAGCACAATTGAAAAAATTGAAATATGTGGAAAGTGGGGGGGCTGGCTTAAAAATTCGTTTTTTTCCTATTTCTATCGTATTTTTCATATTGCGATTTTAATATTCGAGCACAATGTAGCATAAACCTAGCACAAGTCAGCACAATTGTCAAATTTTAATAATTTTCCAAGTGGGGGGCTAACTTCTAGTAGGCTCGAAAAATGCCAAGTGCCGCGATCGCACTTCTTCTGTTTTATGTCAGAATGAGTTATATAGCGTAATAACTCTGTCATTTAATTTTACATTTCTGTTAATTATTTATCCAATCATTTGCGTCCTAAGATAGCCAGCTTGCAAAGATACTGATGTTCAATCATGTAACATTAACAATGTATTTTGGTACTGAAACGGTTAACTGACACTATATTTAAGTATCAACAACCTAAGATAACGTTGGTAGCGTGTAAGAAATGATAACGTATCTAACACATCGCTTCCCGGATGGACGGTCTTATATAGACGTGCTTTTACAGACATAGTTTGTAAGAGTTTACGGACTTTCAGAGTAATAACGCTGGCAATTCAGAATTAGTTTATAAACTAGACGAAGGCATGAATTTTTATTTTGTGTAAGTTTAATATAGTGTAATTGCTAAAACTCTTCAACTATCTCATCCTAATGCAATTGGTACATACCTTGATGACAAAAGAAATAAGTCTCTTCGTTTAAGCAATACAATATCTTCAGTATCGTCACGTTTTATTAAAATAGAGGATACTTGTAAATGACCATATTTTTCTGGCATTGTTGCAACTCTATAACACACATCGCCTAGTAATTTCCAGATGCAGGATGTATTTTTACGTTCTTTAATAGCCGTAGTTAAACAATCCATTGCCAGTTGTAGCTGGTTCTTAGCACGACCCAATAACTGTTTAGCAATATATTCCTTTGCTAGTGCTAAACAGGTTTCACCCAATCCTTTTAAAGCAGGGATATAATTTGGTTCGTTCAACAGTAGATTTTCAAAATCTATTTTGGCTTCATTGTATTGTTTAATAATCTACAAAATAGTATTATATATTAGTAACAGTTTAGATACTTTTATAAATACTCCATTTCAAGTATGTAAAGTTATGTATATTGCTAAATAATTTAAACAAACAATACTAACTAATTTTATGTTTGCCAGTTGTATTATGGGATACAATGATTTCGGGCATAATTCTAATGCCCGTTGGTACGATTTTAATGCTGACGTGTATGCACCCCGTACGAAATATGCATCGGCTAAAGATTCCCAACAGTGACTGAAAGAAATGGTGACTTATCAAAACTTTATACCTGACTTTTTATCAATTATAGTAATAATTCATTATCCAGCAGTTTCGTGTGGATGTTGCTCATTAATTTCAAATAACAGTAGAGACAGTTCGAATGTAATTAATGAATTCGTTTCATACATAATTATTACTATACTTATACTATTATGTAATACTTGTCATAAGGATCAGCTCTAATAACATGTTGAAATGCTTTAATAGCTTGTGCTGCATCTCCTTGATCGAGATACTGCAATCCAAGTTGCAACCATGCCCATTTGGGACCGCTATCTCGTACAGTTAACTTTTGTAACAGTTGAATATTAGCATCCTAGAAACAATATTTTGTATAAATACTCATGAAAATATAATATAGAAATACTCATCCGATGTTTACCTGATTTTTAAGAAGTCTGTATGCAGTACTTAAACCAATACCAGCTTCTTCAGAATTTGGATTGATTTGTAATGCAGTTTGATAACATCTTCTGGAACGCTCAATATCATTACCATGTTCGCGGTAATAGTGACCCAAGTAAACCAAACACTCCCAATTGTAACGATCCGTCTTTATTCCATTTAAAAAGGCCATCAGACTATAGTTGTACTCTGCCATTTCCCAGTATATTGTACCAAGAAGCAACCATGCTTCAGACGTTTCCAAAGCTGAATCAAGACTATTTACAGCTTCCTCAAATTGTTTATGTCGTTTCAAATAAAATGCTCGAAGGATATTAGCCTGAACTTTAGTTTCGAATTTTGATTCCAAATTATTTAGTTTAATGTGCACATCAGGGTCGTCCAGTAGTATAGCGACGCGCGCACAAACCAATTCCAATTTCGCTGATGCGTATTTCTTTAAATTCTAATAATAAATTTAAAATACATATATAAGTATAATATTTAACAAATAATAAATATATTAGAGTAGATTTACTTGAATCCATCATAAACGTGTTAAAAATTATAACTGATATTACAGTATCGCCTCGAAATAAGCAACTCGCTCGGGACCGAACAGTTGCTTATTACGAAGCAGGTATGCTATTCGGCTTGACTTTATTCTCGAAACGGGACGATAGAGATCACGAGAAACGAGTGAGAGATCCGAGGTAGCGGCAAACGGATCTCTCACTCATTTTTCGTGATCTCTCACTTTACGGGCCACTTCAAACAAAGAAGAGGGAATAGCGAGTTGCTTATTTTGAAGCAGAGACCACTTGCTTATTTCGAGGCAATACTGTACAAGTGTAATTCATATTAATGAAGGGGTGAAGTTGACGATCGGTGGGGGGCTGCGCGACGTGTCGCATCACGCGTGATCGAGGATGCGTTTTGTTTTCTAAAGTTAGTCGTAAAAAATCCGTCGAGTAGCATTGTCGACGGAGCGTTACATTTTTTTTTCCATTTTATTTCGCTCTTTATGTATTTATCACAATTACAGTTATTTTCTTAAATTTCGATTTACTCGATCCTACAAGTGGAGGCTCGTCCGAGATCGAGAGAGGCAGACGGACGTAGAAGAATTGGAAGACTGAAAAAACATACGCACGCGATTGAATACGCAGTTGTGGTTCGCGATCGGATAAGTCGGATTTAACGGATGTGCGGTATGGTGGAAAGTTGACCACGTGCCGGTAAGTCGCAAGTTGTAATATCCGGAACGTAACGATCGAACAAGAGGAAGTTGTAACCGTGGTGCGAGACGTTGACGTGTAAGTTGAACAAGTTGTTAAAGAAATAAAATAACGACAGTTCGCGATGAGTAAACAGCAGGTAAATAGCAGTGTTGCTACGCAACAAAATGAACAGGGTGACGAAAGTGAAGCTGAAAACAGTGGTACAGACACGATGAATAATACAATAGTTGCTAAAAACCGAATGGAGGAAACGCCTGGTGCCAATGCAAGGGAAGAGCTGTCGGAGGAAATGATTGACAAAATGAAAGTGTCTCAGCTAAGGGACGAGTTACAACGACGCAACTCGCCGACAGCAGGGAAAAAAGCAGAACTTCGTAGGCGGTTCATAAAGTCGTTACAGGATGATGAGGAATCGGACGAAGAACTAGACGCAATCACCGCAGAAAGTGAGAATGATAGTTCAGAAGAAGAGGACAAACAAGTAGGAAAGCGTGAAATGCATAGGTGTAAGCGGACGATGAAAGAAAGAAATGAACGTGTGGATGTACGTTCAGGGGGAAGCCCATGCCAAGTAACAAGTGCATTTACAATCAAGGATGTGGAAGGTAGTCTTTGTTACTTCACGGGAGATGACAAATTACCTATTAAAAAGTGGGTCTCTGATTTCGAGGACATGAATGAATTACTTAGTTGGAACGACCTGCAAAAATTTATGTACGGGAAAAGAATGCTGAAGGGATCAGCGAAAAAGATCGTAGCGTTTGAGAAAGGAATAACCACGTGGGAGAAATTAAAACGTAGGTTAATACGGGAGTTTCATGTGCGGAAGAATAACGCGGAAGTACACGCCCAGTTGTACCGTCGCAGGAAACTGCCAAACGAGAGCAGTAGGCAATATGTCTATGAGATACAAGAAATCGCAGCTCGGGGAGAAGTTGATGAAGATGCTTTGATTTAATATACAGGGTGTTTCGTTTAAAACAGGCCACCTAAATCTATCTCTGAAAATACAAAAAATGTTTCTGACGTAATCTAAATGGTTTCAAAAAACGAATCAGATGGAAGAACCGTTTTTTATAAATTGTAATTTTTTAATCGTTTTTTTAAGGTCACTCGTGTTTAAATTTTAGAGTCCATGGTCGTGAATGCACAATAATATTTGCTATAACATACAACAATAAAAAATGTGTGTACATACGTAAAAAACACGAGTACCCTTGAATAAACGATTAAAAAATTACAATTTATAAAAAACGATTCTTCCATCTGATTCGTCTTTTGAAATCATTTAGATTACGTCAGAAACATGTTTTGTATTTTCAGAGATAGAGGGGATATTTATTTTAAGTCATTTATTACACACATATTCAACTGCTGACTTATTTGACAAAAAAATACATACTCTTCCATTGGAAATGAACCGGATGGGGTTTGAATCGATTAACTTTGCTAGCGCATTTGCATATTCCTTAATTGAAACACCTTCCTTGGAATCGACAATAATGGCTTCATCCTTTTTTGGAAATACATCATTAGCAATAACTTTGGCATAAGACTTCTGATTACTCGCGTTTGGCTTAGTGGCTTCGCTTTCTTCATTACGCTGTTGCTGTACACTTTCTTGGGAGTTGATAAAGTCAACAACCCCCATTTTGGGGTTGTTGCTGCTCATGCAGCTTTCGACTAGAACTTTAATTTAACTATATAGGGCTTTATACAATATCTCACTGTCAAAAATCAGAAATCACACAGAACACCAACACGCGGCCTATGTTTACACCAGTAGAGACAGAAACACGTCTGCTCGCTTCGAGATCTAGAACCGAACTCCAGAGACGATATTTAAGTGGCCTGTTTTAAACGAAACACCCTGTATAATAGACGGTATACCGGATCATAACGAGTCAAATAAAGCTTCTCGAAGCTTGCGCGCGCTGAAAAAAAAATCTTGAGACGTACGATAGATTACGTGAAAGAACAGACCGGAAGAGAGGAACAGTGAAAAAAGAGGAAAAGAAAGAGACAAAGGCAGTGGCAACTCGGCGTGACATGAAAAAGGAAAAAACGATTTTTTAAGCCAGCCCTCCACTTTCCATATATTCCAACTTTTCCAATTGTGCTAAGTTGTGCTAACATTGTGCTAAAACATCGCTCTCAAAAAATGACTAAAAAAAAATCTTACCATAAAAAAGACATTTCTAGTAATATGGAACATATTTAATATTATTATCCGTATGCTTTGTCTGACAAACACAATATTGTACAGGGAGTACCATTTATCTCGCAACCCATGCGCGCGCAAACTGATGAAAATGGCAATAGCGCAAAAATTCTAGAAATGTAAAAATCCGTACAGTTAAGTTGGTAATTGATTCGGGATACGAGTACATTGAGTTTCATCGAACTTGTCGCGGCGCACAGTGGGACAAAACGGCTTTCGGCGATCAAAACTCTGTAACTTCGGTTCTATTGGAAATATTTTAATCAAATTTTGGTAAGTTTTTGCCTATATTATGGTACTTATGTTGTACCAATATGAATCATATTGAACTACAGTGTAACGTGTAACGCATAAAGTGTATAAAGTGTAACGCATTCAATATCCTTCACTTGTTAGACATATTTTATGTCATTTAACAAAGTTAACAAGTTCGATGAAACCCAATGTACTACATACTGTTCGTTGCAGCTAACTAAGTTGCTACAAACTGAACCGACAGGGGGGCAAGGGGACTGTGCGTTCGCTCCACCTAATCCCCTCCAGGAACCCGTAACTTGAGAAGTGATCGGCCAGATTGCATAGGCGTAAAATTTCCATATTTGCGGAAGATACATTTAACTATATGAACATGTGATTTTTTTGGGATATTAATGGATTTTTTATAATACTCGTTCTTGACAACAGTTGTTATTATGCAAAATTTATGAAAATTACATTATGGAAAGTGTAAAAACTTTCGTTTTCTTAATAATGTAAACCCCGAATCAACCTCTACGCCGATGCATTCGACTTGCCGCTCGCTATCGCTTCATCTCATTCTGTTTCAATGTCTGTCCTTGGCGACGTTCGTCACGCGATAGATTTGTGGATGTAAGGGCCTCAGCCAATAAACATAATACGTGTGACTGGAGGCAGGTCAACGAATTTGATTGGACGGCAACTTAGCTGCAACGAACAGTACTCGTATCCTGAATCGAATCTTGGACCACAGTTCAGCCGATTACCAACTTAACTGTATGGTTTTTACATCTCTCGAATTTTAACGCTGTTGCCATTTTCATCAATTTGCGCGCGCATGGGTTGCGAGATAAATGGTACTCTCTGTATATTTGAGTTGTGCTAGATCAGCACAACCTGCCCGATCTCCCTCGCGGGCGGGTGGGGGGTTGCTCCTCCCCGTAGCCTGTGAGGAGATCGAGGCGCGGGGACTGCAGGTCGTATGGGTGGGGGGGCCACCATTGCACGCAGTCCCCTCGCGATGGAGCCGGCAGCGGGTGCGACCCGCGGTGTCGGCTGGAGGTGTTCTGACACTCCCCTGCCACCCTCCCCAGGGGCCGGCGGGGGGTCTTACGTAAAATTTCCTCACGATAAAAAAAAAAGGTTAGCACAACTTTCGATTTCTCCAGAACATCGATATAAATGGCACTTTACTCTTGTTCGCGATTCATCGCGCTACAGTTATCCCAAAGATCATATCTGTTTCCTTTTGGAAATTGGCGACAGATTTTTCCGAGTTACATTTTCAAAAACATTACTAATTTTTTCATATACTTCTGAACTTGGTGCAATAGGTTGTCCGGAAAAACCCGAAAGAAGCTTATATTCGTCTACTAAAATTATATTTAACAGTTCCAACGCGTGTCGAGCCATACTAATGAAGCATTAAAATACATATTGAAAAACAATATATTAAAAAAAGTAAAAACTTTTGCAACTAAAACAACCATTTGCAGCGTTACGCTCGTATGTACGTACATAGAGCATTAGCTGAAAACGAAAGAACAAAAGCCGATCCGTAGATTGTCGTATTTCGCGAAACTCGCGTGAAAGAAATAGGGATTCGTGCATCGACGCATCGCGAACAAGAGTAAAGTGCCATTTATATTGATGTTCCGGAGGAATCGAAAGTTGTGCTAATCTAACGCAATTCAAATATACAATATTATGTCCCTCAGATGATTGCAAATGCATGTTTTGAATGGAAAACTGTAGCGCAAGGCGTCGTGAACAAGAGTAAAGTGCCATTTATATCGATGTTCTGGAGTAATCGATGGAGAATTCAAAGGTAATCCTTCTATAACACGGTAGATAGGATCCTAGAAAATGCCATGTTATGTGATACTGTGTTATAGGAGACCCAGAGCCAGTACAAAATGGGGGTTACGTTCCGAAAACTTTTTAAAAACAAACATTTTTTTTTTAATTCCATATAAGCAACTTTATTTTTATTAAAAATATAAATGTATGTACCTATAACACAAGACGGAAAAAAAAATATCATTTTCATTTAATGTTGTAAGGATATTGTGATATATTCCGACGTCGACTGGGGAGACCTCCCTCCACTTTTTTTCGACTGTGTCGCTGGCGATCGTGTTTAGTGCGAATTAAGACGCCATAAAGAGAACGCGAAATAAAGAACCAAACAAAATTTTAACCTGCGCCTGCTAACAGGTTATGGGCCCAGGATAACAGTTCATAGTTAAAGTCGTCTGAGAAGTTATATTTGTTGCAAAATGCATAGTAGTGCACAGAATATTGAAAAAAATTACGAAGCATGGCGGATGCAGATGAAAAGCGTGTTGATATATAACGATCTCTGGGGTTACACTAGTGGAGAAATCGTGAAACCAGAAGAACAAGCAGCGGCGTTAAATTGGAAACAAAGAGACGAAAAGGCACTCGCACTCATTGTTTTAAGCACATCAAAGACAGAATTGGGACACATTAGGTAAGCTACCAGTTCGAAAGAAGTATGGGACGAATTAATAAGGATTCACAGTTCCAAAGGTCCGATAAGAAAAGCATACTTGTATAGACAGCTGTATAATTTGAGGAAAAATCCGTCCGAAACAATGTCGCAGTATTTAAATAATTTCCAAGAAAAAGTTAACCTATTGGAAGATGCAGGAATAGAAATTCCGCCTGAGTTACAAACGATTATGTTGCTAAGCAGTCTACCTGAAGATTATGAAAATTTCTGTGTAGCAATTGAGTCGAGAGATACTGTTCCTACAATAGATTTTGTAAAAGGGAAATTAATAGAAGAAGAAGCGAGACGTCAAGGATCGGACAGCAACAAGGAAGATGGCGCGTGGTCGGCGTTGGTTTCTCGAAAGGTCCACACGAATAAAAAACAGCGCGCACACACGTATAGAGGTGGAACTAGAGGCGACCAAAACAAAGGGAGGTTTGCTGGTAACTGCTATAATTGTGGTAAATATGGCCATCCAGCCAATCGTTGTTGTGTAAGAAGAAAGGATCAAGGTAAGGCGAATCAAGTATATAAAACATGTGAACAAGAGGATTCGTTAGTTGCGATTTCGGCGTTAGTATGTTCGGCAGAAAGAAACGAATGGTACCTCGATAGCGGAGCTACTGCTCATATGTGTAACGATCGAAACGCGTTTGAAACTTTATCCGACGAACCGATTACTAATATTAGTACAGCCGGTAAAGAAAATATAAAATCTCACGGTATAGAAGTCGTACGAATTAACGTAAATTTACATGGTAAAATAAATACGGTGAAATTAACAAATGTATTATATGTGCCCGAATTACGAAGTAACTTGATGTCGGTTCAAGCTATCACTGAAAAACAGTATGAAGTAAAATTCGTAAAAGATAATGCGAATGTCATTAGACCAGACGGCTCGTTGCTTTTTGTTGCATTTAAAAGGAATCATATGTATGTAGTTAAGCAAATGGTCAATCATAAGGTTTATAATACAATTAATGACCCTAATGCAAAATTAAAATTATGGCATGAGAGATACGGACATTTAAATTATAGTGATTTAAAAATATTAGCTGATAAGGATATAGGGTAAATATTTAGAATAAGGGAGCCACCTCCGATTTCGATCACCTTGAAATATGTTGTCAAGGTCGTCATTCTGAACAACTTTTTCCTATACATATAATAGTCGGACTCTTTTAGTTTTCGAGATATTTGAAAGAATAACGCGCTTTACTATCAATATTTCCAAGAGTGAATAAATTGCAACTAGGATCCCCTCTATTGTTTTGGGGGGCGAAGCCCCCCAAACACTCCCGCCCCCACGACGACAATAATCCCAAACCCCTTTGGGACGAACTTAAGTACTTCGAAAACACATGTGAGGATTAATGAACGGATAGTATAAAGGGTGAGGAAAAAGTCCGGGACCGGTGAAATATCTCGAAAACAAGACATTTTAGGAAAAAATATTTAATACATAAATTGTAGGGTGTCAATAGATGCATCGAACGGTGGTACGTACTTGACCTTGAGCGTAAGTATGGAGGAGCTATCCAGGTCAAGTTAAAAATTTTAAATAGAAACACCCACTTTTTATTTAATATTCTTGTAGCTGACATCGAGAGCTTTTCAAAACACTGCCATGAGCTTCTTTCGGTTGAGTACTTTTCGAGATATGAGTCGATAAAGTTGAAGCACCGTCGGCATTAGTAGTACAGTCTAATGCTAAATGTCAAGTTCACTGATAACTTTGGACATTGAGTCAACGACTTTAGTAAGAAACATAAATAAGATATATGTATATATACACACAAGGCACTCTATTGAACGCAAAATGCTGTCGAAAATTTATCTAGCCTTAAAATAACTATTTTCTCAAATATCTCGGAAACTAAAAGAGTCCGACTATTATATATATAGGAAAAAGTTGTTCAGAATGACGACCTTGACAACATATTTCAAGATGATCGAAATCGGAGGTGGCTCCCTTATTCTAAATATTTACCGATTCACGAATTACCATTCGCAGTAGGTGGTACACGAACGAAAAATACTTTGGAAATAGTACATACGGACATTTGCGGCCCGATAGATACAAAGTCGTATGGAGGTGCGCGTTATTTTGCAACGTTTATAACGATAAAATGAGATATACAGAGGTAGTATTTTTAAAGTCTCATAGTGATATCCTAACCGAGTTTAAGAAGTATCAGTTGCGTGTCGAAAAGCAAACAGGGTGTAAAATAATTAAATTACGCAGTGACAATGCCAAAGAATACGTCAGTCATGAATTTAGTAAGTATTTAGAAAGTCAAGGTATCACTAGACAATTATCGGTTGAATATACACCGCAACAGAATGGGGTCGCGGAGCGTGCAAATAGAACTATCGTCGAAATGGCGCGTGCAATGTTAATACAGTCAAATGTTCCGAAGAATTTATGGGCAGAGGCTGTGAATACAGCGGTATTTTTAAGAAATCGGTGCCCTTCAAAGGCAACCGGTGGTATGACCCCTTACGAATTATGGTTTGGTCGCAAACCAACTGTTAAATTCTTAAGAATTTTTGGATCACAGACCACGTACTTAAGAAAAGAGCCAGGGCACTCGAAATTTGAACCAAAAGGAGAAAAAGCAATTCTTGTATGGTATTCTACCGAAGCGAAAGCTTACAGATGATGGATTCCGGGTACTACAAAAGTAATTAAAAGTCGTGACGTTCGTTTTATTGAAAATGTGAGTAACAAAGTAGATTGTATAAATGTAGAATTATTGTCTGATGAGGATAAAAGAAATGAAGCCGAAACTTTAGAAAACGCGTCTGAAGAAGAGTCCGCAATTGAAACAGAAGATAAGGTATTAGAGAATCCAGACGGTAATTTGAACTCGGAGATATATGAAGATATAGATAACGAGTTAGGCAAGGACAATTCAGTATTTGAAAAGAGAAAAATAGCTCGAGGTAGACCAAAATTAATTAGGACCGGAAAACCAGGACGACCTAAAAAACAATATCATACAGCAAGGGTTGCAATAAGTACGGTAGATAACGACCCGGAAACAATAGAAGAAGCTTTAGGTAGACCCGATAAAGAGACATGGTTAGAAGCGATGAAAAGTGAATATAACTCACTATTAGAATGTAACACGTGGGAGCTAGTTGATAGGATGCCGGAAATGAAAGTAATTTCTTGTAAATGGGTTTTTCACATAAAAAGGCTTCAAAACAGCGAAATAGATAGGTATAAAGCGAGATTAGTCGCTCGCGGATGTGAACAAAAATACGGTGTAGACTATGTTGATGTTTATGTTCCGGTTGCGCGAATACAAACAGTAAGAACTCTTTTATCGATAAGCGTAGAAATGGGATATTATGTTCATCAGATGGATGTAACTACTGCGTACACATATATACAAGGCGAATTATCAGAAACAATATTTATGGAACAGCCGCCAATCTTTGAATGCAATACGAAGAAAGTATGCCGTTTGCGTCGTCCGATATATGGTCTAAAACAGTCTGGCCGTGCGTGGCAAAATAAATTAAATGAGAAATTAGAGACAATCGGTCTATACGCGTCGAAAGTGGAACTGTGTGTTTATACAGGCAATATTGATGGTCAAGTTGTGATAATTGTTGACTATGTAGATGATTTGCTCTTAGCGTCAAAGTCATTAGAGGTTTTATACAAAGTGAAGTCAGAACTAAATAAGGTTTTTAAAATGAAAGACTTAGGGCCGGTGAGAGAAATGTTAGGAATACGCATCGAGAGAGAGGGAGATACAGGGTCAATTAAAATTTCACAAAAAGAGTACACAAATAAGTTAGTAGAGAAATTTGGAATGGGTGCATGTAAACCTGTATCTACTCCGTTAGCATCCGGAATTAAATTGTCAAAGGAAATGGAGGCATAGACTCCTGAAGAAAAAAGGGAGATGGAAAATAAACCGTACAGGGAATTGATAGGAAGTCTCCTCTATTTAGCTAACACTACAAGGCCCGACATATTATTTGTAGTAGGAGCTTTGAGCAGATATTGTATAAATCTAGGCGTGCAGCATTGGAAGTGTGCAAAACACGTTATTCCACATTTTTTCGACTGTGTCGCTGGCGATCGTGTTTAGTGCGAATTGAGACGCCATAAAGAGAATGCGAAATAAAGAACGTCCAACCAAACAAAAGTTGTACTGATTTTTAACTGATTTCGAAAAGGAGGAGGTTACTCAATTCGATTAGTATGTTTATTTTTTTTGTGTTCACCGATTACTCTGAGATGGATGAACCAATCGGAACGAAACCTTTTGCATCTTGTAGGGTATGTCTTCCGATTGGTCCCATCGAAAAAAATTTTTTCATTTTCTCATTGTTATTGCAAAATACAGGAAGTTTTCAATGTCAAGATTCGACGATTTCAATGACCTTTTAATATGTTGTCGGGGACATGATTTTGAACAACTCTTTCATTATGCATAATTAACGGAAAGCTTTAGTTTCCGAGATATTCGTGAAAAACTATTGTTACTACTACATTGAATTCTACGTATGCCTACGTGTTTCTACCGGTGTATGAGTCAACATGCAGTCGCCAATTCACTACTGTTTTTTGGATACATGTATACTCTCCAAGAGATGTACCGATTGCGATAAAACCTTTCACATCTAATAGGAGATATTTCCGCGATATTTCACTTGCAAAAATTTAGGCAATTTGTTATTGTTAATAACTATTGTTATAACTTGTATGGAAGTTGTTATCGTTAAAAACTATCGTTATTGCAATTAACCAATAAGAACGGTAAACCACCTTACGGCATCCTATAAATACTGCTCGTTCCACTAAAAAGTGTGAAATAAAATAATTTTTAACAAAAAATACAACCGACTTCAAAATGCACTAAAAAGTATGAAATAATTTCTACTTCATTTATACAAATACCCAACAGCTATTAATAAAACCTATTTACTCGTTAAATAGTGTACTAAATACATTTCAACCTTTTCGGAGGCGGCGCAAAATTAAAAATACCCGAATATACGATGCTGCCAATAATGATTTGATAGGTTGTCGACGCCTGAACTAGAATCTTCCTAGTAGAAGAAAAGTTTTTAATTTTGCGCCGCCTCCGAAAAGGTTGAAATGTATTTAGTATACTATTTAACGAGTAAATAGGTTTTATTAATAGCTGTTGGGTATTTGTATAAATGAAGTAGAAATTATTTCACACTTTTTAATGCATTTCGAAGTCGGTTGTATTTTTTGTTAAAAATTATTTTTTAAATGTAACTTTAATTTAATAAACTTTTTACTCATCACTACTCAATACAATCAAACAAGAACGTCTTTTTGGTTGAACGATATCATTTCACTTTCGCAATTTTCTTATCGTGTTAGAGCGAAACCGTGTTATAGGATGCCGTGTTGTAGAAAGGCTACCTGTATACAATATTATATCCCTCAGATGATCGCAAATGCATGTTTTGGATGGAAAACTGTAGCGCAACGCATCGCGAACAAGAGTAAAGTGCCATTTATATCGATGTTCTAGAGGAATTTAAAGTTGTGCTAACGATAAGTTGTGCTAATCTAGCACAACTCAAATATACAATATTGTGTTTGTCAGACAAAGCATACTGATAATAATATTAAATATGTTCCATATTACTAGAAATGTCTTTTTTATCGTAAGATTTTTTTTAGTCATTTTTTGAAAGCGGTGTTTTAGCACAATGTTAGCACAACTTAGCACAATTGGAAAAATTGAAATACATGGAAAGTGGGGGGCTGGTCTAAAAAATCGTTTTTTTCCTTTTTCCATCGTATTTTTCACATTACGATTTTAATATTCGGGCAGAATGTAGCACAAACCTAGTACAAGTCAGCACAATTGTAAAATTTTAATAATTTTACAAGTGGGGGACTAACTTCTAGTAGGCGTAAAAGGAACCGAAGTGTTTTAAGTGTAACGAGTTCGGTCATATTTCGGTCAGGTGTCCTAAATTATTGGGAACAGAAAAAAACAAAGTGGTGAACTGTATACGGAGTACGGACAGAAAATTCTATGTGGTAAATATAAATAACTTCGCGTATAGTGCGCTAATAGAACGGGAAGTGACGTAAGTCTAATCGAAAAAGACATTTTCGTAAAGATTACAGGTGTGGAACTATATTGAACTCAGCGGGTGCTAACAGGTTTCGGAAACGCACAGACAGTTCCGCTAGGTCGATTTAACGCTGAATTAAGTGTAAACGGGTGTGAATACCGGATTGACATTTTAGTGGTACCGATGGAAACCATGGCGGCAGATGTGATACTAGGACAAAACTTTTTGACGAAAGTGAAGGTGAATATTCGGGGCGGTCAGGTCATCGTGAAAACAGTGAGTTCCGAAGATTCGCAGAAGATCATTGCCGATAAGGAAACGGTTGAGTCCGACGAAGGGGGTGAGGTAGGGCACGATCATACGAAAGACGTTACGACCGGTTAATGGCGATAAATTACATAAATGAAGGCGAATTAGATATGCGTTCGCCATATCGAGACGAAATAAAAAAGTCGATCGCGGGATATCAGCCGGCCAAAGAAATAAACACGTCTATAGAAACGAGAATCGCGTTACACAGCGAGGAACCAATTAGCGACTGAGACGACTAGCTCCGAAAGAGAAGGCGATTCTCGATAAGCAGATCGACGAATGGCTGAAGAAAGGCGTGATTCATCTTAGTTCCAGCGAATTTTCAAGCCCAATGGTAATTGTTCCAAAAAAAACGGAGAGTACCGAGTATGCATAGACTATCGAAAAATAAACAGACGAATGGTGCGCGATAGATTTCCCATGCCGCTTATAGAGGACAGTATAGAGGAGAGTAGATTCTTTAGCTGAAGCGCGCGTGTTTTCAGTAATAGATTTAAAAAACGTGTTTTTCCACGTGCCGGTGAAGAAAAGTAGTCAAAAATATACGTCGTTTGTAACCCCTAATGGACAGTATGAATTCGCAAAGACACCGTTTGGTCTTTCTAATAGTCCGGCTAGTTTCTCACGTTTCATAAGCGAAGTATTTGAGGATTTGATCAAACGAAAGGTTGTTTTCGTTTATGTTGACGATTTGATAATTCCGGGAGAAAATGAACAAAAAGCGTATGAGGGACTGGTAGAAGCGATAAAAGTAGCGGAGAAGAGCGGATTAGGAATTAATTGGTTGAAATCTAAGTTTTTGCAGACGCGTATAGAATATTTACTTGGGCTACGAAATCGAGGGCGGGTACGTGTATCCGTCTCCCGCAAAAACTAAAGCGGTACAATGTTTTCCGACGCCGAGAAATAAGAAATAGATGCAGAGCTTTTTAGGCCTCACAGGCTATTTCAGGAAGTTTATCTGTAATTATGCTAAGTTAGCTCGCCCATTATCAGAATTATTGAAAAATGAGATTTTTCAGTTTGATATAAATCAACAAAGAGCTTTCAATGTACTGAAAGATTCTTTATCAAATGGTTCGGTGTTACGTATTTATAGTCCTAAGGCGGTAACAGAATTACACACTGACGCGAGTAAAGAAGGATATGGGGCAGTTTTATTGCAGAAAGATGAGGGAGAAAAAATGTTTCATCCAGTGTACTTAATGAGTAGAAAAAGGTCAGACGCGGAAAAGAATTATCATTCATACGAGCTTGAGATATTACCGATTATCAGGGCAGTGCAGAAATTCAGGGTATATTTGTTAGGGGTAAAATTTAAATTAGTTACCGATTGCGATGCGCTCCGAAAAACGTTGTATAAACAGGATTTATCGCCTAAAATCGCGAGATGGGCGTTAATTTTGGAAGAATTCGAATATGAAGTTGAGCACCGTTCGGGATCGCAGATGCGTCATCTCGATGCGTTGAGTCAGTGTCCGGTTCGCATCACTGAAGATAAGGTGATCGAAATGCTGCGAGGAAGGCAGGACGAAGATGAACGGATTCGAGCGATAAAACAAGTGCTGAGAAATGAACCTTACGAAGACTATTTAATGGAGAGTAATTTGCTAATCAAACAAGTAGGGAATAAAAGACTTGTAGTCGAACCTGTTAGTATGTACACCGATGTTATCAGAAGAGTTCACGAAAATGGACATTTTGGGGTGAAAAAGATGACCTAAACTATATATTCAAATTAACAGAAAAGTTAGAAAGATACGTAAAGTGTTGCATACCATGTGTATTGGCAGAGAAGAAGAAGAGCTTAAACCGATACCGAAGGGAGATGCCCCTCTCTCAACATACCACGTGGATCATTTAGGACCGATGACAGCAACAAGAAAATCATACAAATATCTTTTCGTAGTAGTGGATGTGTTTTCCAAATTCGTTTGAATATACCCGACTAAAACGGTGAAGACCAAAGAGGTATTGGATAAGTTAACGGTGCAACAGAAGATTTTTGGAAATCCTTCCCGTATAATTTCAGACAGAGGTACAGCTTTCACGTCGACAGAGATCCGTGAATACTGTAACAAAGAAAATATTGAACACGTACTCATCACCGCAGGAGTTCCCCGAGGAAATGGTCAGGTGGAAAGGATTAATCGAATTATAATACCGATGCTAACGAAATTGTCGCTGGACAACCCGAACAGATGGTATCGCCATGTGGATAAGGTGCAAGAAAGCATAAATAGTACTTACCAGCGTAGCGTGGGAATGTCACCCTTCGAGTTGATGTTTGGAGTAAAAATGAAGCAGAAGAAAGATTTAAAAATTATTCAACTCATTCAGCAGGAAGTAGCAGAAATGTTTGCTGAGGAACATGATCAGCTGAGAGAAATTGCAAAAGAAAACTTAATCAAGATTCAAGAGGAGAACCGACGGAATTACAATAAAAATATTAAGGAATCTCGTGGCTATTAAACGGACACAATTTAGTGCTGGATTGAAAATCAAGGCAAAATTCCTGGGGCCCTATAAGATTACAAAGGTGAAAATGAATAATAGATACGAGGCCGCGCGACGTGTCGCGTCACGCGTGATCGAGGATGCGGTTTGTTTTCTAAAGTTAGTCGTAAAAAATCCGTCGAGTAGCATGGTCGACGGAGCGTTACATTCTTTTTTTCTATTTTATTTCATTCTTTATGTATTCATCACAATTAAAGTTATTTTCTTAAATTTCGAAACGAAAAATCTCCATTCATTCGTCCTCCTCGATTTACTCGATTCTACATTAATAAAAAATTTTCTTACCTTTTCGTATATTTGCAAAGTACTTTCCCATTTTTGTTTGCTATTACTTCTACTCATGGATTCAGCTAATATTAGTTCTATTTTATGCAACAATTCATCATTCTGTTTGCACTCTTTGATTTTCAGTGCTTGTCTCGCAGCACTTTCTGCATCTTCCCAACAATAAAGTTTTGCATTTATTTCGCTCAATGTTACCCACCCGTATACTGAATTTGGTTTTAACACAAGTACATCTGTTAATATTTCTCGTGCTCCTACCAAATTGTCATGCTCCTTTAAGTATACTGCTTTAGCAACAGCTGCACTTTCAGAATTTACATTTAATTTTAACAAAGATTCATAGAATTGTGTTATATCAATGTCAATATCATTTTCATACAAAATATTTTGTTCATAATAGACTTGGCATATGTATTCTGTACAAAGAAAACAGTAATAATTAGAAAATCATAATTATTATTCAACTCATTTTTAATACTTACCCAATGGCAAGATATCTTGTGGAAATTTCTGATGTACATTTATAGCTTGTTTAATTAAAACCATTAATTCACTTCTGTTATATAAAATTTTTAAATATTTTCTATAATAATCCTGCCGATCAGACACACTATCATCGTTGATTACAGATACAAAAATACTCTCGAATGCACCTTGATATTCTGGTGTCATCAAACCATTATAATTATTTATTAATATCCATGCTAGTGTTTTATTAATCAACATAATTTTATCATCATCTAATTCCTTTTGTAATTTAAATAAACTTTCAATACACTCAACTAATACATCACTATCTTTAACTTGTAAAGAAATATCTAAGAGTTTGTTTAAAGTAGTTGAAAATTTAGAACCACTGTAAATAAATGATTGAATAACAAATTTTAATAGATACATTTTAAATAGAAATGAAACTTATAAAATGTGTAAAGATTTTATACCTATCTAACTTCAAAAGTTTGCAATAAGCTAATATAAGCTTATTATAAGATTCATCGTTGTGTAAATTTGTTTCATAATAAATTACTAAGCCTTGCCAAGCTAATGGATTATCTGCTTGTATCTGTATAGCTTTTTGAAGAATCAATGGTATTTGTGACTTGTGTTCTTCAATTTCATTCATCGCAACAGCCAACAGAACAAGAGTTCCATAATGATTTTTATCTTTCTTTAATATCTTTTTACATTTCTTTATTACATCCGCAAACTTCTTTTGCTTATATGCCTCACGAGCTTCTTTATAAGCTGCTTTCACTTCGTCTGACATGTTTAAATTACAACAAATTTTTGATAAATGTTAAAAATATACATTAATAATTCAACTTCTGTAATGAAACGTTTAATTGCCGATATTTTTCACTGTGTAGTTTGATTAACTTTTATGTATCTTTGAACATCACATTACATTTCTAACATATATTTCTGTTATTATCTCTTTACAGATAAATTTTATACAATTTTATTTTACACAGCTTTACAATTTATGACTCAATTACATTCAGATTACTGTATTACAATGTGTGTGCTTATCAATACAAAATATAATTTGGTTACGTTTTCACAGTACGTGTATGAAGTTAGCCCCGCACTTTTCGAATTTTGTATTTTTTGAAATTGTGCTGCATTGTGCTACGTTTATGCCGTATTGTGCCGTAAACCGTAACTCTGTAAGTCAAAGCGTACTCAAGAAAATTAAAAAAAAAACAAAATTTTTGATAGCCCCGCACTTTACAAATTTTGAGTTTTTCTTTTTTGTGCCGTATTCTGCTATGTTTGTGCTGAATTGTGCCGCAAACGAGAGATCGATAATAACAATTAGGAAAATAAATAAAAACAAAATTATACTAGCCCCGCACTTTTGCCGAAACAAACTTTTTTTTTTAAAATAATTTTTGATAACTTGTGCTACATTGTGCCGTCGATAGAAACTCAATATCTCTACATATTCATTTTGAAGATAAAAAATGTTGAATTTTTAGGAATACAAAATTCACTATTCGTATAACTTACGAACGGTGACAGATAATCGAATTCTGCAAGTTATGCTGAATTATACTACTTACAATCTGCGAGATACATGCGTTAAAAGTTGATATTAGCTTAACTGTTAATAAAAATTAACAAAAAAGGGTGGGATGATTAAAAAAT
This sequence comes from Osmia bicornis bicornis, assembly GCF_907164935.1. Lineage (NCBI taxonomy): Eukaryota > Metazoa > Arthropoda > Insecta > Hymenoptera > Megachilidae > Osmia > Osmia bicornis. Next base: position 1,161,566 of record NC_060226.1, read on the forward strand.
TTGAGATTTTCGAATTTTCTTTGATTATGCCGGATTGTGCTAGACTAGCACAACAACTTTTTCTAATGACAAAATTTCGTCAGATCACCAGATTACGCAGCATTGGCAAAGTTAGGAATTTACATGCGTTAAAAGCTGTATAAGTGCAAGAGAGATTGGGACAAATATTGTATACATATATCCAGCCGAGGTGGCGATTCTGCGTTCGTACATATGTACACTGAGTCCCATCGAAGTTGTCGCAGTGAAGTTGGCGCATTAACCCATTCACGCCGTGTCGGTGAATGTGTAGCCAACTTCACTGCGACAACTTCGATGGGACTCAATGTACATACATACATACACAGAATCTCGTGGCGTATCATCAGTGCGTAGCATTATGCCGTCCCATCAGTTCATGGTTCGTATGCACGTCCAAACTTGCATAGATGGGGTGTATCGTGAATGCGTAACATTTCTTTGATGGGACGGCGAAAAACCGACAATTGATGGGACGTTGCGATGTTACGATGTTACGCTGTTACAGTGTGGCGTCCACACTTGATACACGATGGGGTTACGTTACTGTGTTCTGTTGCATGTCTGTACCCACCTTTACACGGCTTCCTCGTCGAGCGTCTCGGTTCGCTTAGGGGGATTCCCCCAAGTGAAGGGGATAGCGATGTTGTATATATCCAACCAATCTTTTGTTGCACTTATCCAGCTTTTACTTACTATTAAATAAAAGATTTTATTGAAATACATTTCTCTTCTTTTCGATACCTGTTACTTATTATATTATTATGATTATTATGATTACTATGATTATTACATTATTAATATTATTATTGATTATATCCTACAGAACCTATGTAATATTTTTTATTCATTTTTATTTCTAAATGATTTCTACATGAAATTAGAAGAAAATAACTTTTTTCCAATTTTTTTTTCTATTCATCATTTTTTCTAAATGAATATTTATTTACCTTAAAAACACATACTTTACACTTAGAACTAGAGTTCGTCATTTATTAAAAAAATAATTTCCAATAAACTAAAGAGGGTTATTAAGTTACCTCCTTTAAAATATTTTACGTCTTAAAAAGTATCTCCGAAAGGTTTGTAAAACGAACTTAACTCGAATCACCGAATAAATAATAATAGCATCGACCAGATAAAATATCATCTCATGTCTCATGATACAGTTCAGCACCGAACCTCGTCGTTGGTAAACTCACTGATTCTGGTTCTGTTTCTTACTGCGGCCGCAATATATTCTAGAGGGCGTAAGAAAACCTCGAATTTTTTCGCCGCCGCGAACTCCCATAAGGATGGCAGTCTTTAACAGTATCTTGTCGGTGGTACCGGGTACTCCAATAATGACGCCTCAGCGGTAACAAAGCATGTTTTGTCTTCGACCAGTCGACGCACACATATTCACATATGCGTAGCTGCGAATGAGCGCGTGGTCGAGTGCAGAAAACGAACAAACTGCGCCCTACAGAAAAAACGAGGAACTAAATTTGTGGTCTGTTTTACCTTTTTGACGTCTTTTGGGGGTGAAAATCGTAGTTCTCAAATTACTTCTACCTGGAGACTTGTACAATATCAATCATAGTGTCCGTTCGTCTAGTGTATTTTGTAATTTCAAATAAATTATTGAATATTCGAAAGCTTTTATCAGATGACTATGTTAATTACTTTAACGCTTTTATTAAATAATTAGATTTATGATATTTGCTGCGGTTAAACTTGGACTCCAAAGTCAGTGCTTTTTCACTAGACGAACGGACACTATGATTGATATTGTACATCATCCCTTGGGTGCTCGTTTTATTCTATCCGACGCAAAGAATATTAGTCTAGTACCATTTCTTTTATAAACCATTTCTTTTATAGCCATTAGATCGATTCAAGACATAGGCAAGCAATATAATAAACTACGCATACGGCACACGGCCTTTTAATAGTGCGAAACATCTTTCCACGACTCTTGCAGACGATTGACGGAAATTAACATTTTTTTGTGCAGCGGTTAAATGTCCGTTATCTTTAAACGGAACCAAGAGATGCTGATGTAATTCATACGCAAAATCTCCAACTAAATGATTATCAAAAGGAAATTTGCAGTCATCATTTAAATATTCAGCAACTTTCGATTGTCTGAAGACTCCCCGGTCATGAACTGATTTTGGATGACCCACATAACAATGAGTAATCATTGCCCTGTGATTACACACCACCTACAATCAATAAAAAAATTAAGAATACAAGCATAAATAAAATTAATACATAACTTTTATATGTAGATATTGTAGTAAGAGTCTACCTGAAGTTGAATGGAATGGTATCCTTTTCGATTTATATAATCTTTAGAATTTTCTTTAGGTACTTCAATTTTAATGTACGTTCCGTCTATAGCGCCAATCGTTCGTACAAAACCAGTATTTTCTTCACATTTACGCATTGTAAGTTGAGCTTCATCACTCGAAGGCCAAGAAATACACTGAGGAGCCAGGTTGAACAATGCATGTGACTAAGTAAATTATCAATAGAAACTGACAATTCATTTGCTATTCGTTTTAAATTTTTAGTTAGAATGCCATATTTTCCTTTTGCATACCTTAACAGCGTATAGTATCCTATACCTGTTTTATTTACTAAATCTTTTACAGTGTATTTCCATTTTAATATCCAGCTTCTTATATTCTCTGTTATTTGGTACCTTATCGAGATAGTAGTATTCTTTGCCATGTCAATAGCGATTTTGCAGAAATAAACATTACACAGGTTAACACGAATTTTTCACTAAATATTGATGTTAAACTTCTAGTTAGTATCTAGAAATTTGGCTACTTCTAGAAGTAGCTATTCTATCGCAAATGTAGGTATTAGGGCTATTCAAAGGCTTACAAGCATCTATTAAATTTCTTAAATCTTCACCACTTAGGTAACTCAATATGTTTTCAGTACAATAAGTTGATAATCCAAGAAGGCTTTCGAAGAGAGACTGCAAAAACATATTGCCTTGTTCCAGTAACTTTTTTCTTTCTATGCCCCTCCTAAATCGACCATTTATGACACTAGCATATATTGGAAATTTCGTTTTATAATCATCTGATTTCAAGGCCTGTACTATATTTTTATTCCTTGCATATATTGCTAATTGACTTATACTCTTTGTCAGGATATCGTGAAAAGAAGTATTGCTATTATCAATCTTCTCACCCCTCATAATTTCTATTTCTGCTTTACATTCCCTCTGAAAATTGCTAAATTTAATGCCTATAATTTCATTATCATTGATTTCATTGTCACTAATTTCATTGTCACTAATTTCATCGTCGCTAATTTCAATGAGCCTAGTTTCATCGAAATTAGTCAACCTTAAATTTCTTGCGCTTACGTATAAGCCTGCAGTTTTTACTTTAACTATGTACTGTTTAAGGATCTCAGCAACTTCTTCACAAGGGGAAGTGCCACGATCAGGATCATAATAATCACGATCAGAATCATAATAATCATGATCAAGATCATAATAATCACGATCAGGATCATAATAATCATGATCAGGATCATAATAATCACTATCAGAATCATAGTTATTAAATTGATGATCAAATCTATCATGAAAGTATTGAGCACTAAGCATAGCATATTCAAGTGGCGTATGACCACTTTCACTTATAATGTTGATGTCAGAACCATATTCTAGAAGAGCATTAACAACTTGTGCATGTCCTTCTTTAGAAGCAATATGAAGTGCTGTTCTACCATACTCGTCTCTAAAGTCAACTTCAGCACCAAATTCCAAGAGAATCTCAACAATTTGCGAATGACCGTTTTCAGCAGCAATATGAAGTGCAGTTATTCGATCTTTTCGTGTAGCGTTGACGTCGGCCCCTTTATTTAAAAGCATTTTGCTAATTAACTCATTTCCTTTCTGAGCAGAAAGATGAAGCAGTGTCATATCACCTTTTACTACATAGTTAACATCTGCATTGTATTCCAAAAGAGCTTCAACGACTTTTGTACATCCATTCTTAATAGCAGCGTGAAGTGTTGTTTCTCCATCTTTAGTTTTAGCATTAACATTAGCCCCCTTACTTAGCAGCAATGCGGCAATTTCTCTCTCTTTATCAAGAGCAGTAAAATATAAGGCTGTTCTTCCATACTTATCACTAGCGTTAATATCAGCATCATGTTGTAAAAGAATTTCAACAATTTCTTTGCATTTCTTTTCAACAGCAATACTTAGTAACTCAGGTCTATCTTTTATACCAGCTCCATTAGTTAAAAGTAGTTTGGTGACTTTTGCATCAACGTGTTCAATAGCATAAAATATTGGAGTTTTTTCAGTTGCATCTTTAGCATTAACATTAGCTCCATAGTTTATCAATAATTTGGCCATTTCCTTTTGCTTGTTGTTGGCTGCACTATGTAGAGGTGTAAAACCTTTTCTATACATCGAACTGTGTAACATATTAACATTAGCACCATACTTCAACAGGTCTTCAACAATTTTCAAATATCCTTTCTCAACAGCAGTATGCAGCAACTCAGGATTATTTACATCTTTAGGATCAACAGTAAAACCATGTTGAAGAAGAGTCTCGACGATCTCTTTTCTATACCCATATACTGCGGCATTAAGAGAGCTTCTGTTGCTTTGATTATTAATATCAGGACAATACTTTAAAATATCCTTAACAATCATTGAATGTCCTTTTCCAACAGCAAGATACAGTGTAGTCTTGCCATTCTTAACCTGGGCATCAACCTTAGCCCCACGTTCCAGGAGTAGTTTTACAACTGTTTTATGTCCTGCTTTAGTAGCCATATGAAGTGGCGTTAAATTATCCTTTGCGTTAGCATTAACATCAACACCTCTATCCAAAAATAATCTAACAGCTTCTAGACTACCTCGTTCAGAGGCAAAATGTAGTGGTGTATACCCCTCCCACTGTTTTGAAGTACATACAGAATGAATATAAGCCCCATGATTTAGAAGAACTTCAGCAATCTGCACATATCCATTGTGAGCAGCAACATGAAGTGGAATTTTACCGGAAATACCTACAGCATTAACATTAGCTCCCCGATTCAAAAGGAGTTGAGTAATTTCCACTTTTCCTCTTTGAACTGCATCATGCAGTGCTGTCCAACCGTTTGCATTTCTAGTATCAACATCAGCACCTCTATCTAGTAGCAGTTCAACAATTTCTCTGTTACCCTTCATAACAGCTAAATGAAGTGGAGTATCAGAGGGTTTCTTGTTTTTACTGTTAACTTTGGAACCATTTATTAAAAGTAGTCTAGCAATTTCTGTATGTTCATTTGCAATAGCATCACGGAGTAAAACGTATCCTTCTGACCATGCTTGTGAATAAGATAGACCGTAATAATTTATTAACTTGCGTACTCTTTTTAAATCCCCAGAACGAACCGCAGAAATTAAACTGTAGTTTATATCTGATCCGCCTAGCATTATGCGCGTATGTTTATACACAAACAAAGACGAGTAAAATCGACAATGGGTATGTGTAGTGACTACAGATCAGCCAACAAGACCAAACAAGACGCTTTGCTTTTGTTCTGGAAGAGTCGTGAATTTTGGGCCTGTGGCAGCCGGCGTCGAGGTCGGTAAAGAAGAAAACGCTTTCAAGAAAATTCTCAACGCCGCCTTTATCAAATCATGCTTTTAACCAGACGAGCCGTTTCAACATTTGCCTCAGGAGGATTTGAAAAAGATGGTGCTTGCTGCACTGCTTCTGGTTCCTCCGGTTCCATTTGAAGTCTTTTCTCATGAACAGGTGAACATTTCTTTGTTAGAAAAAATTAAGGTTTTCCTTCTTTGCGAAACTAAGTTATTACTGCCGTATATATTCTTTTACAGCAAGCTTGATTTGCTAAAGGCGGCGATGAGAATTTTCTTGAAGGCGTTTTCTTTTTTACCGACTTCAACGCCGGCCGCCACATACCTACTTACATGAAGCTAGCCGGAAGGAATAATAAAATATGATTATTTTTCATTTTTCTTAGTGTATTTCGTTTGTATATAAGTCGTTTGTGATTGATTGTGAGTCTATTTTTAACGTTTGTGACAAATTAGTTCTTTTGTAATTACCAATTTTATTTCAGTCATGATGTGAGCCAGAACTTTTTAGTAATTTTTTATAATAAACAAATTTTGTGATAACTGATAACTGTAATTGATTGGAAATCGTTTGTAATTTACAAATATATAATTTTCATTGTTTGTGAGTGAATAATTTCTTAATTATCTACAAGTTTGTTTTATAATAAATAATTGTAGTGCGCATGCGCAAAATATACTCGCGACTCTTGCCAACAGAGAGCGTATCGGCGCGTTACGCATAGCGGAAATCGTTTAAATTTTCTGTTTCATATTCTATGGGCAAAAGTTCTTTTAATTTTTTGGAGCAACTGTCATTGTGCTGAGGATCTCTTATAATAAAATAAGTTATCAAGCAAAAAGTATTTGAAGGAATTATGTAATAACAAAAATAACAAAAGATAAATATTAGATAAGTATTTATTAATTAAACGATATTGTATATTTTATAAAAATCTGATACTTTGTGTAAAATTGTTTGTTACAGAAGTACACAGAAATCAAGCAAGTTTAATCTTGAAAATTATAAAAATGGAGATATCAAAAGATAACAATTATTAAAACTTGGAAAACTGAAAATGCATCTACAAAGAAAGATTTGATATAATATTAATAGAATAGAATTGATTTATTTTACAGAAAGATAACAACTCGGTTTACAATATTTATAAATAATATATAATATATAAAAATATATGAAATCATTTAAAAATTACTGATTTTTACTTTTTATGATATAAATTGCGGCATGTGGCTCAATATCCTAATAAGATGAGTATAATCACATTTTTATAAAACATACAATATCGTTTAATTAATAAATACTTATCTAATATTTATCTTTTGTTATTTTTGTTATTACATAATTCCTTCAAATACTTTTTGCTTGGTAACTTATTTTATTATAAAAGATCCTCAAGACAATGACAGTTGCTCCAAAAAATTAAAAGAACTTTTGCCCATAGAATACACTAGAATATGAAATATAGAAAATTTAAACGATTTCCGCTATGCGTAACGCGCCGTTACGCTCTCTGTTGGCAAGAGTCTCGAGTATATTTTGCGCATGCGCATTACAATTATTTATTATAAAACAAACTTGTAGATAATTAAAAAAGTATTTACTCACAAACAATGAAAATGATATATTTGTAAATCACAAACGATTTCCAATCAATTATAGTTATCAGTTATCACAAAATCTGTTTATTATAAAAAATTACTAAAAAATTCCGGCTTACATCATGACTGAAATAAAATTGCTAATTACAAAAGGCTTATTTGTCATAAACATTAAAAATAGCCTCACAATCAATCACAAATGATTTACAAACGAAATACACTAAGAAAAATTAAAAATAATCATATTTTATTATTTCTTCCGGTTAGCTTCATGTAGGTGCTAGCATCATCTTAATCCCATTAACTTTGAAGGAATTAGAAAATAATCGATTTATATTGTGTAAGAAACATTCCCATGTATGTATGTGCATACATACATATACATATAAATAGAAAAACAGCTATGACAAGACAAGTGAATAATATTTAAATATTGATATTTTATTAAACTATTTAGCGCAATGACTTAACCACTAAACGTCCAAGTACATAATATTACGTTGACATGCTTTTAAATGAGGATCTTAAGTGGTTAAAATAGAAAAAATGCTGTACGATCGAAGTGCTACGCCAATGATACACGTTCTTTTAGTTTAATCGGTATGGCTGCCGCGAGACTTGCGGACACTTGCGGACAGACAGATCGCGTTGCGACACGCAAGCGAGCATTGTCGGGTGTCCTTAAATGCAACTTTCATTCAATAGTGCACAAAGTAAATACGCGTAAATATTATTCTACTGCACGCTGGTGATTAACAATATAACAATAAATTGTTTAAAGTGGTGAAAAATTATGAAAGGATTGACAGAAGACCTAAAAAGAAGTGAAATTGTGACAGGCTTAAAAACATCTTCAAAGTTAAATACAGCAACGATCGAGATAGAGAAAATTGATACGATTTTTTCTTTTAAATTCAATAGAATAAGTCAAAATCAGTTAAATTAAATGTATTTATAATTATTAGTTTGTTATAAAATGTGATTATTCTAAAAAGATTGTGCCGATTAATTGTTCGACTTGAGAGAAAGTCAACAGTTGTTTCAAACGGTAGACACGTAGTTCAAATTTCAAACTAAACTTCGTGTTGTTACCAAATCGAGTGCATTAAATTAATTGCAAAGTATGTGGTTATGTGGATACAAAGAAATTTCTGATATATTGGTGAAAATTGATTTGATAACATTAGACTGAAAACATATTTTTCATATTTGTTGTGTAGAATTCCAAGAGATATGTTCATTTGCAATTGTTTCCCGTTGTGTCGAGTGAACGACTGAAGCCGGATATGAAGAACGTAAAAGGATCATCGCAAAAAAAACGGGAAAAAATAGCGGATGCATTGGACACGAATGAACGGGTGGCATGAATGACAGATGTGTGTTTGCATAGACACGATCCATCTCTTAAGGTGTTCCGAATTAGCGTGGCTTAATTTAAGCATATCGAACCACGGTATCGGTGGATCGAATGCGGTCGCATTCATATTTAATGTACCGTAGACCAATGTAACGCAATGTTCGTCAGATTGGCCATCACTATTACGGCATTTTGCCTGTGGAACGGAGTTGGTAAGATATTTCATCTTTATTTCACACCTTCATCAATTCAATATCTTTTGTTTCCATGTCCAATTATGGTGAATATATTCGTTCATTCCGCTAGGATATTATCACCGATGTATAGAAATATACAGTGTTATCACTACCTACTTAATATATATGTTACTTTACAATATTATTACTATATTTATATAATAATAGTGGGTAATAATTCGGTTTATAAAAACCAGATATCTTTATCTATTTTATTATATATTATATAAAAAAAGGATTTTTTTATTAAAAATCAGTTAAATTACAAAAATACGTATATTTAGCAAGAGTATAAATAATTTAACATAATGAAGCAGCATTTTAAATTTCATTGGTACTTTGTTACATATTAATTTTTAGAACTATTTTTTTTTTAATAATAATAAATATTAACAATAATTTGACTCAGAATAAAATAAATTACCATAGAAAAATGAAATATAACAAATATAATATTTCGTTAATTAAACTTTAATTTTCTATAAAGATGACATTTTTGATTACATCAAAAAGCCACTATGGAAAACCAAAGTTTTGGAAATTATCTTACTAGAAGCTTGTGGTATTTAACCTGTACTTTCTAATATGTCCGGAGAAAGCGTCGACGAGATTTCCTTCGACGTGCGTCTTGGGTAAATGTGAAACTAGAATACATTTTAGAATTTACAATTGAAAATAAAAAAAGAAAACGTTTTAACTGATCCATGTTTACAAACAAATTAATTTTTGTTCTTGAATGGATAAAAAAGTCTTCTCCAGGTTTAGGTAAGCTTTTAATTTTCTTTATTAAACATATATAACTTTATTTCGACCTTAACCTTAAAATCCAATTCATCCTTTCATATTTTATAAAAATGAAAGTTTTTTTATTATATTTATTTTACAACTTTTCCATTCTTGATAGGGCTTTCATCATGGTAGTTTCTTCAAAGTATTGTCCACACTGATCACAAGAAGTCTCGCGGGACGGCACAGAGGCAAGAGGGGTACTATGCACACAAAACTGACCCCCTAGTTTTACACGAGTCTGATTAGTAGATGTGACCGCTTCGATCAATCATAAATCACGACCGAAAGTACGTGTGAGCAGATGGTGGGGCTCGACCAATTAGAATGCATTATTGTCATAGGACTTCTTGTGATCAGTGGACAGTACATATTTATATTTGTTGTATAGTGGTTTTCTGGTTCTTATTCTATTTTATATGCCAACAGCATAAAAGTCACCCATCCGTAGGATAATCGTGCTTAACGTAGCTTAACTTTGCTGTTCTTAGTAATACCTGTATATTGTACGTAGCTAGGGCCATTAGCGTATTGCACAAAGCGCATTGACCCTTCGTGTAACATCTCATTGTGCGGCCCTGGCCGAAGTTTCAAATTCCTGGTCTCCCTGTACATCTACTAAATCGCTCTTTCGGCGATCGAATTTCATTTGCTTTAACGCCTGACTGATTTTATGACCTCGTTGGATTGTGGCCTTTCAGACGTGATATTTTATTTAACATACGTTCAGTGCCGCTCACTCAATACCGTCAACGCTGAATGCCCGTCCACGCGGTATCGCGTGCTCTATTATTAATACTTAAAAGTTGCGGCACACAACAACCGGCTTGTTTCTTAGAACATATTAAGACATCATATGGACGATTAATTCCTTACCGTTTGATGCTTTAAGGCTTCATCCATGCGTTAAGGCATCCATTGGTCACGTGATGGAAGAATTGCATAATGCATTCCTCTAAACAACTTGTGACACTACCCACGATTATTGCTCACGGGCAACCACATGCCCCTAACGACATCTATTGTGCAAGCCTGCTGTAAACTGCTTTCACGGAATCAGTGACCCCTACTCACTCTCCTCTTTCGTAAAGAAAAACTGTCATGGTCACGAACAATTCTTTATGTTTCAAGGAATTCAAACAAAAAAGTTGCTTAATGTGTCGTATGATAAAATAAAGGAGCAAGAGGATCGAATGACCGCCAGACGAATTAACTTTTAAAAGAAGGAGCGACATAATCAGGTCACCAGACACCAGACAAGAACTTGTACTCAGTCTTTACCGGTAATCGAGCTACTTGCTGCGTGTCCCCATCGAATTTACAATATTGGCAGTGTTTGTAAAATATCTTTTAAACGAATTTATACGTATTTATATGAATGATACGTAGAAAACGAAAGTGTTATATTAGCGGCATGCTAAGAGAGCAAAGAAGTTATTTAGTTAGTTAAAATTCTTATTTATTTAATATTAATCATATTAATATGAATAGTATCAATATAATAGTATTATTGTTATAATAGTTTAGTATTATAATACTATCAATACTAGTATTAACGTAAATTAAATCTGGAGTCCTCAAGTCTCATCGGTTATGAAAGGGCTAATGACATTAGGTTATGTCTTACAATATCTATAACCTTAATATTTACTATATTATTAATAAATTATCAATAGCTTAAGAAATGAAAATAAATAACAAGTAAGAATACATAGATTTGCATAATAAAATTGCACATTTTGTTCGTCTTAATGATAGTTTAACGATGTTATCAGTATTTATTGATAGCAGCATCTCTATCCCATCGTTCGAATTCGATTTTTGGTGTGTATTGCTGTGCATGAAAGTGAAGCGTCATGCTAACGGATATTTAAGGCCCGACGATGACCTCATCGAAGTGAAAGTTCTCCAGTTCGGTTCTCTGTAGTGGTAAAACGAGCAAATGGTAAAAAAAGCGTGCGCGGCCTCTTTTGAATCCTCGTAAGCCCTGTTGTATCCGCTTCCGGAAGCGAATGCATTGACGTCACGATCTTGAGGGATTCGATGAAATCAATCGTTTCGAAAGATTATACTTCAATATGTCATTATATTTTGTCATGAAACGACCGTTTGCGTCATTTAAAGAAATTACTTTCTATTTTTATGAATAAAATTTTGTTTTATTATATCAATTTTTATATTATGTAAATATTTAAGATTCTTTTTACAGAGGTGATTTCAGGCCACAGTTATAAAATTAAAGAAACATTAATATAGGTTGTAAAATAAACTAACTTTTGCTAGTATCGGAGATAATCACAAATATTCGACAGTTTATTTTGTCAGCGTTAAATGTTAAGGTCGACTACTACATTCTTTATTCAGAACTTTGATGTAGAATACACATTCATTAGAATTCTGCGTTCAATAATTAATGAAACTTTTTTCTTCTACATTTTACAAATATAATTTCTTCAAAAAAACAATTTTCTGGTTAATACTGTTTTCTTTAAGTAAATGTCTAATTTAAAACAGTATACTGTTATTACCAGTTTACTTTTAATAATTATGATGGAATCTGAATAACTTTTGCATAAACAGTTTAAAATATAGAGATATGCTTTTTGTAATTGTAAAAGAAATACTTGCAGTTCTGTCTTTTACAAATTTGATATAAAATCCCTATCTGAGATTCTTATTAAATAATGTTACTTTATTTTGTTATTTTATTACTGTAACTCAAAGGTCTTCTTCTATCAAGATATATGTAAATTAGTAAAATAATTGGTAAGAGAAATCCACGACAGTAGCTATAGGTCTGATTGGTACGCGGTATTATACTTTAGTGAATGACCATTCAATCTATTTGGATTGTGCATTTCCGATGATAATGGAAAAACCATGAGTCGAGAGCTAATGATCAGAAGCGTAGGTAGTGTTGATCCAGTCGTTTGGTCGCACTTTCATCGTCCCACTTTCTCCTTCTGGTTCGGGGCACGTTGCTGGTTGACCACATGCCATCCTCTCAACCTTTGCAACCTGTACGTCCACCGGAAATTTTCTCTGTTCTTTGACCGGAAGAAACACCATAGACTATAAAGTTGAATTTAAACGCTCATATAATTTGCATAAACTAACTTGTGCAATTAAATTTGGAGAAATATAATATAAGGTGTAAGATGTAGGGTGAACATTTGAAATTTTCTTTAATTCTTTTTTACTTCAATTATTCTATTACTGATGACTTTTGTGGCAAAATTACAAATTAATTTAAGTTCATAATAATAGTAGTAAAAGTTTCTAATTCTTTGAAGGTAAAATTATGTCTGACAATCAACGGCTATACTATTTAGGATAAACTATAGAAAAAGCTGGATAAATACAAGAGAGATTGGGACCTAAACATTGCATGTATCGATTCTATGTTGTTTGTTCTATTACTATTTTTTATTTACTGTGTTGCGGCACAACCTCGTATCGGCTCTTTATCATTAGCTTGTAAATTAGTTTAATTTTCAATAGAACAAAATGTTCGGCTTAAAGGAAATCACGGACTTTTCCTAACATCATAAAGCATCTAATTTGCAGTCAATAGTCTCGCGGCTCAGAAACTTTCTGAACTGAACCGCAACAATAAGTTTATGAAGCCATCGACCAGCTTAGTACTTTGCTAGAAATATTTTCGTGTTCTTGTTCTTTGTGTAAATATAATTCAAACTATATTGTGTTTGATCTCATTTTATAATCAGAAAAATCTAAAAAATGCGTTAGTAAACGTTTCATTAAACAAAAGTCATAAATAAAAAAGTTTTGAATTAGTATTAATCACACCGATATTGCAGTTCGGATCATATTACACGTCTTTCTCGTCGGGTGTCTCGATTCGCCAAGAGGGATCTCTCTACATGGAGGGAATAGTCACTTTGCACTTATCCAGCCAATCTTTTCTTGCACTTATGCAACTTTTACTGTACCTCTTGTTTGATCAGCGAAGTGAAGCTGTGAATGTTACTATTTCACAAGTGGAAGCATCGAAATATTGCTTGCCACTCAAAAATTGTTATCTACTCAATTTTAAATATTTTAATTGAAGAATTCTTTAAATAAAATATGGCTTCTTAAACCTTTGGGGGTATATGAGTAGAAACTAGTTTTTGCTTCAGATAATACATCTTTTGTAGGCGTTTAGAGGAAGGGGAGAGGGTTTCGTCTCTCCGGACGCCTTGAGTTCGGGCCTGGGACCGCGAGGTGGCGGCGAGATGATAGGCAGTGTTCTCGCAAGCGCTCGCCCGGCATGCCGTTCGAATATACATAAAGTTCCGAATAGCGGTACGATAGGTGCCTGGAGCTATTATCAGCCTCACTGACGAGTCTGACAGACGATCCCGAGACGAAACGCCATTTTCTTCCCTCTCTTACACTTTAGTCTTTTGAAAATCTTCCACAGTGTTAAGTTGCAAAATATGCTGTGCTTTGCTTTAATCTCTTTATATGAAAGTTTGTTTGACTGTTATTTTATGGCTTATTAATTGTATCTTTTCTTTAGGATCTTGATACAGAATATTAATAGAGGGTGGTTTGGATAAAATAAGTGTGGGGGTTACTTCCCTCGTTGCTTTGTTTTGTTCTGGAGATACCTTGGTTTCCCCTAGGAGTATCGTCATGGGCATCCGCAGGATTTTTTTTAGGGGAGGCATGATATAAAATATCACTTCTAGATTAACGAATGTATGCTATAACCGTGTGAAAGAAAAGGAGAGTCAAGAACAATTCGAGATACAAGATAGTTCGAGCGAGAAAGAGACTAACAATGAGTTCCAAACGAAGGAGACAATAAATGCTGTATTCGACATCCGACTCTCTCTCTATCCAAGGGGGGGCCAAGTGCCCCGATTGCCCCCTCTTGTGGACGCCCATGAGTATCGTAGAGCTTGGTAGCTTTGGTTTGTTGGTGGTTGTTGTTATATGGCATGGAATGTGGTAGAATAACGGAACTCCCTTTTCGTCTTGTATGTAACCCTGTTTGTCTAGATAAATGAAGGCTTTTGGTGGTATGTAACCTGAAATAAGTGTCTTTGATACGTAGTTGTCGTCTGGGTATGGGATCGGAAAGATCATGCTGTTGTTTGAAAGGATCCCGCACTAAACCACGTGAAATTGGTCCTCGGCGAAAATGGCTGAATTTGAAATATGTTGTACCTTTTAGGTCACTGAACAAATGTTTCTCAGGCAAAATGTCGAAAAATGGACAGTTTCTTTGTTTCAATCCTCCAAAAGCCTGAGGTCAGACCAGCAAAGATATCATTTTCGGATCAAAGCGGTTACCATTATAAGGGAACAATATGAATGTTTAGTGAATAAAATGGTTAAAGAATAATTGTTTATGACAGTATTATTTAAACAATTTGAAAATGTCATTATTTGCAAGAACAGATTGGTGATTTAAAGTGGGAAAAGTGATAACGGATAGCGTTTTTCTAGCGCATTATTTGTTTTAAAATAAGCAATAAACAGAAACAATGATACTGAGTGTTTTTATTACACCTGCGATTAGCCTATATTATATGTAGTTACCGGAGTCTACCACGTGGAGGTTGCAGTGCGATTTTAGACTCCTTTGGGGTTCTTTTTGTACGTGGTGCGGGTCCTTTTGGCTGCTGCTACAAAATAGTTTCTGATGAGCTTTTTAATAAAATTATCGGTTCTGTTTATCTCAGCTGCATTGTATATTCGAGTATTGCTTACATATTTTTGATAGTTCGATCTAGGAGTTTTATATAAACTCAAGCATACCCGTAAAATTTTTTTAAAAATTGTCCGAGGTAGATGTGGCGATTTGATCAGCCAACGGCCACACTACTTAGTAAGTTAAACTGAGATGGGCGCGGGTAGTACTTGGATGGGTGACCGCTTGAGAACTCCACGTGCTGTTGGCTTTACTTTTTTCTTTAATTAAACAATATATTAACTTTGTAGCCATGGTTCAGCGAAAAACAAGGAAATCTGTTGAATAGATAGGATTTATTGGATTAGGTGAGGTTACAAGGTGTAGGGTACAGTTTTCTCTTTTATTTATTTGTACAAGACATTCTACGGTGAGCGCCATGTTTCTACTTCTCCCGATAGATAGGCGTCCAGGTATTATCGCCGAACTCTCCATATCGAACGGGCGTCTAGAAAACTAACTCTACTAGGGCGTCCAGGAGATGCTCTGTACTCTCTCGACCGATAGGCGTCCAGGTATTATCGCCGTACTCTCCGTATCGGTCGAGCGTCCAGGAACAGTTCTCCCGTACTCTCCCTTCTTCCGGTAGGCGTCCAGGTATTATCGTCGTACTCTCCTGCCGGAGTCCTTAGCCTGCCGACCAAAAGCGGCCGATGGTCTTACCTCGTCTTCTCTCTCGGATAACAGCAGGCGAAATAGGCCGAAGCAGTCGCGAGCCCTTAATTTATATCCACTCATTGCTATTTGGCGTTTTCCGCACTCGCGTTCGCGTCTCCGCTCGCGCCTCGCGTCTCTGATTCCCGCGATAGCCTATCATCGACATTTCTCGAAATTGTCTGGACGCTTCCAGACCGTGTCGTTTTCGCGAAGCTTCTTTTTTACCATTGTTACAACTTCTTTTATTCAATTTCGAATATTTTAACAGCAGAAATTTTTTAATATATTTTACTTTCTGTATGTACTATTGTTTTTAAAAATTGTCCGAATAGATGTGGCGGTTTGATCAGCCAACGGCCACACTACTTAGGATACACCGGTTCTCGTCTGATCACCGCAGTTAAACTGAGATGGGCGCGGGTAGTACTTGGATGGGTGACCGCTTGGGAACTCCGCGTGCTGTTGGCTTTACTTTTTTCTTTAATTAAACAATATATTAACTTCTTTTATTCAATTTCGATTATTTTAACAGCAGAAATTTTTAAATATATTTTACTTTCTGTATGTACTATTGTTTTTAAAAATTGTCCGAATAGATGTGGCGGTTTGATCAGCCAACGGCCACACTACTTAGGATACACCGGTTCTCGTCTGATCACCGCAGTTAAACTGAGATGGGCGCGGGTAGTACTTGGATGGGTGACCGCTTGGGAACTCCGCGTGCTGTTGGCTTTACTTTTTTCTTTATTTAAACAATATATTAACTTCTTTTATTCAATTTCGATTATTTTAAAAGCAGAAATTTTTAAATATATTTTACTTTCTGTATGTACTATTGTTTTTAAAAATTGTCCGAATAGATGTGGCAGTTTGATCAGCCAACGGCCACACTACTTAGGATACACCGGTTCTCGTCTGATCACCGCAGTTAAACTGAGATGGGCGCGGGTAGTACTTGGATGGGTGACCGCTTGGGAACTCCGCGTGCTGTTGGACTTTTTTTTAAATTACAAAATTTATTAACAATTTTATTCGATTAAATTTTTACACATTGAGCGTCATAGTAGACGGTTTCAATATTTAAATTACAGTCTTTTTAATCCTTAAACAGCGGAGCCTAGATTAATTGTGAACCAAACGTACGAAACAGATGTACAAGGATATTAATCTAAAGTTAAATGTATAATTTTTAAACGAAAAGGTTTCATATATATATAATTCGGGAAATGAAAATAATATGAAATACAGAATTAAATTAAAATTGGGGCTCTCTCCATGGTCCGCTGTCCAAGTGTTGAAGACTCAATTATTTAATGTTGATAATTTTATTTTTGATCAACTCCGTCACTAATCACCTACATCTTGTTCTGGTCCACTCTTGCAACAAACTCAGAGATCTGCCTCCGCTGGCCACGGGAAATGGCACAGTCTGTTCCGACACTGAAAAAGCTGAGGCCCTGGCTAAAAATTTCATTGAAGTCCACGATGCTCCCGTCAGTAACCTCGGGATTTTCCCATCTCAACACTTCACGAAATCGCCTCAGTTCCCTTAATCTCCGACTTCATTAAAAAGCTAATATCCAGTTATCAAGTTGACGATCATGAAAACCCCTTGGTCTGGCTTACTGGAACATATCTTGAGGATAATATCCCATTCAAAATCAAGGTTCGATTTCCGATGCAGAGGAGATAGTCCTGACTATACATGACGTCAACATATTCTACTACTATGCGAAAATTCTCTTACAATTAGTATAATACTCTTTTCCAATTACAATGTTACTACCACGCTAATCCTCTGGTACGGCTTTCTGGTTCTTTTCAAACTGATAATATTCCTTTTATAATCGAGTTCCTTTCTCCATGTTAGGGGCTTATTTCTGGTTGTTTGGTTTAATTTTTTTCTCTTTCAGAGCTTTTAGTTTTCTTCATGCAGTCATTGCTGATGACTGCTACGTTAGCTGGGTGTGTCGCTCACGCACCCTCCATCCAGCTTACTTTTGTTTGTAACTTCATTTAGTTTTTCTATTTTATTTTGTTTCTTTTCTCATCTAACCGCGGTTTTTTTGAAAATTTTCCCGCGAAAATTTCATCTTCAATCGTCATTTGATGTAGTATCATGAGAGCTAGGTTTGCTGGGCGAGACTACTTTGCTCTCACTCATTGTAAATTATTTTTAAAAAAATGTTGATAATTTTGTTTTTGATCAAAGTCTTAGAAAATTCAGTAGATGAAATTATTTCAAGAGATTATCATTGTTATAAAAAATGTCGAAAATCTTGAAGCTGTACGGTTTCTACTTAAAATATTAAAGGTTACACTCTACTTGGCGATATGAACTCAAAATTCAGGAAGGAGTGCATATCAAGGTCGATCTCCCAAGCTAGCGGCTCTCTCTTAATTATTATTCCGTAAATCCGAAGTTAATTAGAGTTTATGCCATTAAAGCCATTCATTTGGTTGAACTAATGGCGTTCAAAATACAAAGAAATATATAAACTTCAATTTGCATGATATCCTAAATTGCGGAATTAGAATTGTTGGAAATTGCAAATGAAGAATAATAATAATATATACGAATTTCTTTAAAATATAGTCATAAGTATAAAAAAAGTCAAAGCAAACGATAATATAGATATTACTCGATCACTTTGAGTAATATGTATAAATAAGTGATATTATATACAAAAATATGATTAAAATTCATTAATAACTAAACACCATACATTTTGTATTTTGCATCACAGGAAGTCAATTCAGTGACAACACACCTCCCGTCATGTGGATAGATCGAAATTTGGTACTTCAAGATTCAGAGCCCGTTGGAAGTATTGTAACTAGAGCTCGTGCAGAAGACAACGAACAAGGTCAACTGACCTACGGTCTTGAATCTCTTAGACATGACTACAGTGGAAACGACAGTCCGCAACCACCGCTTCCCTTCTTTATTGACAATCGTACCGGCATTATCTACGTTAATGAAACGCTCAAAGACAGAGTAAGGGTCTTTAATTATGTTGGTAATGTTAATTATAAGCAGTGGCGAAGAAGGCGCCTGCTACGGGCGCAACTGTATATTTAGTAAAATGTATCTCGTTACATTAAAATTTTTAATTTGTTTGTCATTATTGGATTACGGGGAGGCGCAAGTTAGACACTTGCCACGGGCGCTTCATACCCTCGTTACGGCACTGATTATAAGTATTGGAATAGTGTGACATATCCACGTTGAATTGTGGTATATTCGCGTTGAAAGTGTTAAGTATAGGTATTTAACCCTTGAACGGTTGACCACAAGGAAAGCCACAATTTTAATGTAATTTTGTATTTCATATTATTCTCATTTTATAAATTTTATACTGTTTCTTTAAAAATTATCTATTTAACTTTGACTTAATATCCTTGCATATGTTTTGTAAGTTTGGGTCACGACTGACCCAAGCTTCGCTGTTTGAGGGTTGAGTACCTACTGTGGTATAATTGTAAATAGGAATATAATCGCATTGAAACTGCCAACTATAGCTACATATTAGAATACTATAATACAATCACACTAAATTTTGTATAAGTATAATTGGTGATATAGACAGGAGATAAACAAGTTTTTATTGTTAAACAAAAACAAAATGCAAACATATACAATTATTTGTTCTTTTTTAAAGCTATAAGGACGTAAGACAAGCTGCGTATGGTCGATGTTGAGCGATTAAATGACGGTTGAGCGAAAAATAAAAAAATTTTTTTTCTTTCCAGGGAGGGCAGAACCTGTTCCTCTACGTGACCGTCTCCGATGGTCAACTCACAACAAAGACCGAGGTCTACATCACCATCAAGAATACTTCAAGTCCCAATGGAGGACACACCAGGTAGGTTATTCGAGGATAAAATTGGTCGAGCAGCTGCTAAATTAACTTCAATTAAACCACTGTTTAATTATTTTTATGGATAGGTATCTAAATTGAATCTTTACCAAAAAAAAATGTTTTATATTGTTAATAATATCACCCTTAATCGGTATACTATACTATTTTAGTCTTTTAATTTTTTTCTTGCTAGAAATCCATTTTTGGGTCAACACGGTTCCGGTGGAAGAATACGACCGCCATTGTTGGGTCTACCTAATCTACAAAACTACCCTAGGCCACCATTACCTCACACACCGGTGATATCGCCACCAATAGCGCCACTGTCTAATGTACCTAAAACGACAAAATTACAACCGGAAGAAAGAAAACAGAACGATAGTGATCCGAATGGCAGCACCATTAGTGGCTTCGAAGAAGCTACAGAGGAGAATGAGGTCGAGGGGCCGCCCCTTAGCTCAAAAATTGCACCTGCGGAGGCACCGCCTTCTCAAGATATAGCGATGACCTTGGTACCTGTTACAGCGGTCTGCGTTCTTGTAGTGGGCCTCGGGATGGGTGCCTGGTCTTTAAGAAATAAATTCTGTGGCAGCAGGAAATCTAAAGAAGATACGGTACGCTCTTTAAACGCACATCGGAGAATATTATAGTCGGATAGGCCTACATAAAGGAAATAGAAGAAATTTCAACCATTCCAAATGTCCTTAGATCTTAATGAACTTTTGCATGTTGATAAATTATTGTAACTACAAATTTCAGACAAATATTAAATTTCTCAAGTCTCCTCTCAAGGCTCCCCCAGGATTCTCTTAAGACTAAAGCTCAATAGTAGCTTCTTTCTCTATACTTATTTTTAACGAGAAGCCCAAGGTTCATCCGATTGTATCACGTCAGTGCAGTACCACGCTGTACTATCGGTTTAAGTTACTTGGAAAATTGATAGCTTGCGGTCGGTCATTAGTATGAACAAAACGAAACACGACAAGACAGATTATTTCTTGTAGTGTACGAGACGGAGTTGTTTAAAGTAACGTAGTACATATAGAATTATTAAATCCATTATTTGTGAAAAATTAAATACTTTAGAGACTTATTAAGATAACGGTTTTCCTTTTTTATATAGAAAGAACAAGCTTCTGTTAGTGTCTCGAATATATCGGACGATCCATCTCTTGTTCTAAAAAGATGGAGAGGACCAAAAGCGCACAATAATCGATACGAGCCCTGGGAAAAAGAGAATCAGACTATACAAAATAAGCAGGAAGATCAATGGGAATTTCCACGACATCGACTGAAGGTCAGTAATAACTAAACACTAGTAAAGCTTCAATTGATATGATATTTTATTTCCAAGTTGAAATCTACCTTAAAATTTATTTGTAGGTTTTTAACATCCTTGGAGAAGGTTGTTTTGGTCAAGTTTGGAAATGCGAGGCGTTGGACATAGACGGGAATGCTGGCGCGACTATTGTAGCTGTAAAGACTTTAAAAGAAAACGCAACGGAAAGAGAACGTTTAGATCTTGCTCAAGAGTTGAGAGTGATGAAGAATTTAGATCCTCATCCAAATGTAGTCAGATTACTAGGTTGTTGTACAGAACGCGAGCCAATGTTCGTGATATTAGAGTATGTAAGTGGTGGAAAACTGCAAAGTTTCTTGAGGGCATCCAGAGAAGAAAGAAACCATGGTGGACCTGGATTAACATCCAGAGATCTGACTGGATTTGTTTACCAGGTATATTTTATATCTTGATTATTTTTCTTCTTCTGATTACACAGTCCAACAAATTTGAACTTTTTCTGTGATCTGCAATATCCATTACGTGATTCTTATAGGCTTTTGTTCACTGATTACGAATCTGCAAACCGTTTTGCTCCTATATGTACAGTTTTTGAGAAACAGGCATTTTTGTGAAAATGTGTGGTTGTGGGAAAAAGTGCAGTATTACATGAAAACTAAAAATGCGAGGAAGTTCAGGTTTATGTCAAAAGATAGAGGAGACTTTCCTCTATACGTCTGTATGAACAATTATATTTTTTAATGATTTTTAATATTTGTAAGTGCTTGTCAAAGTTTGAAAAAGAGGTGCTGTAGGTAGTTTGTACGTGCTATTTTTGTATTTTTATGAAAAATCTTTTATCTAGCAGGAATTTACTATACAGGATTGCATTCTATAAACATTTCCGATGAAGAAACCATTCACAGAAAGTATCGGTATGGTTTGGTGTTGGAACAAATAAAGAAAATATCCATCGACAACATAACTGCGACGCGTTGCCGCCAGGAGGCCATTGTATGCCTACCTCGCCGCATCAGTACCGTAACTACGCGTAATGGACATTTGTACCACTTTAATAGATTTTTGCTTACTATGAGTGTGTATAATATTACTATACAATGAATGCTATCTCACTCATGTCCACGTCGGAGAAATTTGACTGTTAAAGAGCAAATAGTTATTAAAAGATACCGTGGGTATGGGTAGGCATACAATGGCCGCCTGGCGGCAACGCGTCGTAGTCACGTTGTCGATGGATATTTTCTTTATTTGTTCCAACACCAAACCATACCAATACTTTCTGTGAATGGTTTCTTCATCAGAAATGTTTATAGAATGCAATCATGTATAGTAAATTCCTGCTAGATAAAAGATTTTTCATAAAAATACAAAAATAGCACGTACAAACTACCTACAGCACCTCTTTTTCAAACTTTGACAAGCACTTACAAATATTAAAAATCATTAAAAAATATAATTGTTCATACAGGCGTACAGAGGAAAGTCTCCTCTATCTTTTGACATAAACCTGAACTTTCTCGCATTTTTAGTTTTCATGTAATACTGCACTTTTTCCCACAACCACACATTTTCACAAAAATGCCTGTTTCTCAAAAACTGTACGTATAGGAGAAAAACGGTTTGCAGACTCGTAATCAGTGAACAAAAGCGTATAAGAATCACGTAATGAATATTCCAGATCAAAAACCGTGTTGTACCGTGTTATTTGAAATAATTGTTAACCCTTAACTGGTTCAGAGATTTTAATTTCATAACAAAGTGAACGTGAATGTATTTAAGGAATGTTTATATGTATAGATTGCCAAAGGCATGGAGCACTTGGCTTCGAAAGGAATTATACACAGGGATTTAGCCGCGAGAAATATATTGATCGATGAGAATCGTGCGTGTAAAGTCGCAGACTTTGGATTCGCACGAGACATTGCTGTGAATCAAATATATGAAAGAAAGTCTGAAGGAAGGCTACCCATTAGATGGATGGCCCCAGAAAGCTTGTATGACAACATCTTTTCCGTGAAGTCGGATATATGGAGCTTTGGTGTATTGATCTGGGAAATTGTAACATTAGGATCTACACCTTACCCTGGTTTAGCAGCAGCAGAAGTACGATTCCTTAGAATCTATTTATAGTTTATTTATTTAGTAAAAAGGAAATAAAAGAGTGCTATATAAAATTCTTTGTTTAGGTAATGAGGAGAATCAAAGAAGGATACAGGCTAGATAAACCAGAGCACTGCAAGAGAGAATTGTATAATATTATGTATTATTGTTGGAACAAAGATCCAGCTTGTAGGCCATCGTTTGGAGAACTCGTCGGTCTAACTGAAGGCCTATTACTTGATGAAACTGATTACATTGAATTAGACAGGTTCCCAGACCACTCATATTACAACGTACTTAATCTCAGTGGAGAGAAATTGTAAATGGTGTATCTAAAATAACATGAAATTTTGTGAATGATTTTCAACTAATGTATAAAATTTTTTAGCAATTAGAACATTCAATTTTGTATATTTTTATCAAATCTGACTGACTATATGTATTATTTTCTTTTTCATAATATGATTTATACTGCAGTCAAAATTACACTGTACATACAAAGCATTTATATCATTTATATCATAAATGCTTCGGTTTGATTACACAGATTTTTATTCAAACATCCTTCAATATGTAAATATAGAAAACATATTATGTCATTAGTGTATTTTATAAGTTATTCAATCGATGGTAATTATTTACATTAAAATTGTACATACATACTTACAATTTTAGTAGTGTAATAAAAATGAATGTTGTGGACTAGTCAAAGTTCAGATAATAAACATTTGCTTTTTATACAAACAAGTTGTCTAAAGTGTATACACACTTTTTTTATATTAAGTTTATACATATTAAGTTAGCTTTTGTATAAATTATTGTATATGTTATTATTGTGAGAATAAACTACATATTATTTATATGTATAACGTGTTATTTCTTCTTATAGTGACTGGATTTCTTTTAAGTTGCTAAATAAAAGCAGATATTTTGTGAAAACGGAATGGACAGATTATAAAAAAATTACACCTAAAACTTTTATACTTTGATCTCGACTGTGTACATACATATATACATACATTCATACATACATAATTGCATAGCAGACGACATGACACACCGACAAAGTCGGCTGTCATGCTCGCGTAAGTGGCTCGATTAATGGGTATATATAATTTGCTTGCATTTGATTTCTTAGCCCAGTTTAACGAAACATCTCGACCGTGCATCACCAATTTTACTCGTACTAAAATACGTTATGGATCAGAGTAAACATATACCTTATTCTCGGACCGGTGATAAGGAAG
Source organism: Osmia bicornis bicornis (assembly GCF_907164935.1). Classification (NCBI taxonomy): domain Eukaryota; kingdom Metazoa; phylum Arthropoda; class Insecta; order Hymenoptera; family Megachilidae; genus Osmia; species Osmia bicornis. The sequence goes on from NC_060226.1 coordinate 1,186,056, forward strand.
AAGATAAGGTTAGTTTGCATCGGATTATGATAGTTTGAGGTTAAGAAAACTGTCAAAGTGACAACAAACAACATTATTATAAACATTATTTCTTTGTCTAATAAAAGATGTACATCTCATTTTAAGATATTGTTGGAACCGTTTACTTACATCCTCCAAGTTCCTGGAAAACAGATCAGAGCAAAGTTAGCACATGCCTTCAATTATTGGTTAAAAATATCACAGGATAAACTACGAGCAGTCGGGGATATAGTACAACTACTTCATACCTCTAGCTTACTGTTAGTTTAGAGATATTTTACTTACATTCAATAATCTTTATCATTGATATGTTATTGAAGTTGATTAATTAATAACATTTTTACAGAATTGATGATATTCAAGATAATTCAGTTTTAAGAAGAGGTATCCCTGTAGCTCATAATATTTATGGGACAGCGAGTACAATAAATGCTGCAAACTATGTAATAGTTATTGCTTTGGAAAGAGTGCTTGCTTTAAATCATCCAGAGGTAGATAATCTCTTATAAAAATTTTATCTTGTCATAGCCTTAATAATATTTTATCTAATGACAGGGTACTCAAGTATATGTGGAACAATTATTGGAACTCCATAGAGGACAAGGTATGGAAATTTATTGGAGAGATAATTATATTTGTCCATCTGAAACTGCATATAAACAGATGACAATTAGAAGTAAGTTTAATATAATGACTGTGTAGTTTTGTATATTTTGATAGGCTGAAGTATGTATTTTCATTTATTAAGAGGTTTTTGGTATTATTAGAAATATGCATATAATCATGAATGCAAACAAATTTACAGAAACAGGTGGACTTTTCAATTTAGCTGTGCGATTAATGCAACTATTTTCTGATTGTAAAGAAGACTACACTCCTTTAGCAGGAATTTTAGGACTTTACTTTCAGATTAGAGATGATTACTGTAATTTATACCTTCAAGAAGTAAGTTCCTAGAAATAGGTTTTTATATTATTATTGTTAAAGTATATATATTCATAAGATATATGTATAATTTCCATAGTATGCTGAAAATAAGAGTTACTGTGAAGATTTGTCAGAAGGAAAATTCAGTTTTCCTATTATCCATGCTGTACAAAATCACTCGGAAGACAGACAGATAATGAGTATCCTTTGTTAAAAAAATAGAAATATTTATTTACAAGTTATATTATTTTAATATCTTTAGTCGCGACTCTGCGTGTTGGCAATTATTATTCCTTAATTATTACTAATAGACATTCTCAGACAACGAACTAAGGACATTGAGGTAAAACGATATTGTGTAAATTTATTAGAAAAGTTTGGGTCTTTCGCTTATACGCGAAATGTACTTGAAGAGCTAGATAAAAAAGCTAGGGACGAAGTTCAACGTTTAGGTGGGAATCCTTTATTAGTTGACGTATTAGATGAACTAATGAATTGGAAACATCAAAATACTCAACAAAATAGAAAAGCCACAGTTTAAACTGTATTGCTCTTTTCTAAAAAGTGTAAACAGCATGTCAAAACATGTCAACTTTGGTTAATATAAGAACATAGGTCAAAAGAAGTCGGGAGATCCTTTATCATTTTGCAATTTGTGGCTTCATTTCCAAAATATATACTACCGAGCGATTTTACAACTTCTTTGTATTCCACAGTCCCCCTGGTGTGGGTACATCTGCCCAAGTAGGTTCAAATGTGTTAAATCAAGCATTCATTTTAGTTTTATAAATTTAATTGAACTTATTGCATTGCAAAATGGTAAAGAACTTCTTGTTTCCTGGGAGAAATTTTGCATACTTCGACTTGCTGCTCATTTTTGGGATACCCTCTGTACATATTTAATTTATACTGTTCCGTTTTATTACCTATATACATTTAGGAAATGAAGTGTTCTTTGCTGCAGTACAATATGTGTAAAGGAAAGGTAATTATAAACCATAAAAATTTAAATGAAGTCAACATATGTATCTAAACAAAAAGTTGCTATTACCATAACAAAATTATGACTGTAGTTAAAGTTCACATATTTGGTACCACATACAACATGCCATATTGATGCATTAAGTATTATAAAATAGTTGTTGAATACAGATAGTAATGGAAAACAGCATGTAAAAAAATTATTTTAGATTTTTTATAAAAACGATTATAAATATTAATAGATCTTCCGACATTGCATTTGTTAACATGCAAATCTTGACTATACAGATTTGCATTCTTCAAATTAACCCTTAGAGGGTGAGTCACTGATACAGTGACACGAACTGCAGAGTCAGGTCTACTGATCTAACATACGATTTAACTATTCCAAATATTGTTTTAAATATTATTTTTTCAATACATCAACATTCGTTTAACAATTTAATACCGAATAAATATTTCATAGGATTGGGTTATAATCGACTGAGCTTCATTATTCGAGAGTTAATTACACTGTATGAATTGTGTAAAGCATTTGTTTTGAATAGGAAACATTTAGACTACTGCTTTTGTTATGAAAGGACCTTAATACTTAAAAAAGATATTTATTTGCCATCGAATGTATATCTTTAAATTGTTTTATTAAAGTTGATCAAATAACATTTAAAATCATTTTGCTATTTAGTTGAAGAACTTAAAACTGTATTTATGTATGTTGTGCAACTGTATAGAAATAAAATTATGGTTTATGCTTTTGTATAAGTAAAGATCTATGTAAATTGTGACTAATACATAAATTACCCATAGTTTATCTTCGTTGTTTCACCATATTTTTGTCATATTTGGGGTAAGACAATAAAAAATTAAAATACAATTTCATTCTATTGAACGAAATCGTTGGAAACTATTATGTTTTGCAATAATGTTATTTGCTTTATCGTTAACTTCTGTACGTATGAAACAATTTCAAATTACCTTGTACAATATTACGTATTATATTTAATATCAATTGCTTGTATTAATATTTTACTATTTAAATCATATGATAAAACACTGCACAAATTCATAATTTGATACAGCTGTACTGTTATATACAAAATTATTTGTAATAAATAAATATACTTTCAATATTTCTTATTAGAACTGACTACTGATTATGTTTTTCAAATTATTTTGGCACCTTCTTGTGACTATATACTATGTATGTATGAGGAAAACAATCCAAAACAGTCCAATTCTAATATAAAGAACGAGAACGTCGCAATCTTCTATAGTAAATAATTTGTTAATAATTACCATGTAATCTGAAGATCTTTTAGAAAATAGAATATATTTACCAACATTGTTACAAAAACCCTGAAAAATGATATGAGAAAAATACATGTCGATCCAAATGGTTCCCTGTTACAACAGTAAGTGAAACCAACAGTAAAGCGGGAAATCCCTTAATTTCCAGCAGCTATCTCAGAGAAATAAATTCATAAGCATTTTCGAAAATATTTATACACATATCACTTGTATATTTATAACAAGCACATTCATTACAAATGTGTGCATTACAAAAATATATTCACTTGCGCATATAAGCATGTGCGTTAATTAAACAACGTACAGACATTCAGTGAGGTAGACAGTCACAATAGTATACATATTCATCTATTAAACAACATGAGCATTTAAATTACACATTTTTACTTTTGGAACATTAACTTCTATCACTTTTAAGAGAGTATATTCTCTATATAGCATAAAATATCGTATATTTAACGTACACTTTAATACTGCAACACATTGAAGTTTCTTATCGATAACCATAACAATATATGCGTCTGTTTATATATACATACAAAGAGTATTTTAACCAACACTGAAAATTCTCTATACCAAAATGCTAAAGAACTTTTTTATTTCTGTTAGCATATAGAATTTTTAATTTTCATTATGTTAATTGTTTCTTCATCATCTTATTTGCGTTTGTGCATGCTGAATTATTGATATTTGAATTTATGAACAATTACACTTAAAAATTATTCAATAAGAAATAAATAGTAAAATACCTGTAACACATCACTCGTACATACATCATAAAAACCATCATGAATTCTTTCTTTATGTAATTTAAATCGTTCTCTTATATCCTGGTCCCATATTTTTCTCTCTTGTGTGTTGTAATAAAATAATTCTTATCACAAAAATAAATACATTTTATAAAACTTATAAAATTCATTTTCTTAATTAATTAGTTGTAAATTATGATTTTATTTTTAAATAATTTCTTTTCTTTTTACTTTTACTACTTCCAGCATTACAATCCCAGGAAGTACCAGGTATACTTAATTTAAGAGATTGTCCAAGAGTTATATGTTTTCCTTGAATTTCTAAACCTTCGTGATTGTTATGAGTAGTTTGTGCAGAAATAGGAAGAGTAGGCCGAGAAATAGGACTTAAAGGTTTTCTGTTGCGTAAAGATGTTACAGATGATGATGTTAGAGATCTAAAATTATAGAGACAGTTAATAGCCACAAAAAATAGTACTTGGTTTGAAGAATTTACCTGTTTTTGCTGTGAGGAAGTTTTGAAGTATCCAATGGAGCAAGCTTCATATTTTTTGGCCACATAGCAGAAGAAACAGGAGTATGCCAAGTGGACTGATAATTTGAAGTTCTTGTCGAAGTTGAAATTTTTCCTAAATTTTTAAAAGTAATATTTCTATTTGAGACTAATATAAAATAATATTAATGCTAAAAATATTTTATATATTTTATGTCACATGTAAGATTTAAAAAATATTTAACATGCCTTGGAAAGTGGACTCATTTACAGACTGTGCCATAAACTTAATTGGTGTGGTTTTTACAGTAGAGAAACTTTCCCTAGTTGATAAAACATAAGGTACAGGACTAACTACAATCTTTTCATTAAAGACAGTTCCAAGTTTATTTCTACTAGTGTGTGGCCTAGAAAGTTTATCTTCTATAATATCCACCTCGCTTTTTATTTTATCATTATGCGTAGAATTATTATATTTTCTATAAACAAACACAAATTATAAATATTTCTAATATTATAAAATTCTTTTATTTTCTATAGTAGATTGCACACATACTTTTGAATTTCTTGAATGTTTAATCGAGATGTTTCTTTCCGTAACAATGTAGTATGATCTTCTATTGCTTTACATTTGCTGTTTGAAAACCGATTTTCAAGAGAAATTGTTTCTTCAAACCAATTTATACCTTTTGCAAAACTTTTATTGCTGTGAACAGGTGTCATATGTATTTGCAAAACATCATTGAAATCATCACGTAACAAATCAATTTCATTTTCTTTATTTGGAAATAATTCAGATATTACATATTCATAAAGTATATTAAATATCTCATCTTGGGGAGTTTTTTGTAATTTATACTTGGATGAACTTTTTCTTTCCTATAATAATGTAAACAATATCTATAGGTTGAAAAATTGATAATTCTGATTACTGCTATATTTTAGCAAATAACAAACATTAAAAATATTAAGTATTCTTTACCTTTAATTGAAGACTATGTTCTGAAAGTGCTTCTTCATTCCAAAAATCAGAACTGTTTCGTATTCTATTATAATTTATATTGAAATCTTCATATTTAGTTTTAGTTGCTAAAAACGGATTTTTTCCAACTACTCTTAAATGAGGTATTTGTGTTCTCCATTGTATACATTCTTCCAAAACAGCTGGTTGGATAACTTGGTTCCCATCTTCGTAAAGTGTATTTTCAACAGCTTCCCATTGTTGTAAAACTTTTCTTGTTGCAATATTTTCAATTTCTAATGAATAAGATGTAGATGTTATTGCACTTGTTTGATCCCAAGTTGATTCACTGTCATCCACTTCTTTCCAAGCTTTTTTCTTTTGTGGTATGCTTGGTAATTGAAAGTCACTTGATTCATTCTCATTAGCTTTATAATTTTTTAGCTTTGGTAAATTCTCAGGAGTTTTTATCCTGTATGTTAATGAATTAAATCTATATTAAAATATGAACATAACTTTCTTTAGTGAACAAAGTTTTCTTTCCAAAAGTAATCAATTAAATCAGAATTAAACTGCACAAAAACTAAAGAATAAATCTTGTCTAAAGCATAGTTATTGAATTACAAAAATTTAAATAAAGTGAATAGAACTTTGTTATTAAAACATACGTGTTCTGTTTAATTATCCTTTTATGCATTTCATGCTTCTTAAAATCTATCTTAAATCACCTAGAGTCACTTTATCATTTATCTAAAAATACTTTCTACATAGTTCACAATAATTTTATTGATTTTGTTATAAGCACCTCTTTGACTTAAACGTTTAGTTTAACTTATATTACCACTACCATTATGTTATAACATAATTTACTCAATTTTATGGACAATTGAAAAAACATGATCAAATAGTACCTGATTTGTGGCAATGTATAATTTGTCATACAATTTATATTTCATTATAGCGACGAAAACTTTACCGACAGTCCCTAGAAAAATCCCCAGAAACAAGTTTTCATCACGGCGCTACGGTCGAATTTGGGAACTCGTTCCCTTTTGGCGGGAAACTTAATTTTGCAACACTGTCTTATTAAAACACAAGTCAAACAATTGTTTTAATAATTTTTTGGAGAAATATTTTAACTTAGTGCCTTGTTTCTGTAAAATAATAATAGATGCATCAGAAAAAACAGCAACATAATAAATGTCATAAATTTTATTAAATATATAAAGTGTGTCCCGTAACTGGTGGTACAAACGAATAGGGGGTGATTCTACGTGAAAAATTGAATCGAAAATGTAGAATAAAATTTTTTCATATGACGCTTTATTTTAAAAATAATTTGAAAATAAGTTTGAAAATTTGCCGAGTACGCGTGCACTTGGACCAGCTTCAACTCGACGGATTTCATTGTAGATCACCTCCATTCTTGTTCGTGAACGGTTTGAATGGATCGATGGACCGATTTTCAGAATTCGTCTAATTTATGAACTGTTGGAGGTGATGTCCACATTGTTGCAAACATAACTGTACTCGCGTACACGCGTACTGTATATACATTTAAAACTTATAGAGTAACATTTTCCAATACAGAATATAGTTATTATACAAAGTTATTTACAATATCGATCTGCTTTCATTTTACTTCTTCTATCTAACAAAGTTTCATGTAAGTTTCCCTCGCGTTTTGCTTTCTCTAATTCAGAACGATCTGTTTGATTTACTTTCAGTTTTTTGTCTTGAAATTTTTGAAACTTTCTCCTAGAAAATACAGTTATATTTCAACTTTTCTGCTTATTGAAGATTATTGTTAGTCTTTATCTTTCTGTATTATATATACATAACTTACACATAATTTACTTCAACGTCATGAAGTGAACCCTGTTCCTCCTTTGGAATATCTTTATTTGGATCTTGAGTTTTTTGAGTTATACTTCTTATTATACAAAATTCAGAGGTTCCAGCAGTTTTATTTTGACAAATAATATCATCTTCATCTGTGACTGACATAAAGCAATTGTTGCTATTTGAAATGGCAAGTTTGTTATCCTAAAAAGAAAAAAAGATAAAAGATTTGCACAACTGTACATTAAACAAGAAATGTGATATTTAATATCGAATGATATACTTGAAAAATTGGTTCCCATTGTTCAATTGTGCCTACTGCATCGCTTCTTCCAACAACTACACCATTTTTATCAACACCTAAATATTTTCCATAACCAGATTTTAGTGCAATCTTAGTTTCACCTATTGGAAATGCTGTTAAAATCTCTTCTGGAGAAGGTCCTTCACCTTCGTTGTGCGGTGCACCTAATGTAAATAATCCATTATCTAAAGCTTTCATATAAGTATGATTTCCAAATTCGATTGCCACTGTTCCTGTGACATCAGATACTTGTATAGCTTTCCACCATCCACCTATAAGATAAATAAATCATTGTAACATAACCAAGTTGTATGATAATATTAATAGTATAGGTAATCAAAATACCGTGAGCTATTGTATCCTTATTTTCAGAAGTAGAAACATGTTCCTTTTCCTGTTTTTTTGATTTTCGTTTCTTCGACCTATAAATTGTGTATATATAAGACGTTATACTAACAACAAAATAGTTAGGTTAGCTTTAAGATTCATTTATACCTTATCTTTTCACCCTTCAGGACAAGTTTTCCTGTTCTCACTTTATCGTATTCTGACATCTTTATATTTTCTTTATTTTGTCTACTAAGCACTATATATTATATTGATAGTAATACTTCTGTATTACTTAGTGTTGACGTGTTGACAGAAAGGAAATGATAGCACTCACACTTGAGAATTCGTCGACAATATAAAACGCAGGAACTGAGGCATACTTATATCACAATTTTTTGAATATCTTTTTTTTTATATTTATTGTCATAATTTTAATTTTATCATTAAAAACATAAGTCAATATTGGTACTATTATACATATGGATTTTTCTGTTCATCTGAAAGTAGAAATACATCAATTTCAATAACAGTTATAATCCTACCAACCCGCTAATAAAGTTTATTAAAATACATTTGTACAAAATACTCCTTTCTTTGTAAGAAGTAAAGTAATTACATTTTTGAAGTGGTTTGTGCATTATGTATATTTTAGTTATTTTAATTCAACTAAATGCTATGTTCTATTGATTCTAGATATAGTATAGACAGAGATAGGTTTCTTTGTAATAGGATGTTGTGTATATTCTACAACAATTCCCATTCTATGCTCAAGTAATTCTAACATCTTTCTTGCAACCAATTTATTATTTTCATGTACTTCTGAATGTTTTAGATAATCACTTATCTGTAAACAGAAACAAACAGTCATAGTAGAAAAAATGTGTAAATAATACAAAATTACCTTCATCCATTGACATTTAGAAATTTCTCTTTCACACTTTTTAATTTTATTGTCATTAGGAGACAAATAAGCAACTATATATATGTCAGAACAACCAAATACATGATTATGAGTGTGTCTAAAACCTAATAGACATTTAAAAGTGGTTTGAATACCAGTTTCTTCTAAGACTTCCCTTTTTACAGCTAGTTCTAGATTTTCCCCTACAATAAAAGAATAGTAACTAACCATGTAATTATATATGTATTCATAGATTTGCAATTAAATAAAATACCTGGCTCTACATAACCACCTGGCAGTTTCCAAAATGGTGATTTTTCTACATACTTCTCTTTAACCACTAAGAGTTCAGTAGTTTTTTCATTATAAACAAATGCTCCAACACCTAAATTTGTATGAGCATAATGTGGAACAGAGCATTCTTCATCTGTAACTAACCATCGATAAAGCATAACATACTCTTGCTTTGCGTGATGAAACTTAAATCCTTCTTTTACAAGTATTGGTATCCATTCTGAATGTGGTAAATATACACGAAACCAGATTGTCCTTCTTTTTTCTTTTATCCATTGCTGCAAAGATGCTGTAAAAATAGTACTTACAGTATAATATTATCACAAACAACTTTTAAACTCAATTTTGAGAAAAGTAAAGTAATTAAAAAATTTTTATTTTATAAAATGAATAATAAGTTATAAATTTATTAGTAATAATTAGTATATTACACACCTGCAAGAAGAGGTGCCAATGCTTCAGGGCTACAAGATTCTTCATTCGAATCAATGGTTACGCCATTGTAATGGTCTTTGCACCCTTTAAAGTACTTTGAAGTCATAATTATGGGAGCTGTTGCGTAGCGTGTTATACAATATGATACAGGAAAAATGATTGTTCGATATTTAGAAAGAAATTGTTGCCGATTTGTAACTGTAATGATGTGAAAAAATTTTGAAATTACGATATACATTACATAAACATAGGCGAATCTACATAAACGATGAGCATCTTTAAAAATTTCCTGGAGTGCTTTATAATCTCGTTCTGTAAACACTGTTGATAATCTTTACGTAACATTAATGAAATTTTTTTATTCTGACACATACGGTATTGATATTAACATAACAAATCATTCTAACCTGACATTGTTATTATATGTAATAATATATACATATGTATATATATACCTATAGTTTATCCCATAAATTATTTATATTTTATAAAATAAAATTTTTTAATAAAATTTATTCTTAAAAAATATGTACATGCATTTCCCATGCATTTCGTATGCAAATGTACTCATGTACATTTTAGTTTAAACGACATTACGTCATATATTAAGTAATTTTATTATTATCAAGCAGATATTACAGAATTGACGAATATTTTAATTATAATTATTTATAACATTTACAAGGTACATAAATATCTTATACATGTGAGAACTGTATAACACTAAACAATTTAATTAAAAAATATGAAATCAAATGTACTAAATGGTACAATCTCGTTTTTTGTTCCAAAATGACTCCATATCTTCGTATACTTTAATAGCAGGAACATTATAATGAAGAGCTTCGCAAATGCGACAATAATGCCTCGAAATACTACCAAAATAGCCGTGCTCATTATTTACTTTATAATATTTACGCCATTTATGATATTCCAAATATTTATCATCGTGCTGATTAAGATAACGAATATAATTCGCTAAGGCAGTTGGATTAACGAAATCGCTAATATGAAGAAACGAGTGAGGCGGTAGTAGTTGTTCGCAATTTTCTTTCGGTGCACCCATTATTATCGGAATTGCTAATTTACGATATCCATGCCAGAATACTTTTTCCGTAATATATTCTTTGCAATTTGAATTCTCAAAAGCAAGATAAAATTTATATGCATTCAAGGCTGAACAGTCTTTATCAAAATGGCCTGGACACGCTGTTGTATTACCGTTTAAACATTTCCCGTATATATGTAGATCATTGCCGAGAATTGATTTCAACTCATTTACATATTTCCATCGACCATTCGTACCTGCGCAATTACTACCCATCACGGTAACTAGTTTAGTTTTTAATTTTCGAATAAAATCTTCGGAAAAACCTGTATCTGAGGAATTGATGAACGATTTCAAAACCGTCCTACCATATGGTACCGGTATATCACTATCCATTCGATAAGTCATAGACCAGTTAAACAGGCCATTATATTCTGATATTTGTTGATTGCCGTAGAGAAAAGTATGCATCGGTGATTCGTCTGCCAGGAAGATCCACCTTTGGTTCTGTCGAGTTTTAAATGGCAATTCTGATATGCCTTTCGTTAAATGTAAATGAAATACAACCGCATCAGCTGTATCTATATCTTTCATTTGGTAACTTAGCACGCATTTGTTTACTGTACAACCATCCCACGGTGAAAATCTAAAAAGTAACATTAATTTTATATTCTAATGAAAAAATCAAAGTTAATGTTTTATTAACTTATTATTAGTGAAATTTGTATTGACAGTATTATATTAACTTATTATTAGTGAAACGTTTGATATGTCTACGTTCCAAGAACTTTCCATGTTTCCAAATTAATATTAAGTATGGCTCCTTTTTCGTATTAATTATCGGTGGTGGTAAACTTCCCTCGGGTGATAACAGCCATTTTCCAAGCACAGAGGTGTTACTAATCTGGTATAAATAAAAGTTAAGGTTTAATCAATCTTGCTTATAAGATTTCTGATTTCTGATTAATAGTAAAAAAAAAATTAACCCATTAGTGAGAGTGACTTTCGCCGTATCCATACCTGTCCTTTCGTTAAATTGTATTTTTTTGATAATGTAGCATAAATTTTATGTGTTTGTTTTTGACGTTCTGTTTGACCTGTTTTTTTATTAATTTTCCCACCAACGAAGTTCGGGAAAGTAACGAAAACTGCACAAAAAATCGTAGAACCAAGGAATAGGAATAACAATATTCTAATGTATCGTGATATCCTGAACATTATACTTTCGACTATTTCGACGACAATACGTAGCAAGTGTTAACCGGAGCATATCGGCACTTGGTCACGACTACGTTCCTCTTCTTCTTCACGAAGCCGCTTTTCCTCTTTGAAATCCCTTATCGCATATGCAAATTTAGTGAACAAATAGAACTTTATAGTGGGAGAATCCTGGTAACAGTACTTGTGATGATCTGAACTATTGCCGACAAAAGAACGTTCCGTGAAAAGTAATAAAAGGAAAGTTTAAATAAAGATATTTGAAAGAAAGGAAATAGGTCTGCTCAACGGCTGAAGCTACCTTTGACGTGTGCTGTAACTGATCGTTGATCTCGATTTTCTTGGTTAGCCAAGTGTGACGGTCCTCAAGAGAACAATTGCGAACATTATCCTGAACAATAATAAAATATCAGTATAAGTGATTCAAAATAAAAATATTTAAGTGAACGAGAATTTCAAATACAACTTTGAAATAATGAACGTCCTATAGAATTGTCCTGTATATTAATATAAATTAATTAATTTGTATCATTTAAGCATAAACCATTAACAAACTTAAACACCAATTGCGATAATTGAAAATACTTTACTTACATATTTTGAAATTTTTGAACTTTCCGCATTCTCTTTTATAGCTACGAGTTGTAACTAACGTTTCCCTTCGTGTTCTTAACCAATAACATGATTTTACAACGTGATAGTTAAATTAATTATCTGTGAATATACACAACGTCTTTAATAATATAATAGGAATAATAATAAAATAATTATTTAAAAACTTATTACAGTCTCTATAAACTTACCGGAAGACGAATTTTCGTCCATTTTTGCGCATATTGGTTCTGATTGGTTTACTACATGCTCCATAATCAAAGAGTAACGCAAGCGCTTTTACGATATTTATAACGCCGAGTATATATGTATCCATTAATTTATATAATATTTATGAATTTTCCTTTTCTTCAATACACAATACACGTTTTTACTTATTTAAAATCTCATTATTTCGACAAAATTGCGTCAAGAAAAATTGAATCTTAGTTCTCGTCAGTAGGACAGATGGCGGAACATGCAATGCTTCACTTTTATGTTAGAGAGGAGTTTCCGGCCCCTGTTCACATTTGGCTTTTGGCACGACAGCCACGTGCACGAATGTGAAAAGTTGAAATTACAAGTTGAAGAAAAGACTGAAGAGAAGAGCAGTAAAGTATGTATTTAATTGTGTACTAAAAGATGTTATATTATTGTGTTGCTATTTGATCTTTCCTTTTTCGTCTGTGGTGTTATATTTTAGTTGCTTCGTTGCACAATTAAAACTTTCGAAGGAGGGATCACGTTATTTCTAAAGAAGAAATTTTTATATTTTCACCATATTCCTTGATGTTAATCATATTATTTAATTGCTTTCAGGTCGAATAAAAGAAAAACAATGAAAACTTTGAGATCTACTTCGGAACGTACAAAAAGATTAACGCGCAAGAAGGGCAGTATACAAAGGAATAAAAAAATTGTTTTAAGTACAAATGAATTGAAAAATAAAAAAGTAGGAAATAATAGTGAAGAAAATACAGATTCTTTGAATTTGGATGATTTATCCAGAGAACACATATTACAATGTATCAGTGCTATTTTTCATTTAACTGAAGAACAATTAAAAAATAAAAATGCATTATTCGATGGAGAGAGTAATCCAATATTTATGCAAGTAACATGCATCAAAGTACCAAAAACACCAAAAAGATGCGTGAGGATGTAAGTCAAATTTAAAATATTTAAGACTTTATTTTTTAAATATGTAAGTAATATGATACTACTTAAGTTACAAATGATTATACCTTATAAAATGCCAATGGATCCTTATGAGAAACCATGATTATATTCTTAGAAATGATGCATTCTTTTTTTGTAGTAATTTAATATTTTATTCTGATGAAATATATTAACGATGTTGTTATTTATTTTTCAGATTGTTGCCACATTCAATAATATCATCAAACGATGAAGTTGCACTTTTTGTCAGTGATTTTGAAAAAGGCAGAAGAAAAGATTATGAACCAACAATAGAATATTACGAAGATCTGTTACGTAAACATGGTTGTACCAGTGTAAAGAGTATAATACCAATGAATCAAGTAAAGACAGAATATGATCAGTATGAACTAAAAAGGAAACTTGTCAACAGCTATGATTACTTTTTGGTAGATGGAAAAATAGCAGGTCATTTGTCTCATTTATTAGGGAAAGAATTTTATAAGAAAAGAAAACTGCCAACATCTATTAGGATGCAAAGTAAAGATTTAAAACATGAAATAGAATATGCTTTGAGAAAGACTATTATGCAAATACATTCTCTTGGAGATACTCATATAGTCCAAATTGGACACACTGCGATGAAAATAGAAGAAATTTTAGAAAACATACTTGCAGCATGTACTTATTTGTCTAAACATTATCCAGGTGGTTGGAACAATATACGTTCCATTCGTATTAAAACGGCTAATAGCCTTGCTCTTCCTATTTACACAACATTGAGTAGGTTTTATTATTTAGTTATATTAATGGTAGTAACATATTTTGATATATGTGAATAACATAATTTTTTTTCCAGAAAACAAAAGTGCTGTTGAAGTACCAACGGAGGAACCTAAGAGACCAAAAGCATACCGCGATGTGTCAGGTGAATTGTCTACTACAGCTCGTAATGTTGTTGTGACTGTTACTCCAGAAGGAAGTATTACTGTTCAGAACAGAAGAAAAATGACAAAGAGACTGAGAAACCCTAACAAATAAAACATCTTAATATTTTTTTTTGTATCATTTTATTAAAAAGCAATAAACAAAATTGAAGTTACCATTCTACTTATTATTAAGTTCATCATAATATTTTGTAACATTAATTGTGTTGCGTACAGCTTAGGCTATGAGAAATGAAGGAGTTTCCAAAGACGGAATGGGTTGTCGCATTCCTCTCCAACCAGAACAAAAATTGCCTTGTATTGTTCACATAATTACAAACTACATTTTAAAAGCACCAGCTTGGGCAGCTTCACTAAAAAAAATCTTTAGAATATTTGTATCCAACTCTAGAAAATCTGGATTTTGCATTACTGCAGTCATATGATTGAATGCAAATTTGAAGCAACATTTCTGTAGTTCCTAAAGAAGCACAATGTGTGACAATCCTTCAGAAAAGACTACTATATTGTAAGGAGTAACATAAAAAATGTTACTTACCTTACTATGATATTTAAAAGATATAGCATAAAAAGGAACTATGTTTTCCAATGTAACTTTTTTCATCAACATCTGTATACAATGTTCTTTTAAGTGGCTTACAAGGTACATATTGGCTAACTCCAAAAGTTCCACTATATAAAAAATGCACTTAATAAGATTTAGAAATTAGGGTGTAAAAAGCATTTACCTAGTTCGGAGTCGGAAACTGGATCAATTTTGTCGGTATATAAATATTTTAGAAATGATCTATATACTTCATAAGAAAATGTATCGATTGACACGTCACTAAAATAAGAAACTTAATTAATAAAAATATAAATATGTACAGCAAAAAGCTGACTCACCTTGCAGTATTCTCTGCCCAATTGTCTTGAAACATTGTTCTGAAGTATTGACAACGTATTTTCAAAATTGCTTTATGTACGTGGATGGGTTTTCCTTGCACTTTTATGATCAGGTCGCTTGTAATCTTTCATACAATATAAAAATAATTAGAAGAAACAACAAACAAAGTAAAAAATGTAAACTCCCTTGAAAAATACTTACTGGGTCGTTAAATGCATTCCACAAACAATCGATCACACTAGCTTCCGTTGGTTCTTCACAAACTATAAGTGGTTGATACATTATACGACCCGGTGAATAAAACGCAAAAGGATCGTGCAAATGTTTTAATGGTGTATACTTTGGGACTCTAATACATTGTCCTAGATAATATCCCCAAACATATACCACGTTTTTCTCTCCCATAGCTACACTAATACTGTTACGAAATGAAACTGCAACATCCAGCATTCTTCCCATTTCATGTGCCTCCAGCTAAAGAAATCTGCATTACTTTAAATTCAGTAACAAGAGTACATTTTATGTTACCTTCACTGGACGAGAAACGCTATCACGCTGATTAGCGTGCCTTGGAGAAGGCAATGGCAGTACTTTATTATTTAATATAAAGTCGTATCCTTTTGGAGACCTCATATGAAACAGCAAACATAATAAAATCCATTTCTCAGAATAACGTCTGCCTTTAGCATTCTTTTTCAATGAAGATGATAATATTTCTTTCAGAGCTTCTTGTTGATAGGTTGGGATCTTTCTTTCATTACATTTTCCAACATTTCTTTATTTCTTTCATTTAAATCTTCTTGTATTTTTTCTATCTCTCCTCGTATCTTTTCAATAGTACATATTTTACGATTTTTAAACTTTGTTAGATTATATTTCTGTTTTCTAATATCATCAATTATATTTTTCTTTGTTGGAGATAAGTAATCCACTCTAATTCTTTTTATCTCAGTTCCTTTATCATTTAAGCGCTTTCTCTTCCTGTCTAAAGTGTAACTTAAACTTTTACAAAAGTCACATTGAATTAAATCTTTTAATAGTACAGGGCATTTTTGGTGTCTTAATATATTATTGCTTTCTTTTAATGCAACACTGGTGCACTCAGTTTCACATTGCTTCTCATAAGCTTTGCATATCTGAAAGGTTTCAACCATCTTTATCAAATCTTCTAATATATTCAGTGATGACAGAAACTCATTACTTATACCAAATATGTTTAGATTAATAGGCTTTCCTAAAGCTTTTACTTGCATTTTCATGTCCTCAGTTATCCATATTTCTTTTATTGAAATTAACTGACTTTCTGTTTCATTGATTTTACATATCATTCTATAAAATATTATGACAGAGGTATTTTCGAATGGAAATGTGTTTCTATTCCAGCCAACAGGAAGATAAAGCTTATCATTACATTTTAATTCATTAAATGTTAAAGTGTCTGAGATGTCTTCATAGTTGAGTTTAGTACTTTCCCCTATACAGATATTGTTTATATTGTCTGCATTGTCTGTTACAGTACTTTCAGTATTTCCTGTATTTCCAAACTCTGTCCAAGGAAACATTGAAGGTACTGCACCTTCCTTAAGATATGCTCTTTTTAATGGAATCTATAAAATCAGTATTAAGCAATCTTCAATTACATTCTATTACTTATAGCCTTATAGCTATAATATTTACAATAATTTTAACCTACCTCTTGAATAATTTCACCATCTTTGTTACGAAATATTTTTTTACAAATAATATCTTCTTTTGCGAAGTGGTGTTCGCAAAAACAATGTGATGAATTTAAAACTAAATCCTTTCGTCGACATGCTTTTTGCCATTCTTCCGACTTATTTTTATTTTTCGGTACACGAAAAAAATGTACATTTTCAGGATTACTTTTGTATCCCGATGTGCATCCAACAGCTATGCACCTCATTTTTCAATATTTTAATCTATACAATATGAAATTAATTTCCTTTAATCAAAGATAGAAAAAACTAACCTAATATACATGTAACTATGTATTCTTTGAATAAATAATAAATAGGAAACTATCTACATATAGTATTCTACACTTATATATGGATATACATACCAAACTTAATTTGGATGATGGAACGTTTTTCACACCAGATATCACGTATTACGCTAAATAATTTACTTCGACTAGTTCGACCAATTCGACTCGACCTACGGCCTACGGATCTGTGCGGATCTGTAGTCACTGCGGCCAATTAGACAGTATCGCCACCTACGATTTCTTGGTCATTACGTGGACACGGTAATTATGAGTCGGATAGGCCTGGTGGGGACACTTTCTCCTGTGCTGACCATAGACATATGAAAATATAGTCGGAGTCTTTCTACGAGGGTCAACCATAGACATAAGAAGTATAGACGGAGCCTTTCTACGAGGGGTAAGTGATAATCGCGGTAAGGGGGGAACTCATCTGACTTCGACTATTTTCGTAAACGCAGACTCGGGTATGTTCGGCTTTTCGCATCCGTACGATGAGTTGTATTGAACTTGTAGCAGTGAAGTTGGCTACAAATTCACTACGCATTCACGCCGCGTCGATGAGTGAATGCGTGACCAACTTCACTGCGACAAATCAATGCAACTCATTGTCGGTGTACATACATACATACATGTGAAAAATGAGCCGAATACTACCGAGTCTTGCCGGAATAAGTCGAAGTCAGACGAGTCCCCTCCTCGCCCCGATTATCACAGCCCCCCTTACCTAAAGTAGCAGTTTATGCTCCGTCTATATTTCTTATGTCTATGGGGTCAACTGATAATCGCGGCAAGGGGGGAACTCATCTGACTTCGACTATTTTCGTAAGCGCAGACTCGGGTATGTTCGGCTTTTCGCATGTACATACATACATACATACATGTGAAATGTGAGCCGAATACTACCGAGACTTGCCGGAATAAGTCGAAGTCAGACGAGTCCCCTCCTCGCCCCGATTATCAGAACCCCCCTTACCTAAAGTAGCAGTTTATGCTCCATCTATATTTTCTTATGTCTATGGTGCTGACTTAGACCGCCATTTTCCCTAGAGGGACGCCGAGCGCCGAGCCACAGGAGTCGGCTGTGGCCGAGCGTGATCCAGGATGCATATGCTAATCTAACCTCACCTGGGGGTGTTTGGAACCCCCAAAATTAAGACCCTTCGCGAACAGACATATCCTATCTTTCTGTATCTGTAATTACTGTATTTACCTAGACTAGAGTATCGCCATTTCTTTAATAAAAATTTGTTTTAAGAGTAATTGACATTTAATAACCGTGTTTTAATTAATATTACTACTTGCTGAGAAGAATATTATGTACCAAGTGTTAAATTGAAAAATGGGTGAAGATTATAATGGAGGTAAGCGTTCGAAAAGTTTCTGAATATACTGTGCTTTTTGTCATCGTTCCCGCGTTACAACCAGGTAAATAAGTCCGGTGATTGTAATGGCCGGAGAAACGTATTCGTGAAAGTCGTAAACATACTTGAAACAGTTCCTTTTGAAATTTCTTTTCACGCAAGATATCTTAAGCTACAAAACGTTTTCATCAATTTCTTGAACATTTATCGAAAGGTCATTTGATTTTATCGATAACCTGAAAAATAAGCATCTACGAAGATTGTTCTTATGGGTACATTTTTAATTATATACTGATAATATTGTATCATTTCATTCATTTCATTTAAACTTTCCATTGCGTTTTTTGAATTACAAATAAGTTTAGTAGCTTTTGTAATTATTTTGATCATAGTCTTGCTGTTTAAAGTTCAATTGATAAATTTATATAATTTATAGAATACAAGTCTATCTATATGTATTTGAATACATATATACATATGAGTTAAATAATTAAACAATTATATATAAGCATATATATTTGTAATAAAACACAGTTTGTATTAAAATCATAAATTTTTTATACTTCATAAATCATTTTGTTACATTATTAATAAGAAAATGACTGTTAATTAATATTTGTATGATACGTATATTAGATCGTGACCGTCAAGACCGTGACAAAGATAGGGACAGGGACAGAGATCGTGATAGAAGACACAGATCTCGTAGTAGAGATCGTAGGAAAAGATCACGTACTCGTTCCAAAGATAGAAGAGATAGAAAGAGAAGCAGTTCACCTAAAAAGAGTCGCAGTTCTAGAAGAAGGAAACCTTCTCTTTATTGGGATGTTCCACCACCAGGATTTGAACACATTACACCTTTGCAGGTAACTATCTACAATTGATGAAACTTTCAACTGATGAAAATGAAATTTTTGTATTAACTTCAATTTTTAACAGTATAAAGCTATGCAAGCTGCAGGACAAATACCTGCAAATATTGTAGCAGACACACCACAAGCAGCAGTGCCAGTAGTTGGTAGTACCATAACTCGACAAGCAAGAAGACTTTATGTAGGAAACATTCCATTTGGTGTGACTGAGGAAGAAATGATGGAATTCTTTAATCAACAAATGCACTTATCTGGTCTTGCTCAAGCTGCTGGAAATCCAGTTTTAGCATGCCAGATTAATCTTGATAAAAACTTTGCTTTCTTAGAGGTATTTACTTAAGGAAACTTATTTGAATATAAGGTTTAAAAATATATAACTAACAGATTATTTATGAAATCGTTTTAGTTCCGTTCGATAGACGAAACAACGCAAGCTATGGCATTTGATGGTATCAACTTCAAAGGGCAAAGTTTAAAAATAAGAAGACCGCATGATTATCAGCCAATGCCAGGAATGACTGATAATCCAAGTATGAACGTGCCAGGTACGGTTCCTGGTATGTTTTATACATACTCTTCAGTATTTTTTGTATGTTTAAGAACTTTAACATTTACATTATGGACGCAAAATAATATAATATTTTATGATTATAGATTCTCCACACAAGATTTTCATTGGTGGTTTACCCAATTATTTGAACGAAGAACAGGTATGCAAACCAATCTGTAATACAATTTCGTTTATTGCACACCTTTGGATACAGTCACCTTTATTCACTGATGTCTATGCGTACGATAAATTTACAAAAATCTATAGTTATTGAGTATTTTAATAAAAATTTGATAAGTATACCTAAATGGCATCAGAGTTTAAAATAACTGTATCGCTGTATAACAATGCTGTAGGATTACTTTAAATATATGCTAGTTCTCAGCATTGTGAGTTATACCAAAGGATTAAATTATAACATAGGTATTTAGCTATTTAGCGGAGATCAAACTAACGAAGATGAGTCAACTACCCAAATGCCATTGAGGTATGTATGTGTATCCATTGGATTCCAGCGTCGACTAGGTTTTATTTAGCTAGGTGTACCAGATTCCGATTCCATATTTTTCGTCGAAGTCTAGGGACAATACAGAATCTTGTCGTGTTTCGCATTTCTTCTCAGAGTACCATTATTAGATAGTGGATAGGGCAATGGTTAGTGGTGTTACAGCATTCAGGTGGTATGCAGTGTCACGGCAGTCGCTTCTTTTACAGTATTTTAAGGAACATCGTGGACCCAGCCAAGGGAATACGAAATTTATTAATATAGGAATATTTAACAAGATCATTAAACCAATGGTTAAATAAGAAGGAAGGGGGAGGAGGACTAAGTAGTTGAAAATAATTATGCAATGTTGTTAGGTGCAAAAAAGTATCTTCAGAAGTAAATGTTCTTCTTATTTTTACATCTGACACTCTCTTGCAGTCTATTTCATTCCAGTGGTATTACATGCAAAGAAAAAAAAAACAACACATTTTAGGATTATGAAAAACAAATCAACGTTTTATCTAGCATATCAGTATTTTCTTTTTTTCTTGATGGGATTACAGGGTCAACACATAATCTTATGTGCATCTGGTAACAGCTCCAAGTCCTTTGGCACCTGTTCTTTTCAGCAGTATCTTTTCTCTTGCAGCTGTTTTCTTTACAGGCTTTTACAGGCTTTACAGCTCTTCGCCCTTGTGCCTTGTTACGTTTACAGGTTACGCGAATGAACTTATGCGTTCAAGTATCAGTAATGTGCATTTATACAAAGACAGAGTGTTAAAAAAAAGTAAGAGAACTAAAAATCGGTAAATGTGAAACGTTAAACACCGGAAAAGTTAACATTGTGTTATTACAGTGGTACATTGTTGAAATAATACAATCAAAAAAAAAAAAGAAAAAAAAATTACATAACCATTTGGTTATTATATAGTAACTGTGGACTGATACCAGTGCCCTTTCTCCCCATTTCTTAGCTTAGGGTTGCGCCGATCAAAAGCATTTGCTTACCACTACCACTACTTCTACCACTACTACTACTACTACTACTACTGAACATGACAAAATACCACACTGCCTGGAGAGAGGCTAGCCCAGTCCCTCGAGGCAAGTACTTATATCATTTTCATGTCTTCGTATTGGGCTTATGCGACTTTTGCAGCCCCTTTTCTGAAGACTTTGGTTCTTCTATGTACATGGTGCGTTTTCTAATTGGATAGTTTTTGATTGATAATAGCGTGTTGCTTATTTACAAGGAGTGTAATAGGAAAAATTGTATAGGACTAGAGATATACTATTATTTGCCGAAACTTCACTAATTACCTGACACAGTGATTTAGATTTGTAGATAGTAATACTGCCTAAAATATACATATAAGTTTAACATCTTCTTAAAGGTACAATCCTTATTTGATCATATGCATATAAATGTTTGATATGCATTAGTTACATCATATAATATCCTATGATTCAATATCATATTATAGCTAAGATACAATAGGCTGTATTTATGGTATGTCTTCTTGATAAAATGAACTGAACTGTTGGGAATGTTAACTCCCAGAAATGAAGATAGACAAATTTTCATTAAAGGCAACATGCTGTTATCTCTGCTTCAGAGTTTTCAGTGCTTCTGGATAATGGAAAGACGTAAGTAAGTTTAAGATATACATCTTTTTTCAAAAGCAAATAAAAATAGTTATGAGAGAATCCACCTTTGAAGAGCTGCAGCATACCGTTTAAATTGATCTTGACAAAGATCTATTCCAGACTGGATTAAGACTTTTGTGCGTAAGAAATTAAGTGAAAATGTTAAATAGAATTTTAGTAGGGGAGATATAATAAATTTATGCATTTATAGTGAATTCATTTTTTCATAGACTATGCAACTTTTACTTTAGATTCACATAATGGTATTGTAGCACTTGTTATTTTTATAAAATAAAGAAAATTCATTTTAATAACTTAATAGTGTTATCAATATTTCTCTTTGCTTGAAGAAATTTAGTCAACTATATATATTTTTTATATAACTGTAATTATTTAAAAGATTGATATACGAAAATAAAACAGGATATTCCTTAATTTTATTTATAAAACGTAATAGGAATAAGAAGGATGCATAGTCTATATAAATTTAAATTATACGAATGTTGTATGATTAAATAAGTAATGTTATTTTCTCAATACAGGTCAAAGAATTACTGATGAGTTTCGGACAGTTAAGAGCATTCAATCTAGTAAAGGATTCAGCTACAGGTCTATCCAAAGGTTACGCATTTTGCGAATATGTTGACGTGTCAATGACTGATCAAGCAATTGCTGGATTAAATGGAATGCAGCTGGGAGACAAGAAGCTAATTGTCCAACGAGCTAGCGTGGGTGCCAAGAATCCTATGATAGGTGCACAAGCTCCAGTTCAAATTCAGGTGCCTGGATTGTCTATGGTGGGCACGAGTGGACCAGCAACTGAGGTAAAAGATTATTTACATTTTAATCTTTATTTATTTTATCAGCAATACATATGTTTGGACTGCAAACGGTTAAATATACAATAAAATACCAAATA
Organism: Osmia bicornis bicornis; assembly: GCF_907164935.1. NCBI lineage: Eukaryota > Metazoa > Arthropoda > Insecta > Hymenoptera > Megachilidae > Osmia > Osmia bicornis. Next base: position 1,209,294 of record NC_060226.1, read on the forward strand.
TAATGGAAAATATTATTATACATTATCAGGTCCTCTGCTTACTAAACATGGTAACTCCTGAGGAATTAATGGAAGAAGAGGAATATGAAGATATCTTAGAGGACATTAAAGAAGAATGTAATAAATATGGTGTGGTTCGATCTGTGGAAATACCAAGACCTATAGAAGGTGTTGATGTACCTGGATGTGGAAAAGTATGTATACGAACTTTGTCTCGTTTCAAAAAGGATATATTTTATTTATTTTGTTTTTTGTATATTATAGGTATTCGTCGAGTTTAATAGCGTAATTGACTGCCAAAAAGCACAGCAGACACTTACAGGACGAAAGTTTAATAACCGTGTTGTTGTGACATCATACTTTGATCCTGACAAGTATCATCGCCGAGAATTTTAAGATGTAGATTTTTTCATACATTAATTAACTGACTCCAGTGTATAATATATATATTGAACGAATAATCTAACAATCTCTAAAATTAATCATTTTTTCTCATCAGAATGTACAATAAGTAATGTAATTGATTTGCAATCGTACTGTGCATTGAAAAGTAGTTGTTGTAATTTATGTATCTTTCGATGATGTAACCATGTACGAGTAAAAACGTAATTTACAAAATTAATTATTTCTTGGTTTTTAGGTAATAAGAAAAACAAAAATTCTGTGAGAGATACAATTATACGATGACGTCATTCACTAATTTATTAGTGAGACTGAAATACATATTAGACTATTGTCAAAATAGAAGTCATAAAAATAAATAATACATTGTCACTGTGTTCATAAGAAATGTTTTTTGTGAAAATGTTTTAATGCTCTCATTATATTTATGTTAAAGGATAAAAAATGAGATGACAAATGCCATTTGATGTGTTTAAATGTTTAAGTTCATGCTTCGTGTTGCAATGCGGGTTGATACGAATGGCTTTCTCCAACATCGGCATTGTCAACTACGAATTTTTGTAATATGGCGTAAAGTCCACCACCAGCGAGCAGCAAACTGATTCCTATTAGAAGTACTATAGACCATGCTGGTATTGCGGTTCCCCCTAGAAAATTTGATATGCTTTGTTATTACTCACATTACTTTGTTTTTCCCATGTTTTTGTATTTGGACTTACAGTAATAATGTCTTGTAATTGTCTTTCGTCCTTTTAGAATCTTACGCCTGGCTTCAACTTCATCCATAAACATTCCCATGATTACTGTTTACAAAAATTATTTCTTTTGAGTATAACTATTAATTTCAGGCAGTTTTAAAAAATTTTATTTTGTTCCATGATAAAATTCCAACACAAGAAATTATGAATGTTATTCATATAGCTATGATTACTATTATTTGAAGAACAATACTATAAAAATGGGCGTAGAAAGCCTGATAATACTTCAAATTAATGTTACATTTACTTACGCAAACCAATGGTAATGTAGCACAATAATTTTTTAGAACACATGTTATTGATAAAAACTTTCACTTAAAATAACACTAAATAATAAACGTTTGAAATCTCGTTAGAACAGCTAAACGGAATAAAGGTGAATTCGTTATGAATCAATGTACTGATAAAGGGTACAGATAACAGGTGGAAATGCATCTTATCTTACATTTACAAGAGATAAAGAACCAGTGTGAAGTATGAAATCATATTGGATTTACGAATGTAGTTAACGTATTTTTACTAATAATTCTCATTGATTATCTTCCTTTGAGAACTATTAATAATTATTTAAGTAAACATAAAGAATAGCTCAGTTTATTTCAGATTAATTTATACAAGCATCATAATATATTTACAGGTTGACATCAAATATTTGATTAGAATAATATACTGAACGATTTAAGGATCAAATCATTGAACTGTGACATGTTGCAAGCACTTAAAAAAATATAGAACTCCAGAATGCAGCTGGAATGAAGATTATCGGGGGTGCAGGTCGAAGATTCGAGTAAGTATGGGTAGGATCTATTGAAAAGGAAAAGTTTCAAGTCAATTAATGTGTTTTAATCGCATACTGACTTTTTATTAAATAAGATTCAAGGAAATCAAGTTACAAGTATAACTTATTACATGATCTTTGTAATACTACATAAGCCGATGCCAACAAAGAAAAACTCTTTAATTAAAAGTGAAACCAACAAACGTTTTCCTCCTTATTTTCTCATCTTTTGAAATGTTTCATCTACAATGAAATATGTCGAACACTTTTTTTTCAATTTTTAACATTTTGGCAGCCAATATCATAGCGTTACAATAAATACAATAATGATTAACGTTACCTTACTCATATTTTTCTTTTTAAACAATCATAAATTAACTGTTGGCATCTAAACTTTGTATACTGACTCGAATAATTAAATATGCTTCTTTTGGTTTTTTTTTCCTTTTTTTAATATAACATCAAAGTAATTACAACCGAAATAAAGCTTTATGCAACTTACAAGTATAATTATCATAGTAATGTAAATAGAAATAGCTGGCACATATACAAGGCATTCCAAAACATCACCTTTCATATAACAAGCTCCTCTTTATCTTAAAGGGCAGCATTTGCATTTTTTTCCCCCTTTCTCATAATTTCTTCAGCTATATGTATAGTTTTACTATCTTTCTACTTATACATACACACAATCTCTCTCTCTCTCTTTCGCGCGCGCTCTTTCTTTCTTCTCACTGGAAACTGTAGTTTCCTGGAGATAACTGAGTTTTCCTCTTATTTTTTGGTTTATATTATCCAGCACCATATGACTTCAAAGAAACTTTCATGCAAGTACGTTTTCTTTTGTAAATCTTGCCTCTGTACCCGTGTCAAGTGCGCCCTTCTGGCGTGAGAATTCCAAAACCATCGCATTTTTAAGATACTGCAATTTGATCCAAGAATATCAAAACCTACAGATCCATTGCAGATTAGACATTCTTCGATATGCAGTACTGTATACGTGATTGTATTACGTTCTTTAACACTCAAATTTTTGTGCTATTCTATGTCGATAAATATTCAACATAATATAAATCGTTCTGCGATACGATTGAAACAACATGCAGACAAAAGTATATTATGTATACACGTTAAATTCTTGGTTTAAAGGGTAACTTTTTTTATCGGTCTCTGAACACAAATTTTCTCTTTTTTAAATTACTGTACACTAACCCGGGGTAGTAAAAAAATCAATGCAGCGTGTTAGTTTGAAATCATACCTTCAGCTAAGCGATTAATAAGATCAAGCATCATCTAATAACAAAAATTTGACGATCGTTTATTAACACATATAATATATATATATATATATGTAAGTAGTATATAAATAAAAAATGTATTATATAAATATAACTTAAACAATATACAAGTATTTTGGAATTAAGCCATAACTTTTAGAAAAATATAACTTTTATACATAACTTTCAATGGAATTTCATTCCTTTAAAATAATTATTATACATATGATATATATATACTTTAAGGAGAAAAATAACTAAAATGTGATACTGATTAATATGAATAAAATGTAGTAGTACAATATAATCAGAAAAGAAAACAAAGAATATTCATTTTGTGTTAATACAAATAGTTACATAACTGTTGATCTCTCTTTCTTATTTCGTTGTGAGCAATATATTTCTGTAGAATACATTTTCGCACAAATGTTACGTGTATTAAGTACCATATTTGTAGATACATTCATTTTAAAATTTATAGAAACAACCCCCTCATAATAATGTTTTATATTACACTAGGGAGTATAGAAATAAAATAAAATAAATATAAGTAATACTGTACGTTATATGTATAAGTATCAACATTATCTGCCATTGAATATATAATAATACTAAGTACTTTGTTATTAAATTATTCGTAAAAGAAAAAAACAAACAAATTGAACATCGCAAACATAATTTTCTATAAACGTACGAAATAAATCATCAATGAAGAAAATTGTTAGTGTTGATAATCGTGCATCTAATAATATTATAATTTACAAGTTACGTTAAAAGTGTCTAACGTTAGACATAGCTTTCATAGGTTCTCATCTAAATACGAATCTTTGTTTCTCTAAGCTAAAACCTATATGCAATCAAAACCACTTCGTAATCTTTATTTGAAATACTGTATTAGTGGATGGCATAATGATTCAAGGTAGTTGAAAGGATAATGGATTACTTTTAAAGTCTGTGATATTATTATTTCGAAGTGTATTCATTGAAATGCATTTAGAATTAATAGCTATTATTATCGTGTCTCTTAACTCTATTGCAAAGTGTTCTCATGTTGGCTCAACGTATTGCTACCGGTTACTTTACCTTTCATTTAATTCTTATCTTTTTTTTTTATTTTTTTTTACGGAATAACGATGTTCTTGAGTTTACCTGATTTTATTTGCCTCGACATTGATTTCTTTTTTCTTTGTTTTTAATAATTCAGTCAAGTTTTTATTGCGTTTCCGAGGAACGCTTTTACTCTTATTGCAGAAAATTACAGAACTAAATGCGTGTAGTATCCCGTATGTATTTATCCTCGGGGCAAATATTAATTCTACATCCATTAATTATTAACAATGTTATATATTATATATAATTCCGTTATTATATATTTTATATAACATTATAAATGAATAAATCCCGAGAAATTTACGAATTGTTTACAACAACAAAATTTGCCCGCACGTGTCTATGTGTCATCGTATTTTATTACTTTTATATGTTACTATAATGGTTACTCTACAGTAACAAGTATTACCTAGTTGCGGAGCAATGACAGCGGCATTTCTATGAAAAGTTATCGCTTGTTAGTAGTAGTTAATGTTCATATAAATAAATAGATACCGCGAACATCATTGAACATATCTTTCAATATATAATATAATATAATAAATTAATTCAATATATTACCGAATAATGATGTACCTTTTATAAGCTACATTTTTAGGTTTAAACTTAGATTTACCTTGTGGCTAGCTGATGGTATGATCCGAAGTGTTCTTCTTCGTTTCGCATAGTGGCGGAGAAGAAATATTCGTGGAGGATGATGAAATACAGTCCTTAGATATTCCTCCATTCAACGTTAATTTGCTACTTTCTTCACTGATGTTTCTTTTACTGTTACGATGCACCACGTTATAAGATTCGTGACACTCATTTTTTGGTTGCTGTTTAACATTCTCACGATCCAGTGTTTCATTGTCTCTTTCTATAATACCTTCGTTAATTAGTACATTTTTAAAGGTAGCCAAAGTCTTACGGAGTGTTATACAAAAGCCTCTAGACGCTGGTATTAATGGAAATTCTGGTAAAATTTTCTTATCTATGTGAAAAAAAAGAAAAGAAAAGCATTACAATAAAATAATATAAATATATATGTAAGAATAATGTATTATACCATAACATACCAAGGTCAGATATTTGTTTGAAAGTAGTAGGTGTTACTGGAGATAATGGATGCTGATTGTTATGCTGTTCAGAAATTTCCATCCATAAATCTAAGCGTTGTAGCAATTTCTTTGCATGCCTCTTGAAGTGTTCAATAATAATATCTTTAAATACTGGTGGCGGATGCTGTAACAATTTAGTTTGTGCTTGAACCAATTTCAATACAACCATTTCATTGTACATTCTTGAATTCTCTTTTCCCTGTTGAGAACCTTTCTGTTTTTCAAATCCAGCCTCGTTAAAATATGGTTCTGGTACGAGGATTAGCCCTTGAATAGAAACTATAACTTGTAACAGAGTCGAAGAGCTTGTCCATACTTCTGTTCCACGACCGGACCAAGTTCCGAGTAAACTTACACATACTTTACCATCCTCGTAGAGATTAGGATTCAATCTATCGTTACAGTAAGAAATGTAATGACAAAGTGGTGGAGCAGCAGGATAATCGGCGGACAATTGAAAATCGAAAAGGAAAAGTCCATCTTCGTATGGTGTTTTTTCAGGGCCTCGGAACATTACCGAGTACAAATCTATTCTATCTTCAAATCCTTTTACCCATATGCCAGGTGGAAGGGAACTCTTCAAGAGTTTTAATTCCTTAGACACAGTCCTAAAAAAGTTTGTAGGATCTGTAGGCTGAAACATTGTTAACTTAAATTTATGGCTATCCGGCGCAGTTTCATCTATAGTGAATCCTTCTCCTTCCATGTATACTGGCGGTGGAACTTCAATTGAACATTCAGACGATTCCTGTAATAATTCTATACGCTTTTCCTCGTCTTTCTTCTGTTTCTTCAAAGGAGAGGAACCTTTTTCAGCGTCGAATAACCTCATTTTCGATAATCCAAACCGTTTAGAAACTTCTGCATGCGCTAATACAAGCTGAGCTTTTATCAGAGTACAAAGTTTAACGCAAACTTGAGAACTGGCTATGTGAGAGCTCATATTCATTTGCATTCTGCTAGCCTTATTTGATTCAATTTTTTCCATTGAACGATCAGGGATGTTATTTACATCTTCGCTAAGTAAAAATTCTCCGCTCGACTCGCTCGAACCTGATTCCTTTTTTGAATTCTCCGCAGAATACAATCCAGAATCTTCAGGATTAGGATTAGTATTGATAAACAATCGATCAGTTGAATCTTCACCTTTTGCATTCTTTTTGTTGCTGTCATCGTTTTTATTATCAGGAGATTCAGTCATATCTGTTACAGTGGTAATGATTTTTTCACAAGGACTACTTCTAGACTGTACACTATTAAAATTTTCACTATTCTCCTTTTCTATACCTTCCTCTGACCCATCAGATTTATGAGTAAACAATCTCGTCACTTGATCCGCCATACGTTGCGCTACATTTGCTCGGCCACGTTCTCTAACTCTTTCTAATAATCCCTGAAAATGGCTTTCATGGAAGAAAGAGGTACCCATTAGTTTATCCATATATCGACAATCTTTGTACACTTCCAATAATCTTCTCATAACTTCAGTTGTTTGAAGCGATGGATTCTGAGTAAAGATCTCTTCCAATCTAGACAATGAGATACGAGCTTTCTCGATATGAGCGGCTAATTTTGGCTTGATATTTTCTAGTTCCGTTTGTTCTGTAGCATCGGTGTCAGCGATAAAGCAATCTTCCAATTCCGTCTCCCATGACGCATCAGATGACACATCGTCCCATAACTCTCCTTCATCGCTATCGTATTCCCCTACTTTGTAGAGATCTTGAGGCCAACACATACTTACATGTCCATCAACCCACCAAACTTTAACTCGTCCCTCTGGATAATTATCTAACACTTGACCTGCAGTACATCCAGCATCTTCTCCTTCGAAATTAGCTATTCGAATTACTAATGTACCTGGTCTGTATTGAAAATCTGGATGATCTTTTAAATCATACACACTGACTTCACGTTCTTCTAGTAAAGTTGGTCTATTAAATATATATATATATATATATTTCAATATTAAAGTTTAGTCAAATCAATTTCATTAATATCGATTAAAATAAAATGATTACTCACTGTGGACTCTGACTTGAAGTATATGTTTTGAACCACTTTATTTTAGCTGTTCTACCTTGGTGATCAACACTTTGAACTACACCATACATTCGAGATTCTTCTTTCTGATCAACTACAAAATCACCCGGAAAGAATTCTTTGTCGTCTAAGTGATGAATTGGATAGAGTTGTGTTGATGGAATACCTAAATAAATATAATGAAAACAGTTATAGATGTTCTGTATTATAAGAAAATTTAAACAAGTATTATTTTTGAAGTACCAAATTCTACAGAACCATCCTGCCATACAACATTAGCTTTCGTGTTTGTAGATAGTGTTTCTACAACAATTTTAGTTCCTGGGATAAGCGGAACTGGTGGTACTTTCTTTTTTGCTTTACATAATTTTTTTTTCTTTAATACTTTTGTCATTAATGCAGGACCTTTTTTCTTTTTACCCATAGAAGACATGCTTGAACATCCACTAGATATCTAAAAAGAAAAATTTATTTGTTAATTGTAGAGGTGGTATGAACGAATTTAAAAAACAATCAAATATCTTACCGAAGCGCTATCGCTTTGCGAACCTGTATCTTCCGTATCCCAATCATCAGAACTTTCAGTAATTTGATTGTGTATCGGAGGCATTAAAGTGTTACTACTTGTCACATTTTGTAAATTGTTAATATTGTTTTGAGCATTCTCTTCTAATGCCTGCTGTTCGCTAACTTTATCTTTTCTTTTATCTTCGACCGGCTTTGTAACACTGATATTTGGACGTGTTTTCTTTGGACTATGTTTAGGAACTTGATACATATCTTTCTGTTGCTTCCTCCATTGTTCTCGGGTAATGATATTTTCATCACCTTTAATTACATAGAAATTGCGATCTCCCACTTGTACAGTCGAAGACTCGAAAACATTTAATAATTTTAATTTCTTTAAATTTTCTCCTTCGACTACAAATTTTGGTTGAGCTTGATCAGACCAAGCGCCATCCTTTGAATATGCTCTACACTGCCAATGTACTCCTACCCAATCTGTTTCTACCTTTTCTACTATTACTTTTGTCATCTTTTGTGGTTTAGTTTTCCTCTTTGCTTTCATTTCTTTTGTACACGTAATCCACTGTGCATCCTCTAGGCAGTGAACTGGTCCCCACAAATTTTGACCAGGATAAAATTCAAAAGAACGAGGAAAATCATTGTCCTAAACAAAAAATCTTTGTTGTACTTGTGAGAAAATAATTATTCTAAATGTGATTCTTACATTATCGCGTTTTTCTTCTAATTGGCCCAACACACGAGAATCCATTTCATTTATAACACATCGTGATCCATCTGGTGTAGTAAGCCATAATTTAAAATGTGCCATTTTTATACCACCAACCCATGAATCCATACAAACAGATATATCCGTTGCAAATTCCTATAAACAGAAACTATTAATTATAGCATACAAGTTACTTTATTCAAAAATAATTGTACAAATGCTTGATTACATACTTCCAAAGGTACTAAATCTTCGCTTCTAATATTTGTAAGGACCTGTTTAGTACCGATCACTTGAACACAAGCAGTAAGCTCAATATCTCTGCAATATCCCCTTTGTGTATCTTTTCCCTTGATCATTCGACGTACAACATCTCCTGGCATCAGTGTTCTATCCGCTAAGTGAACCTACAATTAAAATGATAAAATTAAATTGAAAAAGTTTAGGTGTACTATATATGAAAGGTCAGAATTATTACATCAGAAATGGATTGAAATTTGAATTTAATGTACAGTTGCAGATATCGTTCGTATACAGGTGTCGCTTTACGTAAAATTAAAAACAAATACGATAAGAAAAAAGGAATAACAGTAAACATAAATTACTTTGTACATCGTACGTTTCTTTATTAAGGACATGTTCTTTTACGATATCAAATCTCAATTACCTTCTTCGAGCTGACCAGTTCCGAGACACCGGAGGGATGCCAGACCACGCGAATCTCGCCCTTTTTCCTTTTTGGACTCTCTTCACTGTCAGAACTTTCCTCAGACAAATCTTGGTCGTCGTTTTCCATAACGATCCCGAATACAACGTTACCTTTTTTGTCCACACGGTAGACGACATCCTCGTAAAAGTACTGACATTCTACCCCAAAGTTCGTAGCCATCTTTTCTCTGATCACTGAGTACTCACTCCTCGCCGACGACGGCTGACAGAAGGTTACACGGCGCAACGGTTATGGCGCACGTCGCAAGCAGGGAACTTGACTCCCGACCCCGAACCCGACCCCAACCCCGACTTTAAAACGACCGATTCAAGATGTCTCTTGGCTTCTCACCGATCGAGTTGTTATCGACTTTTTTTTTCAAATCGAGATTGTTTGCTTTTCAACCGTTATTTCAAAGTATCCTATCAAAATAGTTTTGATTTGATGCTTCATTATGAATACGGATAATTTACATAATATATACATTATACATATATTATTGCAATACATATATTAATGCAATAATATAGCATTATACATGCATATCACACATATGAATCCATGTATGCATATGAAGTATATAGCTGATATAAATTTAACTATTGTAATGTAACTAACAATAAGTTCTATAGTTTGAAACAACAAAAGTAGGAAATACATTATTACCATAAAAAAAATCTTTTAAAAATAAATATATACATAATATGAATTACAAAGTCATTTATTATCAGAGGTTTTGTAATTGCACGCACATTTGATTGTCTGATAAATACATTTGTATTTACATTTAATGAGTTATTCTAATATAATGAAAGACAGAATATCGATGAGTAATCAATATTAACAATTACATATGCATGGAAAGATATGCATTATGACTAACAGGAAGAAATGTATACGATATACATTAATTTTACTTTAGCAAATAAAATTATACCTTCTTCACAATTTCCTTTTTTATTAGAAGATAAATATTTATAGAATAAAATAAAGAATGTATCCATTCTATAACTGACTAGCTTTATAAGTAAGAATGTTCTAGGAACATTTTTATCACGAAATATTGTTTCCATTATTGAAAAGTACCTTTCTCTAAAAGTGTTATTTTTATTTCAAACAATTATACCGCAAAATGAGTACGTTGAAATCCTTGACCCAAACTTTGCAAAATAGTTTGCACTTCTTGCTCATTTTGGCTATAAAATACATATGCATCAAATCTGGTTGCTAGATTACAATTAGTATCTCTGAAAATTGAATTAAAAATACATTTAGATCAATCACATAGATTATTTTATAATTTTGAAGTATAAATAAATTATTAGATATATTTAAAGCTGTATAATATGATTTGTATTACCCTGCAATGAATGCAAAATAATTAGGAATGTTTCTCGTACGGCCACAAGACGAAATTTCCATGTAACTTTGTTTACATATTACCTAACATTTAAACAGAATTTACTATTATATCATATATTTGTGTTCATTAAGAGTTATGTTTACATACTTTATCATCAGTGTCTTGCGTCACTCTAATTCCAATTTCTAGACATTCAAATTTTGCAGGAATCGACTTTATTTCCTCTGATTTTAGTATTAGCAAAATTGCTCTTTCAATTTGTTTAACATCGCCTTCTGTACCAACATATGCAGAACCACAATATTTAACACAAAATCCAGCATTTAATGCCTTGTTTTCTGGTTTTATTGTCTCTTTCTTTTGCTTCTCCTCATTGTTTTCTGAACTGAATTTTTTTAAAATTTTTTTCAAACCTTCGATACCTGAATTTTTTATGAGATGTATAATTGGAATGTATAATTCATTTGTTTCTTTATTACGGTGCTAAAAATCAATTATACAATATTATCTTATATAGTTTGTAAGAAATATTATCTAGAATACATACTTTAATTACATATAGGCACACTGGTTGGCCTACACTTTTTTTCATAATTTTTCGTAACTGTCCTTTAGTATTAGATGTTATAGCAGTTCCATTTATCTCATCTAATATATCTCCAATTTCAACTTTATCCTTGGACAATATGAAAACAAATATTAAAATACATTATTTCATATTTAGGTAAAACCTTAAGTAGGTATTATATTCCTTACATCTTCTGCAGCTACACAGTTTCTGTCCAAATTAACTACCAATGCTTTCCCTTTAATGAAACTACAATGATATAAGATAATAATTAAAAATATAAAATTAGAAGTTTGTTTTAATGACTGAAGTTTCTTACCATACTGAAATACCTAAACTTCTAGATGGTACTAATTCCAAAGTTACACATTCTGGTAATTGCCAGGACTCATCGAGGAAACTCGAATTTCGTAAATTTAATTTAAAATTTAGTTTACTGCTTTGCAGTAATACTGATAACAATATTTCACCAAGAATATCATCTCCCAGAATACTGTTCTTATCATAGTAATTTATAGCCATTAATGGTGTTCTGACCTATGGAGTTTTGCATGTAACAACTGTTAACTGTTAAAAATTAAAAAATCTTGCATTTATAATCATTTGTTAATAATACAGAATAAAAAAAAAAAATGTATTATTAAAAAAATAAGTATAATTTGGGTATACCAGCATTTCGACTGGCACATGAAGGCACTTTCGTATCAAACATGTTCTAATTAAAAGTCTAAGACGTCCAGTAGCTGTATGAACTTTTGGTGATTGTTTTACTTGTTCAACTACCAAAGAGTAGGTACAACAGGAACTAAAACAGTAGTATTTTGATTTCATAAATTGTAAAATATTATGTACTTTTAAATAAAGTATCACTTATTTTAATGTGCAAATAATAAAATAATGGAAAGAATTAAAAAAAATTAGAAAATATTTCTTTTTGAAGAATAATTTACATCTTTTTATAGACCTAAAATTTTTTTCTGTAATTTCTTCTAGCCAGTACCAAGCATCAGGTAACTTTGGAAAACCTATAGGATTGAAACGAAGCAATATGCCTTTTTGAAAGCATTTCTCTAAACATTTACAAAAGAAAGGCAGATCTATATTTTCATCATCAATCTCTCTGCCTCCTTCTGTCAGCTTTCGTGTCCAGCCTGAAAGTACGTTACCATGATAACAAACTTGATATAATCATTTTCTAGTTCAAATAAATAAAAATATTAATATTTGTAAAGGGAGATTAATACTTATCATTAGATATTTCATTAGTGAAATACTTTTCTAACCTATGAAAAAAAAGTCGTTAATTACCTTTCAGTTCTTTGATAAGTGGATTTGAGACCGTCATCGCATTATTAATCAAAGTTATTTTATTGTTTTAACAAATCAATTTAATCATCAATTAGAAATAACCGAGAGGTTTATCATTTTAATTGATCATGTTTTATGATGTTATAACAATATTTGTGAAGCACACGTTTCTATGCATGTATACAATATGTCATTCAACAGTAATTACAGTGGTAATTATATGTAATCCCAAACATATGGGAGATAATCAATGCAACGTTATTTTTTATGGATCATAAAAGTTTCTTTAAGGGGTTATATGTGCATTCTGGGACAATGTATACACGGTGTCCCAGAACTGGGGTAGGACCCGTGGAAGAATGATTGCTGAGGTCATTCTAAACAACTTTTTCCTTTGCCAAAGAGGCCGAACTTCGAATTCCACGTCGGTAAAACAGTCAACGTTTCATCGAAAATTAGGCCGAACAGAAACTAATTTCAGCGCTACCTCAGTTATTGCATCCAACTAACGGCATGCTATTCTACGTCACTCTTCGCATACACCTAAATGACACACGGATGCTACGATAGCTCAGTGACTATAGATAGTAGAAGTCTATCTATAGTCACTGTGCAAGGAATACAGGGATATAAGAGATGCAGGGATTGATTTTCATATATATCATGTTTTTAATTTATTAAAAATTAAACAGCTATTCAATATCGTGTATATGAATAACTGAGAAAAGAAGTTAGCTTCATTGAATAACTAAAACGATAGAAGAATTTAAGTCAATTAAATAAATGATTGAGAAAAAAGTACCGGGCATTAAACAAGTAACTCAGAAATGAAATTGAGTAAATTAAATAATAACTCAATTGCTCTTTTAAAATGATTAATTTACCAAGGTGCATCAATTGAATACAAGTTTGTTATATAATTGTAATAATAATAATTGTTATTTTTCAGAGTTGCGGATGATTTTGATGATATTAATGATGCCAATAATATCAACGGAAGGATAGAGTGGTAATATAGAGTGTGACGGCCATCGTCGATGCCGATAAAGAAGAGATCTTCGATGTCCATAAAGAAGAGATTTTCAACGTCGCTTAAATTTGTCATTATCACCACCTCTCTTCGGTATTATCACTCATTTATTTTTATCAAACAAATTCAAATAACTTTGTAAAGAATGATTCCCCAAGGGGAATCCAATAAAATACATACATACCATACATACATACAATTCAAATAACATTCTTGTACTTTCATTCGTTCTTCAATCTTCTAATCGAGAAGTCTTGTTAACATTTATAAAGATCAATTTCAATTTCAATAAATGATTTATATTAATTCTATCTAATAAACCTTCATACTTTGAAGCACATCTTCCTTCCCTATCGACGACCGAAGACTGACTGACGTGCCTCAGCGCGAGACGTCTAATTTATAGAATTGTATATCTGCCCCACAAGGACGCGGCCAGTTACATTTACTTGAATAAAATATATTTTCATGGCAGTCTTTTTAAAATACAAGTTTATTAAACAATTATTTTAATAATATTTTGGTCATGTGCTGATCTAGACTACATATGGAGTGATATACCTGTAACATAGAGTGATTGATTGAATTTGGCGTTTCCTTTTATGGGCAATTTTAATTCTGTTTTAATATATACATTCAAATTTATTTAAGTACATATATTAAATCTTTTACTATTTTGTGTTTTTTTATATTGCATTTTTATTCATAGTATATTGAAGGTTTAAATTTTGCAGTAATTATACATTTTCTAGTACACAGTGATGAATACATTTATTTTCATGTGGAAAATATTGTAGTATTTTAATATTATAAAAATTAAATTAATTAAATCTAAAATTATATATAATAGAGGAGATTAATTTAAAAAATATTAAACTTATTAGAAATATTATTATTAATTTCCTTAATTCACAAGTTTTAAGATATTATTTGACATTTTAAACTGTACGGAAACAAATAAATATTATTAATATAATCAGTTACTAGACTTTGGATAGATTAAGAAATTAGAGATATTGAACGCTTTCTAAACTTTGGTCCATTATTTGTTTGGCTAAATAATTAGAATTTAATTAAAAAAAAAAAAGAAATATGATTTCCTAAGTTGTTAAATAAAAAACATAAATAAAGAATATCATTAATAAAACGAATAATTCACAATTCTCAATATTCGGCCTTTCGTACATAACGATACTAAAAGTAATGCATTAAAGTGTGATGCATGAAAAACATTAATAATTTTTTCATATTTATATAAAAGCACCAAGTTGCTTTAAAAAATAGATACAAAAGAATAGAACAACGTAAAGAATTCTAAGATCAGTGACCTCTTTACAACTTTATCAAAATGTAAGTTTTTAATTACTATACTACGGCAAATTCAAGGACTGTTAAATTTACTGAAATTAATTAGCGCCTGGCTAATATTTGAATTCTTGTCTTATACTGGTATAATAACTTTTCTCTAAAAAGTTATTTGTTAATGAACTTTTTGCCTTGAATTTTGTTTGGTAATGTAATTGGTAGAATTATTTAATGCATTATTTTCCATAGAATTATCTGAAATGTCTTCACTACTACTGCTACGAATGTCACCTTCCATCTGAAAAAATTTTTAATTGGAAGTATTGCATAATCATATTGCATATAAAATTTATATATACAATGTTACTTACTTGACCGGCATAAAAAGCATTATAGGCAATTTTAAGTATTAAATACGTCCATATCATGTGAAGGAGTAATAATAAGATTAATAAAAAGTTGAAAATATAATATGCTGGGAACATCGGTACTATTATAGGTGCTTTTATCGATGTGCTGTAATATATAATAAGACAGATTTAGAACAATAATGTGAATAATCTCTAGTTACATTAGTGAATAATGAATATTTACCTATAAATTATCCAAAATGGATAAACACCGATGCGTGTGAAAATCCATAATATTGTGAAAAAAACGAATATGCAATCACATAATTTCTGGTAATTAGCATACTTAGCTATTTTTGCAGCCTAAAATATAAATGTATATGTATTTAGTACATAACTGTCTTTACAGTTACATAATTATATATTCAGATAAAAAATAAGTATGTTCTACTTACTTCTAGAAAAATATCTGCACAATCATGCACTAATAGAACTAGCGAACCAATTCTAGTTAGATTTCCGACCCATGAAAAACACATTAATATAATAGTAGCTTCATGATGAATAAACATTTGCCAGAAATCTTTTCTTTTCACATCGAAAAACTGAGAGAAACTTAAAGACCAGTAAAATGCCATTGATATCATATAATACCACCATACATCATTAGAAACTGGATGATATGGATAATCATAGTAACAATAATTAATGTCCCACAACCATGGTTTATCCCATAAAATAATAAGGCCATAAATAAATGAATATGTATAATATAAACATCGCCAACTGTAACAAAATAATTTAAAATTTTATCAAGTAATAAAGAGTTTGAAAAATATTTTATTAATAAATATACTTTCTAATAGAAAGCTAACCTGTTTTCACAAAATTTTGTAAGAGTCGATGGCTTATCCTGAGCACGTCTTAATCGCAACCATCTTTCTACTTGTCGTTCAGACCAATCTAATTGTTTAGCCAGTGCCAGGATCTTAAAAGACACCCATATATTACAAAAAAAAATCTATAACATTTAATTTCTCAGTTATTTTCATTAAGATTACATGAATTTGTTTCAAGGACCTAATATTAAACATATAATTTAAAGCTTAACAGATCCGTAATATATTCATCATAGTAATGTTATTTGATTTTATACAATTGTACAACAGATCATTTTTCTTACCAAATTAATTATACCAACTGAATAAATAAAAATAAGATACCTATTAATATATATTATTTCTGTGATTCTTACATGTGTTAAATGTAGCCTCTAAACGACCATTTACTAAAATTTATTTTGCTATTTCAATATGTAGATAAAACAAATTAGAACAGTATATAAATTCTACTTTAATTTTTATTGATATAAAATAAACTCACCTGTTTATGTTTAATTTGTCGCTTAACATAGGCTTTTTCTAATAGCTCGTTTGGTACTGCTTTCTTTGCTCTTGTATTTTTTATACCAAGAGATTTTCCAATAGGTCCAAAACAATACCTACAAAAAATTAATAAGGTATATTATTTAAAAGAAACCAATTATTTTTCTCAGTTAGAGAATTTAAAGAATATATAAATGAACAATGTATTATTACAATATATTAATTATTATAGACGTACAATCCTATTTATTTTAGATAGATAGCAAAATATATAAAAAGTCATTATTTTCTGTTTATCGAATGTGTTCGATAGTGTAAAATTTGGATACAAGAAAGAAAAGATATATAATATTAAATGAATAGAATAGTTACCTTTCTAAGGCATATCTAATTACTAAAAGAATTAATGCCATAGGTAAAGGATAAATTAAATGCTGATAATTAGCATATTTGTTTTCTGAATTTGGTTTAATATCGTCCCATGTTATGTTAGGCGGTAACCAAATATCAGTTGACCAAAAAGCCGATGACACGTTTTTTAATATATCCATCGTCGAAATGTCTGTAATTAATTATTCATATAATAACCTCATTAAATATTTTTCGTAGAATTATTAACTTGACATGATAAAACGATTGATATACACTTAAATTACCTTAATAACTAAATTTGCCCTATCTTTCTGTTCTTACACACCACCGCTCGAAGACTGCGCCCGTACCCGTACGTTTAACGCACCGCGTTCAATTTTTCTCGTAATTGTTACCTCGAAGTGAAAAAATACTTATCTTTTTTTTTTACGTGCTTGGTTGAAATTCACTGTTCAATGTACAATTAATACGTACTTTAGTTACACAATTATCATTCATAAATGTATATTAAGCGCGAGGTGTAATCATTTTGATAACGAACTTATCGCGGATAACCTCGACTATAAATTTCGATTAAATTTTATAATTATAATTTAAGTTATTACTTTGAATGTACTATTTTAATAAAGTAATGTAATATCAAAAATCATCATAAACAGTATCGAATAACTATAATTGTAACATATGTTTGTAGATTCAAATTCAAATAATTTTAAAATTAATATAACTATTGATATATAATATATATATAATGTATATAATTTTAACCTTTTTATGATATAAATATAATTAATCTAATAATTATATTGAGGTATATTTAAGATCTTTATACTAAATTAAAGTGAAATATTAAATATGATGCACATACACACATACATAAATACATACAAAATGCCAATCATAATATTATAGTTCAATTATTATATTTCTTTTATTATATATTAAAGACAGTTGTTTAGGTACTGCCTTTTATAGGTAATAAATATTACGAACACTTATGATTAATAGAATATTGTTTTAACAAGTTTTTAATTACTCGTTGATATATTGCAGCATTTTTTCTTTCTTGAACTCTCAAAAATTCTCGTTTTGCCATATTAATTCTTTTTGTTTTTCGTTTAATACCTGGTGTATGGACTAAAAAGGCACCATCAAGTATAACTAATCGATAGTTTAGAAGACACATCTCAAACATCTAAAAAAGACAGAAATAAATTTTAATATAAATTATAATATATTGTAAAGTTTCACCGTCTTTATTTGAAACAGATTATACATTTAAATTCGTATTATACAAATGAATTTGAAACTGGACTTATAGAAATTTATATTACACCTGAGTCATTTTATCTTGTCTGCCTTCCCAAGACATTTCTTCCATGTAAAGTGGATCATTACGTGTTCCAATAAAAACAGGTTCCCATCTATTATGCGGATATTCTCTTTTTGTAACGATAAGTGGTCTAACTTTGCCTGGGTCAGGTCTGAGTAACCACCTGGTGAGACCAGGAAACTTTTGGCAATGTGAACAAAGAAACCTATAAAAGGATGAGCACTTGTATTTTATCTAACAATGATGATAATAGTTATCAATAATAACATTGTCTATTTGGTTTCAATTCATGTGAATTCACAAACCTATGAAAATATACTGCTCTACCAGCTTCTATTGCTAAAAGCAATTCCTTTTTTGTTGAAGGTGGCTTCTGATTAGATTCTATCTCAAAAACAGGTACTACAAAAACGATGCCAGTTTTTGGTACTCTTCTACGGACGAGTTTCATGAAACCAGAAGCTAATTTCTCACTAGGAAGCAATTCAATATCTGATACTAGAACACGAGTAGTATTTGCTTGTATTCTAGCCACATTTCTGGCCACATTAATGGGATAGGTCATGCGTTTTTGGTTTCTTTCCGTTTCTCTTTCGCCTTTCTGGAGATCAGACGCGGCACAATCACCGTGATTTCGAGCAGTTTCTCTCAAAAGAGGTGGACTGTCCGCCGGAAATACCAAATGAATGGAGACCTGCGGTATTAACGAATATTAGACAAAATAAATATACTTGTAAACTGAAGATCTTTTATGAATTACGATTTTAAACACGTTCATTGTGAACTGAGAGCCATGGACACTAAGTAATATAAATAATTAATAATAATAATATAAATAATCATTAAAATGAGTGTAATATTTTGTAAATCTAATCATGGTTCTAGCGACTCGTTTTAAGGGCGGGTGCATGAGGAGACCTTGTACATTTCGGGTTCACATCGACAGGCCCGATCTAGGAGAGTAATGGCGATACCAGCGTCGAGACCAGGTGTGAAAATTGCCAAACTTAATGGTCCCTCCCATCTCCTGGCCAACTCGACGATTCCATAAACCTGATCAGCGGTGGCGTGAGTACAAAGGGTCACCTCGGGCAATTTCTTTCTCTCCTCGGTTCCGCGTAATACAAATGGTAGGATTCTGTAGGGGCTCTTCTCACCGATTTCCGGCCTCCGGATGACTGCGAATCCCGGATACGAAAGAACACGTGGTAGACCGTGGTACCATCTACAATAACTATCGTTCCTAGGTCGTTGACCCGCCATATATGTCCCTGCTACGAACGTCGGTCTTCCATACCGTGTATCGCGTTCAGAATTCGGATGACTGTTCGATATTAAAATTTCGTCGTTACCGATCATCAAAATAGGTAAGTAAAATACGCGATTGACCAATAGACGGCCAACGAAAATCAGAAGGAATGTTAGGCTCGACCAGATCAGCAACTTTCGACCAGAACAACGCATCCTTCTCTTGTCTATACAAGGTACCTTTCTTCAATCCGCACCGATGATCGTAGCCAAGAAAACGCTTTTCCATATTACAAACAAGCTCAATTCATTGAACTTAGGTTTCTGCGGTGTCGTTACAGCCGGAAGAGAGAAACCCTCCAGCTGCGGATCGATGTGGCGCAGGCGTGTTAAACTTTCATCTAATTTTATACAAGTTATAAGTTGAACTCTATAAAAAAGAAGAGAAAAAAAACAATGTTAGATCTATGAAATAAATGAAACGAAAATATATACATATATTATAATTAATCAAATTGATGTTCTTTATTTCTTCGAAAGAGAAAAGATATGATATTCAAATTTCATAATCAGCTTTTTTTATTAAAAATATACTTCGAGTTTTGCATCTCTGCAGCATCTGACCTTTCGAGAGTTGATGTATGTTTCATCTTATTTTCATCAATATTTATACCTAATATCTATGTGGGATCAATAACAGTATGTTTGATCGAAGAAAGTAAGAGTTTCGATTCACAATGAAATACATTTAAAATGTACGCGATTGATCGGAAGGTTGCGTTCTAATTTTACTACACCGATGGGAAATAGATTACTCTGCAACACCTTTCGTTGTAACATGCAACCAGTCAATCTCCATTTCTACTGGGGTCAGTAGTTCCTAAATTATACGAACAGTTGCAGTATACACCTGGTCGGTCCTATCGCGTATTCTGTTTCTTCTAACGTCATTAAGCTTTTACATTTCTATGAATCATGTTGATCGTCACCTGCGAAATCGAACAAAGTAATCGTTATTCGTTGAATAGTTATAGCTGCATAAATTATATACATAAGAAAAAAAATGTTCGTTGAAAGATCTATATCGTATGTATATAATTAATCTTTCGCTATTAATAGGTACTATACTATTTCACAATTGAAAATATTTTTTCTTCGCGCGTGTGCGAGACCGTGCGTATAAATGTTAATTATTAATAATTCACGCTCTCAACTGTGAAGGTGTTCAACAATCACAGGAATCATTTTGTTAGTTTCACCTTGCCGAGTTATGATTCGAGCAATAAAGTAGCCTTTACTCGACCTGTACTCAAAGTTCTTGAACTTGTTTTAATGGAGATGCGTTAAACATGAGGTAGAAGGTAAATTAGCATATTGCATTATTTATAATCCAACACGATCTCTAATTACTTTAACCCTTAATCCGAGATACTATAAAGGAAGAAATAAAATGAATATTCCATAAGATTATCACCTTCTCTAACATTTCCATTGATTGTACCTGTACCTCTACACGAAGGAGATGATTATAGCTGCTTTCATTATCCTTGAACTTCGAATGAAAGTGAATAGATTTAAATGGAAAATCACCGAACATCGTCTCGTAGCAGCTTATAGACAAAACACCCTTGACCTCCGTCGATGGATATATCCTTTTTCCAGCGCCACCGACTCTCGAGGGTGCATCGACGCCTGTTAGTAATGTGGTAAACGTTGGGAAAGTTGCCGTACGTTACCATCGTCCGCGATTGCATGTGTTAACAGAGAAAATGTTGGTCCGAAAACGCGGAAAACCGTTGGGATTAGTCGAATACAATGCTCTGCTCGTAGGAACTTGGTATATCCGAAATCGAAGAACGACGACCAGCATCGAGTTACGGAATTCCGTATAACGATGACGGAGCAACAACCAAATGACAAGGAAGACGATGAGGATGTGGTTTGCGGAATCGGTATGAGCTATTTTTTTTATACATCTATCTATGAATTTTTCTATTATTTCAAGTCGACAAAGTCGATGTACAGGTACATCTTTCAGGCAGGTTTCAAAAAATTCAATAAAATTTGTTTTTAGGAATTTTCAAGATAATCGATTCTCTTTGATTTAATAAGCATGTACTTTTTGACATCAATCGTTTATCACTCATGAATCACTGTTTTATTCACACCTGTATTTATAAGCTTCGTGATTTTTAATTAATTTCACTTCTATCCATCTGATAATCTTGAATTTATCAAATGTAAACAAGCATTTCAGGAATGTATACAGTTCAAGATATGTTATCGCTATTATATTTGGTACAGTCTGTGATAGGATTATAATAGTTTGATTTATTGTTGTCAGATACATCTACGACAATATCAGAAGAGACTTTTCCACGATACAAAACGCCGGTGCATTTACAAAAATCCGTCAAATCGGTTGCCATTCAAACGATAATCGGCCAACCATTGCGACTAAGAGTTTTACCATCCGTTAAAGACATTGTTCATGAAAACGAAACGAATTCAGCAGATGTAAAAGGATTTTCTAAAATATGGAAATATATTAGATTCTTAGGAAGATTATCCCTTTCTTTGTTCGGTAAAATAACATCTTATTTCTATCACCAGCGAAAAGATTAAATTAATCATTAATTCATGAAATATTTTTTTAATATAATTTCCATGTTGTAGGATTGTTCTGGTTTCTCATCTCCTGGGCAATCGTAGGTGCCATTGTTTTCTGCGCCATCGAAGGGCCAAGGGAACGTGAACAAGTAACAAAACTGAAAGATATGCAAAATGATTTATCAGTTAGCTTAGCAACGGAGTTAAGGCAATTGCGTACAGAAAAGGAGGAAGATCTAGAGCCACTTTGGAGCGTCAAAGTAGAAAAATATGTGGCGAAACACGAAGAGCTTTTGCTGAGGGCAGTTAATTCTGGATATGGTGAAAGTGGCAATAGTGGAGAACTTTGGACGCTTCCTGGTTGTATCCTTTTTTCTCTTTCACTTCTCACTACTCTTGGTAATTCAGATCTCCGTATTTTCTTATTATTCGTTAACCCTTTCGCTGCCACGGTGGTCCCATGGGACCGGGGCTTGTCTTTTCATTTGGGCCATGGTGGTCATCAGTGACCAAAGAAAAATGTCCTATTGGCAAGATAGTACCGTTATTTTAATTTATTTCGCACCTCTTTGCCATTATAAGATTTTCAATATGAAATTTCTGGCCCACTGGTGCAAGTTAAAAAATTCTCGTAGCAGCGAAAGGGTTAAACTATTTATTAGTTTTACATACATATGTTATCATTTCATTTACTTCATAGGTTTCGGTGCTCCCGTTCCACGTACAACAATCGGTCGTACGGTAACCGTTATTTTTGCAGCAATTGGTATACCTGCACATTTCCTTTTGATCATGAATGTCGGCCTTCTGTTAGCTATTCGATTACAGAGATACGCCATATCAAGGAAATTTGATGAATACGATCAAAAGGATCCGAAATATTTAGCACCGATACCCAAATGGGTTAAAATAGTACCTTTCGTTTTTGGAGGTAATTATAAAATCATATCAGATATTTCTCCTCGGACCCCCGAAATCTCAGGGCCGGCCCTGCAAACCGAATCCTACATCATATAACGGGTAGAATTCACTCGCTGGCTACCATGACGACCGTGACGCAACGAAAGCGTGACGTTAACGCTCCGTAGACGATCATCAACCATTCCTTTATATTGCCTTCTGCAACGGAAGTATGTAGTAAGTCTATACAACGCGATTATGACAGCAAGTATCAAAGTTCGGAATAATTCCTCCGTACATCTTTGAAAAATTAATGAGAGCCCTTTAAAAAACCCGTAGAGCTACCACAGAATTCCGACAGGCGGCCGGATCCGACCGTCGGAACGTGTGTAGCCGCCTTAACGGTTATCCTTACCGACCGTGTCAGACGCGTAGCGTTGCATGCACGACAGAAGTATAATTCATTAAACATCGCGAATAAGCAACTTATTTAATCGGATTATAATATGTATATATGTATATATATGTAAAGTATAGTTATTCTTCTTACGTGGCTGTTTTTTAAGAAATAGTACTTATCGACAATTGCCAACAAGCTTGACGTACGCAGAATATAATCCATGAGGGGAGACGGGTGAGAGGGAAGCCCGAAAGGAACTTGGCCATTTCTGGTTTACATTTACAGACATTGAACGTGTCAGACGCGTAGCGTAGCAGACATGACATTTATTCCTCGCAACGTTATCTAATAACAGAAGCTCCATATTTAACGTAACGTAGCTGCACAGACGACGACGACACAGACAACAGACACGCCCCGTACCAATACGACGATATTCTTACGTGAAATATTTTGTCTGTGCTGGTACGTGTCTGTGCTTGTTTGTCCCCGTTTGCACGGACAGTGTGAATACTGATTTTAGATCGTACAGACACGGGTTCTTAAATAATCGTGCGGCAAAAGTTTTTATAGAAACAATGGATAATTTAAAATTAATTGATTTAGTTAGAGAATATAAGTTTCTCTATGATCCAAGTAATAAGTGGTACAGTGACAATCAAAAGAAGGATATAGCGTGGAAGGAAATTTCAAAGCATCTCAGAGTGCAAGGTAAGTATTTTTTTGTTTTGTTTTTAATAGATTTAATTATGTATGTAATTATGTTTTTGTTAATGAATTGAAAAACATTGCAAACTTGTTTCCGTTTCCTTGTTTTGATATATTTCTTATACTGCATGACAAGATAATGTTGTTTTCATCTAAGAAATAAATCCCGCTGAATGTGATAAGTTTATATATGGGAAATAAACGTCGTCATTACACGTTTCGGGATTTTAAGACTGGATAGTACTCGCTAATGCAGGGCCAGCCCTGGACCTTGGGGGGCCCGGGGCCCCCGTAAGACGATTTGCATCTAAGAATGCAAGAAGAGTAATGTTTACTTGAATATTAATCGATGTAAATGCAAATGTAAATTAGTTATACAAACTTTAATGTTTATTTTATCAATTTTATTTGAGGTACTTTTTTTTATCTATGTAATATATCTGAAGGGGCCCTTTTTAGGAGCTCGCCTCGGACCCCCGAAATCTCCGGGTCGGCCCTGCGCTAATGAATAGTTAAACTAGGCTCTTCCTGGTTCTCCCTAGACTGTCTCTGATTCATTTTGGTGCTCCCTAGATTGTCCCTAGTTCTTGGTTCTCCCAAAAGAAACCTACGTTATAGCCGAATATCCACGCTATAGAACCTACGTTGGTCAAAAATAGGCATACTAATACTTATTACTTTTTGTTTTAGAACAAGACTGCAGAAAAACTTGGGCCTTATTGCGAGACTCCTTCAGGCGTGCCATAAAGAAACAGAAAAAGAATAGCCAAGCGAACGTAACTTGCAAGAAATGGAGGTATCAAGATGAGATGTCGTTTCTAATACCGTTTATGAAGGAAAGATCTACTCTTTGCATACTGACACCTCAAACCGACGAGCACGATGATTATGAAGTTAATTTGGATAGTGAAAGTTCTATCCCATCTCTAGATTATACATCCGATAGAGTGTCAACAGACAACAACCCATTCAATCTGAGTACAGCAACGGCCGTGGTGCGTTCAACTAAATGCCAACGAAATAATTCATTTAAAAATCTCTCGAGCGAAGAAACATTAATGAAATACGTATTAGATAATAAAAGGAACTGCGACGACATTGAACAGTTCTTTGCCAGTATGGCTACGACAGTGAAATCTTTTCCGCCGCGAGAAAGAGCTATAGCAAAAGCTAAGGTGTTTGAACTTATTTCCAAAATGGAAATAGATATTCTAAGCAATCCATCTACTTCTGATAACAAACCAACGATTCCCTTCTAGTCAAATGACACTTATGAAAGGAGTTCTTGCACTCCTTCCTCTTTTAACTCGTTCACTGCGGACGTTACAGGTCTGCTACGGCTGTGATTTTGGAAATTATAAGAAATAATGTTATTTTTATATGGATATATATAAACATATCACTATTTATAGATGATTGATAAAAAAATATTGAAATTTTTAAGTTTACATTATTAATATTATTTTTACTTATCTGAATGTCTTTAAGTCTGCAGCGAACGTGTTAAGTCACCGATGTGTGATTTTTTAAATATAATATAATAGTATATTTTTCTTTATAAGATATAAAAATAAATCTGTTCTACGTTGAACAAATGGCTAATTGTTCTTTCTATAATAATACTTGGTTAAAAAATGTTTCCAAGCAATTCTTCATCACTCACCTTATATTTCTATATTCTTTATCTACGAAGAGTGGAGGTTCTATGTTAGGCTTTCCTTGACACTCCCTTGGAGTTCTTCCAGGTTTCCTCAAGATCCAAAACAAACCGGAAAGCTTCCGTTACACCCAACTGCTTCGTTAACAATGTCGTGTCTGGTACGTTCAATGTCGGTAAAATATGTAGCGGGACAGGCCCCTGAAGTAGGCCACCAGAACATCTTGGCTGTTTTCGGTGCTCACCCCCTATAAACGGTTTAAATGTTAAAATTTAATTCTAGAGACATAGTACAAATGAAAACTAGTTTTATTATTTTTAATTATAGCCAGTTACTATCTGATGGGAATTGTGTGCTTCGGAATAGCCAGATCCAGACCGATCGCAGCAAGCGTTCTGTTCCCTTTAGATTTTACTGCTGCCGGTGGTCTTTCAACTATCGTTGGCCATGTACGAGTATTGTATGGTCTTTATCTCGAAGGTGCAGTCACTATTGCAGCTTTTGCAGTTGCCGTATTGCGTGTATCAGCTACACAGAACTTGACCAATATCGGTCTCAAATACGGTTTACTAATAGAAGCTTAATGACTTTTAACAAAATATTTTAATTACAGTTTGTTATTGTTCGTATCTTTATTCGTAGTTGTTATACGAAAAGCATGGCATAAACTTATTGCATACTTTAATATAGTATGAAGTATAGCATCGAGTAAAGTAAGCATACCTAAGATGGATAGCGATTCAGTGAAACTTCTACGGAGAGGAATGGAAGCCTGTGGTAAGGGATGCCCATGGAGAGGATCAAGAGCCCTTGTATGTAACACAAATAATAACAAAATTAGTAAATTGAATTAATATCACATTGAAATATATACACATATTAATTAATTATAATGCATTCCAATGATTGTTATAATTATATATATAATGTTACATTGTTAGACAATTAATTATTTATTACCATCTTTATAAGAAGTAATATATACATTTAGTATAAATAAATTTAATTGTCATATAAGTCTGGTACGCAACTAAATTACATTTGGAATCATTGTGTTGTTTTATAAAAGATATAAAAAACAAAACATTAAATGCAAGAGAAAGTATAAATATACTATGTATTAAACGAAAAATAAGGTGCAAAAGAGCACAATATTTTTATCACACAAGTTGTTTATGTAAAATTTTGTACAAATTATTAAAAATAATTATTATTTTGGATAGCATGGATTAAAGGACGTAATGATAAAACAATGATTAGAAACGTAACGATTTGCGTAATTTATTACACGAATAATATATATATATGTATATCATTAACGTGGAACTGTAACTATCAATCTTTGCTGCATACCTTGTTTGGTTGTATCAAAAAAAAAATTTCTGTATATATGGGATAAGCAATGATCCCAATCTATGTTTTTAATAATGACAAGAAACTGCAGTCAATCTCATTTAAATGTAAATAACATTTGTAATGTCAATATATTAAATCTTGTTGTACACCAATTATTTGCTTTTACTTTGACTTTACTTCTTTTAT
Organism: Osmia bicornis bicornis; assembly: GCF_907164935.1. NCBI lineage: Eukaryota > Metazoa > Arthropoda > Insecta > Hymenoptera > Megachilidae > Osmia > Osmia bicornis. The sequence goes on from NC_060226.1 coordinate 1,236,785, forward strand.
AGATGTTACAAAGGACTAATTCTAATGAGAAATCTCTAACGATTAAACTAAAACTTTAAGACACTTCTCGTCTTCGAGGTGCGTCATCGTCTTCATCACTCCTACGAGTGTTCTTTATTCTGGTTTTATTAAGGGGTTGATCTCCTGGACCTTGGGGTTCAGAAGTTGAACACTGGCTATTGGGAACATTTTTGTCCCCCAATGCTATTCGTATAGATTCCACCAAATGCAAAGGACCGGTATAACTTTGCTTCGAACCTATAAATGCAAAGTATAGAAATTTTTTACCTAATATACTTTTATTCTCATTTTAACGTATCAAATTTGTTACTTTCTTTTAGAAATAAATTATAATCACTATTGTGCGATTTTATGTCCCCGCTAAAGATTCACTCACCTACTTTTAATTTATCCAAATATAGCTTTCTTGATTTTTTTAAGTAGACCGTCATTTTCAACATTTCCTTCATTTTCTGGGTATTGTCTCGCTTGAGTTTTTACCTTCGGACCTGCCGCGCCTAAAAAAGTATATATAATCTAATGATAAAAGAATGTAATACAACAGTAGGCAAAAACAAACACTCTATTTAACCTACTAAACAATTTGTTAATTCTTTTCACAGTTCAAAAACGTGTACTTTAGTTATAATGAACGCTAATGAAACGCATACATAAATTTTTACATCATTTATTTAATTAGCAAGGTCAGGTACACGTAAGAAAACTCAAGCGACACACAAATTTTACGTGATTCGATGGGAAACGAGTCATTTAAAAAATGTTACGTAAAATATTCAGAACTTTCAAAAAATATTAAAACATAACTTACATATAAAAAAAAGGCAATGTGAAAATTCACACATTTTAGTTCTCCCATAATTAACAGAATCTTCATTATCATGTTTCATCATATTTATTCTTACCATCTGTTTTGTACGTTATGCCATGTATACTTCCAGGGGTGTCTTCTTCAAGTTCAGCGTAAGCTTGGAGCAATGCTAACTGTTTATCATTTAATTTTCCAGGTACAGCAATTTTAATGTTCACGTAATGATCTCCGTATCCTGTGCCATCCACTTTTTTTATTCCTTTACCACTAAGTCGAATTTTAGTATGGGACGAAGTACCGGGTCGAATTTGTATTGTGTGATCCTCGTAAACACCTTCTATTCTGATTGTACCACCAAGTATCGCTTGTGATATCGAAATTTGAGCATCTGTGTGTATATCTGGACCATCTCTTCGAAAGTATTTTGACTTTTCCACCCGGAATGTTATAAATACTTCTTTGTTACCCACAGCCATTCGAATTGTTTGACCATCTTCAACACCAGCTGGAACTGGGACTGTCACTTTTTTGCGTTGTATCTATTATTAATAAATTTTGTATATAGTAAAGCTATTACATTTAGATATCCAATCGACATATTGATATATAAAATATATGTATACCGATTGTCCCTTTCCTTCACATTCGGTACATGGGAATTTAATAAACATTCTGGTACCATGACAGTAACGACACGTAGAACGCATCACAAACGGACCAGTACTAATCGTTTCCATTCCAGTTCCATTACAATATTGGCATCTAACTGCTTTCGTTCCCGGCTCGCATCTCGACCCTAAACATTTTTGGCAAGTGTCTAATACGTTTAACTGGACATCCTTATTCACTCCTCTGGCAGCTTGAGAAAACGTTAAATTCATAACAACCTTAAAAAAGAAAGGATTAAGTTATTGCTAAATGATGTACAAGCAATTAAAAATTTAATAAAATATATACACACCTCTTGAGCTGCACCAAAACCAAACTTTGATTCAGCAAAGTCTTCAAAATCACCGAAAGTACCACTTTGAAAGCCAGCATCTCCAAATATTTTTCTAAATAAGTCCTCTGGATTTACCGATGATCTGAACTGCCAACTTTGGCTAAAGTCTTTGGCACGACCACCGCCTCCGCCTTGTCCCATTCCCATTTGTTCCGATGTTGATCCCCATGTATCATATTCTTTCCTTTTAGTGTCATCGCTTAGTACTTCGTAAGCTTCAGAAACCTCTTGAAACTTTTTACTAGCATCTGGATCTCCTTTATTTGTATCAGGGTGATACTTTTTAGCCAACTGATAGTAAGCCTTTTTAATATCCTTTGCTGAAGCATTTTTGGATACACCCAATATTTCATAATAATTACGTTTTAAGAGTTTGCTAGTTACGTGTATGCCTCTTTGAGGTTGAGTTAAATTTCCTATTGTACCTACAATTAAATTTATAATATTTCGAGTTAAAAACACATTTTCATAAGGAATCAAGAGAAATATAGTATTATATACTATTGAAAGTATTATTATATTATATAGAAACAAAGTTTAAGTAGAATCAATCTACCTTAAAACACGGTATAAACAATAGTTGCTGATAAGGCGAAGAATGAACATGTGTCTTAAAGTGTCAGGTTATAACCCATTTTATAGTTCATTTAATGAAGTTCCAAGAAACAACTAATAAGACGCTTATAATGGGTTTTACGATTCGAAATAAGACATATTTATAGGACATTAAAAATACTTATTATGTGTACAAAAACAGAATAAAAGTGAAATTCTTGAAAAAAGCATGATGTAATCTGTGCTTTTCGTAAGCAGAAGTGTACATTACATTTTTCTATTTTCCTTGAGTCCCACTTGCCGACACTCCATACTACTGTTGTAATAGATCGGTGACATGTTCGACATCTTTGTACAATATCACACGAGAATTTATTTAAATTACTATTGTTGATTAAATTAATAGCCTTTGGTCGAAAAACTATTGCCAGTCCTTTGCCGGTCGCCATGTTGCACAAGAGACGCATGGCCGTGTCACGTGACATATGGAGAATATAACAACGTGCTTTCTAGAAACTATTTGCAAAGATATAAGTTTTACATAAATATACATACATTAAATATATAGAACTTTATGTTATCTATCTAACCTACCTTAAATCGACATGTAATTTACAATACATACATACGCACGTGCGCGTATAGAAGGCATTTTTATAGAAAGTTCATTATTAACTATCAGGCAATGACTACAAATTTAACAAGACTGGACGTAGTCACTGACTGGACATGTGTGTGGTATCAAGAGGTCTTGAATTTTTGCCTTGAAAACGAGTGCGTTCTGCTCTATCCTAGTATAAAAATGTGAAACACTTCGTGAAACACTACCAGTCTAACACGTGTTAACGGTAACAACAGATTGTTTCGATATGAACGATTATACCCTACCATTGTCAGTCAGAGGTTCGATAAATTAAACATAAAACTTTGTTTGAATTTGATTTTGAATGTAACAATATTATACTGTAAATACATACATATATCTATAAACCAGTGATTAATTTTCTTTCAAAGTTTTAATTTTTAGAAACATGATATTAACCAGTTCAATCTTTAGTACGGTTCTATTACGCGGGCAAGGAAATTTTTAAACAATTTGGAACAGCGCCATCTAGTTCATGGGATCCGAACTAACAAGCTCTAGAGAAAATTCACTGCAAAAGCACCCTGTCGATAAAATTTTATATCAAAAATAAAATTTTCGTAATACGTCCGCAATGTGTTAATAACGCAACAGATTCATATTCTTATATATATATATATAATTCGTTTTAAAAATAAAATTTAAATGGTATAAATAATGAGCTGTGAAGAAAAATAGTAAATAAAAATAATACAAGGAATATATGTATTGTTATACGAGTAAATAAATAAAAATAATAAGTTTGCTTCTTACTTACAAACAAAGTCTTTTAATTGCAACGAATTTACGAAACGTTTAAAGCTGGTATTACTTTCAACATTTCTTACTATGTTTATTTTGCCATTGTGATTGTACTATAATACGTGGTACATACACATATGAAAAAATAATTGTACAACATCGAACATGTAGTAAACGTAGGTTTCTCCGGGTTCGAGGTCCACAGGCTACCAACACCTCTACTCCGACGATCCGAGGGGAATGACGATACATTTAAGGGTTAGTGCCCCCCCCCCGCTTAGGTACAAACGTTCACGCGGGAAAATTTGAGTATTGTTCATGTACTCAATGTTATATTCAATAATTCAAAATTATATTATCCTATTTTTCTCAATGACTTTTAAGATTAATATCGTCGAAATGAAGATTTTGAGAATCTCTGTTTCCCCTGTAACGTCAGTTACCCTAAGAAAGCCTATTTTGTTCGATGCTGTATCGCTTTTCGTATATAAAAGAAAAAATTAAAATTATCGCGTAATACCGGCATTTAAAGAATATTTCTAAAATTTATAAACGTAACTTTTATATTATGTACTGTACGATTTTAACATATCATACAAATACAAGATGGGCTGTTAGTTATTAATACCGTTTCGTTAACTTCTAGCCCATTCCGTACAACTTCACTACTTATTATTGTTTTTGTTTTTAAAAAGTTGTAGTTATATATTTTTAGTAGTATGTAATCAATGTGAAAACGTGAACAATATTACCGTTTGTATTACAATAGGTGCAAGTGTATGTTACGAAATAATTTAAAATGAAAAAAATATTCGCAATAACTCACGCTATATACATAAACATAAGGAAAAAAAAAGAAATACATAAAATATGGAAAATGAAACTATCACCTTATAAAACTAATATGAACATCGAGCACATCTAACATAAGACAGTGTGTTAAAAGTAATGTAATTTAATTATATTAACAGTAAGTATATTTATATCATAAGATATGGTGTATTTGAAATTCTGAGCTTTTTAAACAAAACATTTTTCAAATAATTCGAAAAAGTATAGTAATCATCCTAACGAAGAATTTATCAGCTTTTTGCTTTTTACATAAATTTCGTTTCATAAAAGATGTATAACATTCTTCATTATTTTTTTTCTTTAATGAAACTTAAAACGTCGAAAGATCTTTAATAAAGATTGTCTTTTAGAAAATGTCTAAGAATCAAAATGAAAATAAAACAATTATAAGAATGTTTCAAAACGATTGTTCAATCATACACATAATCTTTTGGTAAAATTATTATTATTATAAAATTTTTTATTTCATGTAGTATACTATTTTAATCTAACAAATTTCAGCTAGGTTTGGAACTGTTCAGATGATACAAATACTTTTTTTTTCTTCAGCATTTAGTACATAATACAATTTGTAATTCTGAATAAAAATAATGTTTAAATAAGCTTAATGTTATATTTCATAGAACAGAATATATTTTTCTCATGCGAATATTCCTTTCTTACAATATTTCTCGCTATTAAATAATGTTTCATATGCACAAATCTACACGATGCCATTTTGATTGGCCATTATTAACTGCACTGGCAGATATTTCATTATTAAGTGATCTGTTATCGTTTATTTTAAACCGAGCGAAAAAAGTTCATTGCGTTTCGTTTGTCGCTAACCTGTATTGTTAACTGTTAATTACTAATCAAACTAAATCAAAGATTCACGTCATAACAAGGACATAATACATGTACACCGAGCTTCTTGTCGGCTTTTATCCTTCATCGATTTTGTCGTATAAATAAAATTCATCGAGATACAGAAAGTGCTATTACATATTAATTTTGCTAGCAATATATTACTATGATTAGACTTCTTTTATGGTACACATGAAAAAAAAAATGCGCATACCATTATGGTACTGCACACTTTTTTTCTTTTTTTTTTTGAAATAACAATACAATGCTTTTTTTCTTTCGCTCTACAATACATATATAATAGAAGATTATCGTCCTTCTTTTTCACCGTTGAAATAATTGTTAAATAGCTTAATTTACATGTACAGAAAGTCTTTTTCCTTCAGTATTGATAATCTTCTTTCTCTTCTAATATAATTAGAAAAATGATTGCAAAGTAAAACTTTTAATTCGCGCAGAGTGTCAAGTTATAAATAATTTATATTTACACTTTCGCTTTGTTCTTTCAAACATTCATATACCTGTGTGTATAGCGCGTATACACATAAGTATATACATATACACGCATACAATCGTTCATACACAAATGCTTATATGTCTGCATACACACGTTCATACACGCGCAAACATACACATTAGAGAAATACTCAGGCACACTTATATATGTACATATGTATATAATTTAAACAAGATTCGTACGATTCTTTGAATAGATTAACGTATTCATTTATATACAATGCACAGCAATAATACGCTGATCCGTTTAATTTCTGATCACAAATTTGTACAAATTTTGTTTGTACATATCATATTGGTCACCTATTCTATAAATATTTATTCATCTTTTTTCATTCTTAGCAATACATGAGACGCCCTGGGTTTCATTTTCTTTTATAGCAAAATAATCTTTGCGATTCAATATTAGAAAGTGCTTTTAGACGATAAATACTAACTTCGTAGTTTAAATTTTCTTGTTAAGACTAATTACGTGTACAATTGCATGAAAACGATAGCAAATTTTGTCAATTACTAACAATTCTAACTGGTCTTTGGATAAAACACGACAATTAGTTCTATTCTGGTAATGTCTGACACATTGTATTCTTTTTTATAATTTAATGTATTGATACTAGGGATGTGCGGGTATCCGATATTACGGACTCGGACGGGCTCGGAAAGGATCGGGCGTACGATACATGTGTGCAGTCGGGTAGCCCGACTATTTCGGGTTCGGTCGGGTACAGTCGGGCTGAACCGGACGAGCTCCCGCGGGCCACGGCCCGCGATCCAACTTTCGTGTACTTGTTAATACTTGCAATAAGTATGTGCAAAATCTGTTTTATATGGAATTTTGAAATAAGATCATTTGGGAGTTCGTCCGAATCTGCCCGACTGTACCCGACCGAACCCGAAATAGTCGAGCTACCCGACCGCACGCATGTATCGGACGCCCGACCGAGGCCGCCCGATGTTTTCCGAACCGACCCGACTAGTCGGGCCGCACATCCTTAATTGATACGCGTCTCATATTTCTGTAAATTCGAATGTAAATTTACTATACTCACATTAGTTTGAATCCATACATTCGAGACCGTCAGCATGTAAGCTCAACTGTGCAGACTTTCCACGTCTAATCTAACAAGTAGATTGTACTACAGCTTAAAATAATGTTCATCTTTTCACGTTGACACGACAGTACTTGTAGTCGTAGTCGTCGTCGTCGTCGTCGATTGAGCCACCGTTGCCATTGTCATTAAAGTTAACGTAGTACCAAGAGCATTTTGCTCTGAAGTTCCTGGAACAATATCCTTTTCAACACACACTTTTTTCGATTCTTTCCGTTCGTCAGAAGAACTTGACTTCCTTTTGTGATTCGAACTCGACGAATGAGAACGACTCAATGCCGAATCAGCCGACCGATTACCGGACGACTTCTTCTGTCGATCCCTACTACCGTGGCTATGATGTCCGTCTCTTCTTTTCTCAGATTTCCTTTCACTGTCTTTATTATCTGCACGATCACTTTTATTAGAAACATTATAATCTCTCGGTAACGAAATCATTTTTAAAGTATTCCCTTTACTACTACTATTACTACTACTACTTTCTCCTGTTTTATTCTCGGATTTATTAGACTGAGGGCTACGATAATGATGCCTTTTGTGATCTTTATCGCGTCTATCTCGATCCCTTTTGTCTTTATGCCGTTGATTTCGAGAACTCTTATCGTTTCTGTGCTTTCTTTTAGATTCTGAATGTATCGTATGTACATCCGATGAAAATTTCGACGAATTCTCATCGCTACTACCATTTCTTCCGTTACTACTACTGTGTCTTTCAGTTTCTGTTGACGCCGATGTAGATATGATCGAAGAACAAGAAGAAGAACTAGCAATTTTTGTTACCGGTATCGAACCTTCCTCGCAGGAATTATCAGTAGTCGATGTACAAACCTTTTCATTTTTTGCTCTTTCCTTGGCTTCGTCCTCAGCCATTTCAATAAGCGCTTTCACCGCATTTTCGGTAGCGCATTCCATTTTTGACGTGAAAGCCATCGTGGTTTCCATCTCCAGTAATTGACAATATCGTTCTACTTTTGTCGTATCCTCTTTGTACTTTTGTTCGGCAATTTCAAAACTTTCTTTATGAATTTTTTCTAGCACCTCTTTCGAAGCCTCCGCGACGCCAATCCGTAGTGACTGACAGACTTCTTCAACGTCAGTTTTTGACTTATATATCGCAATCTCTAAAGCCTTGTCGACAACTTCTGTTGCATACGTTTTTGCGATCATTTGCCGTTGAGCTAATACGTCCTGCTCAAGGATAACGGTGCTGCCACAGTCGGTAATATTATGCTCCGTTGAACAAAGCTCCGAGGAAGTCAATTTTTTACTATCCTTCGAAGAACATCCCGAGATGTCATATTTATTTATTGACTTAGATTCGAGAACATTTGAAATGCTTTCTTTCACCGATGCGCTATTACTGCTAGATCGACCGTGATGACTACGATGATGATTATTACAATCATATTTCTTTTTCTCTCCGGAATGACTACTATTACTACTGCTGTGAGAATGATGACTGGATTTTTCATTGGACCGTCGACGATCTTCGTGTTTTCTATCAGATCTCTTGTCATTCCGTTTCTCGTTACTTTTTTGTTCTGCTGTATTATTCTTAGTACATTTATTATTAAAAATACTCGAACAATTATCATTACCCCCTCTCGAATTCTTTCTCTTGCTCGAAATCGAAGAATGCCTCGAGTGATCTCTACTTTTACGTTCCTCCTTACGTTTTCCGTGATGATCTGATTTCTTCAAATTTCCTTGATACTCAGCAGCTCTTTCTTTCGCTTTCTTCTCTTCGAGCGAATCCACGCGTTGACGATTTGTATTTTCCTTCTGTTCGTCCCCTATATTAGCAGTCTCTAAAAGTTTCTTATCCTTTATACGATGAGACGATTCGTTCCCGACACGTCCATGTCTAACGCTTGAATTATGCTGCGAGTCTGGGTAATACTGTTTTAATCTGACATGCCAGGCTATGCTCGAGACTGCAGAAACTGTTCTAAACTGATGAATTATGTTACGTGGTAAAAAGTAAATGTCATTGTCGTATAAATTTATTCTAGCATAGCGAATACCCTGTCTACGCAATTGATTCAACTTAGCATCCTCGACCCATTGTACACATTGTGATATTGGCGGTTCGTGAAGGTCTAGCTGCAATTTCTCAACTAGCTCAGGAAAATCAGCAGCATAGAAAGCCACAACGTCTTTTGTAATTCTGTTATACTCTGATGGTTGCCCACCATGAACGGCCTTGAGTATGCCAACCGCAGCTGTCGTCATTCTATCCAATCCATGGCCTACATGATCAGCGTGAGCCTTTGTACGATCCTCGAACATGTATTCACGTGCTTCGCTAAGACGTGGTAAATATTGTAGATTTCGTAATTCGTTAATGCCTGTTCTACGTCTCTTGCATGGACTTTTGTTGATATCCGCTGTTGGGACTAATTGTTCACCCGGTCTAATCCATAGAATTGGACCGTCATTTGATTCTTGAGGAGTATCCATTTTTACAACAGACAGTGGTCCCCAAGGCATGGTCTATAACAAGAACGGGGTAAAGAATATTACGCACTTATATATGCGTATAAACATTAAAATGGTATCTTAAACAATAACGCAGTTTGTATTTACCAGTTTTAAAAATGGATTTTCTTCTAACTTCTGCAGAAGATCCGGAAAATATCCACCAACTTCTTCGTGAACAGTACCCACGAGACTTATTTGGTGGAGAGGTCCGTACCTAACAGTACCATTACTGTACGCTTTACAAACTTGTTCCTTGTATTGAATCATTGTTGTAGTTTCTATATCACTGCTTCTTCCTAACACACCGTTTTTAACGGTTAACGTAGGATAATTATCTGCCATGTAATCCAAAAGATCAGGAAGATATGCGGCAGAATTATGTACTATTCCCATAACGTGATGGGCATAACCGTTTTCGTCTTCACCAAAAACTACCTGTAATATCGAAACTATTTTCCTTATTTGCTTTTTCGAACGATTATTATATTGATAGCAGCGATACCGTTTAAAACTAATTATAATGTACTTAATTTATTCTTAAATTATTTATCTATGTTTACGTACTCTGAAATACTCTTGAGCTAATTCTTCTATTTGTTCACGTGACAATGTATCAATTTCATCTTGATACATATGTACAACAGTGGCACCGCCGTTAGGATAAGTTTCTATATGAATGTACTTTTTATACTTTAGGCCTTCTAACAATTCATTTTTTACCGGTGCATTGTGTAGCATTTTATAATTTTTCGTTTGTAAATTTAACCTGAGATTTTCGTTTGTAGATTTTGAGAATGGTTGAGACATTGGTTTATTACTTAACGAAACGATACTACGATCTCGTTTACATTGTACACCAATGCTTGCTCGTTTTATTTTACTTCGCTTGTAACATCGCGAACAATAGCGTCGTTCATTGTGTTCCTTGCTTCGTTTCTCTCGTGACGACGAGTACGATTTAGAATGTGAATTCGAGGAAGTAGAGCCAGCACAGTTTATCGGTTTATCATGGGACAATACAGTATCTGTACGTCCACCTATTGTCACAGGTATATTATCACTAGCCCATTCAGATTTGAGTATACTCAATTGCTCTTGAGTATCAGTCAATTCTGTTTTAATTTCAACCTCTGATTTTACTTCTCTGTGAATAATATCCGTTTGTTTATCCATCTTTTCTTCTTCGTTTGATTTTATTTGTTTAACGGGAACGTGTTCGTCGGTATTTTCTAATTGTCCGCAAAACGAATAAGACAGATTTTTATTCATTTTAGCGGCTAAATTATTTGTATTCTCTGCGTCATATTTTGCTGTATCCATTACGATAGTTGAAATCGTAATTGGCGACGCCATACTACTGGGAAGAGTTGTATTAGGAGTATTCGGACTATCAGAAACTCTTGGAGGATAATCTGGACTTCTTGGACTGCTAATCATTTCACCGCTACTCTGAGGACTTTCCCCTAATTGAGGCGTGTTACTGTGTTCGAAATTTATACATCCTTCTAATTTTGTTGGCAATGCGAGCATCCCACTAGATACAGTTGTATCTTTGTTACATATTGAATCGACCTATTAAATAACAAATATATTAGTTATGATTGTCCAAGTTTCGTGAAGTAAATTTTATATTTTCATATAATTTCTTGTAGATGCATACATGGACAGGATGTTGAATTGGTTCTATCAATGTTTTTCTTAATTCATTGTTGCAATAATCCGGATTCCCTATAATATTGATTTAAGTAATTAAAGTATATACAGTAATTATTCTTTTAGATAATTTATAAAATTCTCATATACTATATATACATGTATACATATATACGTGCATACATATATCACGGATTCACTGTTTCAACACTTTATCTAGCATTGGATTTTATTAAATTAGATTTATTTATATTCAGTCTTTTGTTTACGCTATAATCAATGTTACATAAACAATAATATATTATGTCTGTTAAATTAATTGTAAACAATATCTTCATCTATATATACAAACATCAACATAAATTTTATATCATATGTAATTCTTAATCTTTAAATATATTACGAGTAAAGATATAAATATTTATTTAACAGTAAATAACAACGAAAGATATTACCGTCTGGCTGTTCAGAAATACAGGCAATACTATCCAGATCATTCTTCTGGCTGGACATATTGTGTGCCTCCACGGGTGATATATGTAATTTAGCGTTGACAGTAGGTTTATAATTATTATGATCTTGCACATCACCAGAGGAGCTCATGAAAATTATATTTTTTTGTAATTCCTTTTCTTCCGTGTTTGCGTTAAACGATGACGCTGTAGAGAAAATCGTGGGCGTCTTGGTAGAATGTAAAGCGAGATTGTCCGAAAAATCGTTTGTCTCTTTAATAACACTATTCCACGTTGTTCTCGGCACTTTTAAACTAGTTGTTTCCGTTTGTATTGGTTCAAATACTTGCTGAATCGTGTTATTTACATCACATCGTTCATTTGACACAATACCCGTACTAGTTTCGGATGCCATCTTGATTCTGTGAGCAATGTCCTGAACATAACGATACTACGCAACATTTGATTGGATATTTCTTAGCCGCCTTTCGAATAGACCTTATTCTATTCGTCTGAAATCGGATAAAGAGTGGGGGTAAAACCAGTAGATATAGAGGTACCATGAAGATTTTTATTCATTCCACTCTTCTACCGCCAATCTTGTTTCCTTCGCAATTTTTTGATTATAAAATATATCATAGCTCTTTACAATTCTTATGTTATGTATTACATAGTTATAGACATTTCAAATTACAATGTTAATCATTTTGCAATAAAAGATTTGATAAAAATTATTCTTCGTGAATATTTCATTTTATCGCTAATGTTGAAACTTTAATTAAATTTAAATAACATTTGATAATAAATAAATAATGATGTTTAATGGCCTTGAAACTTGAAAATGATACTGATGCAAATACTTTTCAGCTTATACGAATTTTATAAATATTTATCTTGAAGTAGAAAAGTCTTATATTTTATTTATTAATATTTTCATACATGAAATTTCTATAGTTTTATCGTGTTGCCATCAATCGATAGCTATTCTTGTAATTGTATGTTTAATGGCATTGTTTATTATTTCATAAAAATAGGTAGCTCAGTTGTTAAAATATTTTGTTATTTATCTATTGTAATTATATAAACTTCCAAATGTCAAAATGTATAATTTTATATTAAATACCATTTATGATTCGAGTAAAAAATTTATTTACATTCATATTTATGAAAATTCCCATCCAGGATTCATTTCTATACATTGTTTAGCTGCGAAATTATTTTATTCTATTTTTCTTCATTTTATTATAAATACATTATTACCATCATCATCTTCAATACAATGTTATTACTTATTTTGTAAATTAAGTTTCGATACAAAACTATAAAGCATAATATTTATTATATATAAACATTTTTATTCATTTTAATCTTGACTTTATAAGCCTGTTTGTATCGTAACATACCATCTAATAACAAAAGAAATATGCTCTTTAAATTATATATATAACGATGTTTAATATATTACTATATTAAAATTAAAATTAATCCTAACAACTTTTGAATTTGACTATTATATATAAGTTTAAATTTACAAATACATTATTTACTGCTTGAACAAAATTTAATTTTACTTTTCTCCATAAAAAAAAAACAATAAATGAATGTTACATTTGAATTTTAGATCGCTTAATTGAATTTTGATTCTTATCACATTGAGACCCAATTGTTTAACTAGATTCTGTATTAATTTTAGCACAGCTATATCTGAATATATTATAGTTACATTTTTGTAATATTTCTTTTATGTATAATAATTAAATTGTATATAAATGATTATTATAAATAATAAATTATATTACAAATAATATTTAAATTACATCTCGTTTATTTATCAATATTTATTGTCAATGAAATGAATAAATTTATATATTTAGGCATTTATTAATAGCCCGAAATGTGTAAATTTATCCATGAGGGTTTCAATGTGGTAAGTGGTGTATTAGTTGTTTTGCAAAAACAAGCAGATATATTATGCTCTGATATGCTCAGAAAAGTTTGAAAAGAAATATGTCAAATATGGTTTTAATTAATATAGTAAAGGAACTTGATAGAAAATAATTAGAATTAAGAAATTATTATTACAAGCGGAAAGCGGCCAGTCACACGACTTTATAATTACAATTGCAATGGTCCATGATCATGGAATTGTTAGAATGCATTCAACACAAGTGACACAATTTATACAGTAATTAATTATATAAAAACTTTTGCATTAAAAAAGCATACAATAGAAATTTTTACTACACAGAGCATCTAAAAAAAGAATCTTCACTATGAAAACTATGAATTTTTCATGTCAAAAGAAATAAAATAAAAATTCTCATGAATTTGTAAGTTTAGGACTTTACTCGCTAATCTTCAATAATTCATGTTTCGAAGATGAAGTTATAAATTGTAAAAAATGATAAAGAACTTTTTGATTTCTATTGGCATGAAAAATTTTCATTTTCCATGTACACTTCCTTTGGATACTCTGTATGTTAGATTATTACTTTTAACACGTTGATTGCGTTTTTGATGCACAGGGAAAATATATAATAGATTTCAGATTCATTTGCGAACACAATACCCAATATTACATACTTGCCTTAGAAGTGATTTTTCAAATGATATATAAAACATAAAACATTTCCATGATACAATACGCTTTGGTTACCACAAATAATATATCTTACTTAAATGTTGATACAAAATAAAATATCTCGAACAATGATAATATTTATTTCTACAAACATTGTTTCAATTTTTAAATTATATATAATTAATATTAAATATACACAAAGAATCTATAAAACTCGATCATTTATGGCACAATATTTTTCTGAATTAATATATACACATTAATATATATGTATATATTAAAATTAAGCCTATCTATCATATAATCTTTTTACAAAGTCCATGAAATAATTTTTAAATAATTTACTGAAACAAATTCAGTATAAATACAGAAGTACAAAAAATATTTTTATTTTATTGTTTGCATAATCCTTTTCTACATGTTCGGAAATATTTTATACTATAATGATATTAATACAATATCATTTCCATGTATCTTTTACTATAAAAAAGAAAGAAGAAAAAGATACTGTGTTTTTGTTTTTTTTTTTTTTTTTTTTTTTGAAAATAATGTTACGAAACTCAAGTTTAGTATTTGTATAAATTTCTTTTTATTAGCTATCAACGTGTTAAAATTATCTGAATCTATTTTAACGATCACAAAAGGTAACATTTTCTTTTTTTAAATCAACTGAATTGCACTATCTTTTATCTTTCTACTTTTCTTCTTTACAGCCTTAACTTTCACGATAGTCTTTCCAGCTTTTCCCTTAGTAGATACAGATTTATCTTTTAATGATTTCATTTGTAATTTCATTTCTGTTTTCGGTAATTTTTTGTTTTTTATACTCTTTACACTGAGCTTGCTGTCTTTTTTAACTTTGGTTGCAGTTTGAATCGCTATGCCGGATCTTACACAAGACCCGGGTAGCTTGTACTAGGCAGTAACTTTCACCTTTTTCTTCCTCTTTTTCTTCTTCTTATCGTGATGAAGCTCTTGTTTTTTCGCTATGCAAAAACGGCAATACCAATCTTCATTTTCAGCTGGTGGCACTTGCATACCAACGCATACCCTGAATCATTTAAAATACACAAACTAAGTATGAAATGTAATTATAAGTTAATTATAGTGTGGTAATTATACGAGAAACTAACATCTTCTTCCTTCCTGTATTTTATAAAACAAACATTGCAAAAAAAGAAACAAATTATAGGTGGTATGATTTTTGTAATCAGGGAAATTATTTAAACCAAGTGTGTACTCATGTGTTTGTTTATAAACGTTTAATCTTTTACTTACCAATGATACCAGGCATCGCAATCATCACAACCAACCATAGGAGATCCATCATCCTGGTTGCCACAAGCAGGACATATCCAAACTTGAGTACCACCTTGATCCTAAAAAACTCATATTACAATAAAAACACAACATATTTTGCTTTTATTATATTTATGAATAACCCAACCCATCTTTTGTACCATCTTAAAATATAGAAACATATTAAATAGTATAAAAACTAAATAATTTCTTATATTTATGTATGACAAAAATTTGTATATCTTATAGTATATAAAATAATTAACAAACGTTATATTTATTGAAATATTCTTATGTAAAACATATAGCAATTTATAAACATAAGTATGATGTATCGAAACTAAAAATTGTAATGCATGACTGATGAGATATAAATATGTAAGATGCTTAATAAATAAGATGTTACAGCAGGTTTAATGAAGATGAAATGGTTTTAAAATTAAACAATTATAACTATTCTGTAATAGTACATTATATATATCTAATAAATACTATTAGATTCAAGTTGTGGTGTATAAGAATAATGATATGTAAATACACCATTTACTTTTGATATTACATACATGAATAATAGGAAAGGAATAACACGTTATGTATAAAAATTAAGATTTTGGCTTGTGGTAATTAAATTTTCACTTGGCCCGCAAATAGAAACAAATATAATAATTTAATATTTGATGAGTTACTTAAAGGACCAAGTTCGTTAAGCCAAGATTATAGAGTTACTTAATTTTCCCTATCGGATTCACCCTTCTTATAGTTGCACATTTTTGTCACAGTTACAACTATAAATTGAAATTGTATATGTTACTTTTAAAATTTTTATAAATAAACGTTAATGTTTAAGGCAATTACATGTATAAGACAATGCAATGTATAAACATCAAGACAGAAGTTATGTTCCAAGTTCATTAATAATAAATATGTAAAGGAATGAAAAATCGTCTCAACCTTGACTTGACAATTTTCTGGATACATTAATGATATTAAAATTTTATTATAGAATCATAATTCTGAAGTGTCTTATAATAACATGTGTTGTAATAAGCTTTTCATGGAAACTTCAAACTAAATACTAAAAAATTGTCTAAGATCATAAATTCAGGCAAAAACTAAACTGAACACAGGAAATCATACACATGTAGTTTTAATTCAGTTAGAGCAAATAGGAAATAGACTGTTTTATCGTTTTAAAAGGAGTACCTAACGACTTTTGTGTAAAATGGGAATGTACTCACCACAGTAGTGGTCGGTGTTGGGGGCAACACGATCCTGCCATTTTCTTTGTCTTCCTTAGCATCATCCTTTTTAAGAGCTGCATCTGCTTTCGTCTCTGTACCGTTAAAACCGTTGGTTATATTCCTAACTGTTTTGCATGCTTTGTTTAATGACAACATGCAAATTGCATGCAATCAATCAATTCTTCCTATTTTGCAGATTCTTTAATATTTCCCCTTTTGTATTGCAATATTTGTTTGTCAAATTGATGATTACTTGTCAATGTTCTCCTCTTATTTAAATTTAAATGTGCAAATCTTTTTGTAACGGTAAAACAAACAGTAAAGAACACTTACTGTCAAATACACCATTCACATCTCTTTGAATAAGTATTGTGTTTATTTTAGTAATAATTAACTGCTTTGCTTTTAAAGCACGTTAAATGCAAATTAAATTTCAAATCTCTGTTTTTAACATTAACTTTGTGCAAAAAAGTAGTACATTAATGGGATTTGTAAATTTTTTCCTTACATTGCATTTCAAATATGTAATTCCAACGTGTAAGGAAGTCTAACAGTACTTTAGGGTCTTTAGATGTTTTCACATTGCATGTCATTTCAAAATTTAATGTATAATAATACATTCTTATTAAACGTATAGAGGAAATCATTCTTTTTTACAAAAAACAACAACTGTGTAACAAATATTCTATAAAAATATATAGAATCTTTAGGTGCTGTACAATTGTTTAAGAAAGCATGTATTACAATATTGTACATCAAAATTACATTAACACTTATCTACATGCATATAAGCCACAAACTTCGTTAACAGAAGTATGGTATGTTAAGTTGTTAACTTAAATAATTAGTTAAATAAAAAAGAAGTATTTTCTATAATTACATAGATGCGCAAAGAATTATTTAATACATTTAAAAAACAATTAGATGTCAGAATATTTTCTAATTTTCATAACTAATTCAAATCACAGTTGTACTGTACACAAAGGGAGTGTAATTTTATCACTCAAATCATGCAATACTGTTATTTAAATTATAAAACTAGAAAAAAAAAAATTACTTTTGTATCAGCAATATTTATCCTCACTTGAAAAGTATAAAGAGTATTTCAGTAGTCTGAAATATACTAAACACATTGCAAAAATATTTGTACTGAATCAGTGTAAAACTTTTTATGGCTTATAGGCATCTAAAATAAACATCTTTTTCTTTTTAATCTAATCCTTGAAGTGTAGAGATAAATATTTAATTAAATATGGATGGATGTGTGTTACCGTAAAAACTTTAAAAAATGTTTTCTTTCATTTAAATGTAACATGATAAAATTTATACTGCTTTATGTATAAATTATTATTTCTATGAAACATTCAATGAACTCAATTATCATTTTTAAAAATCTTGCTTCAATTATGTTAAACACGTATTTTCGTAAAAATTTTGTAATTCTATTACAAAAACCCTCTAGAAAAAAATATCACTTTGTATTTGTATTTTAGAAGAAAGTATCAAAAGAAGAAGAAGTTTAAGACCCAGTTGAGCAGTAGTGCAATATGCGAAAGATCTTAAAAGTTGATTTGTCGTATAAAAATGTTTAAAATACAGAATAATTACGTTTTAAGATTTTTTCTACGCGTAAAGTTCCACCTATATGAAGATGATAGAAGTGTTAAAATTTACAATTAAGTAAACTTATAACCACAACATGAAATACATAACAAATCTAATATAAGCTATAAGATCGTTCTAAATACAATTTAGAGAAACGTAACTATATAATAAAGCAGGCCAAATGAAAATTATACCATCACCGCAAGTCATAAATGCATAGAAAGTAAAATATGAAATACTGGGAAATAGGAAGTTTTGGAATGAGGTGAAATTTGAACAGTATCGATGGGTTGAGTTAACTGTTGCAATAAAAGTAATATCAATTATATATAAAATGATGTTAGATATATGATGCTCAAGTGAAATTTTTGTCAAAAATTTAAATCAGCTATTTGAAATCCACTCCGATTTATGCATTTCTTTTTGTGATAAAGTATATTATATAATTTTAGATAATGAAGATAAGCAATTATGATTGATAAATAACTAATCTGATATGAATTATTTATTACTATGTGCGAACGAATAATAGAATAGGGTTGTCACTTAGGCTTATTCATGATTTTCTTTGATATGAAACTCCTTTTACTTAAATAAATAAAATTCTAGTTATAATCATCACAAAAAAACTTTAATAAGATGCAAATGTTTATAATCAATTTATAGCAATATGTATATAAAGAAAAAATTACTTTGTACTAAGATCATGAACTAAAAGCACAAAGAATGATATTAATACAACAAAAATATAGAAAATTAAATACGAAATTATTTCTTTAGATCCATAAGCAGTGACATCCCTAAGCATGAGATTTTAAATTTAATTTCGATAATTCATTTTTTAACACATAAGTATTTGAAAATATAACGTTTCTTTATATTTGAAATATATTTTTACCATATAAAACGTACTTACATAATAATATGGTGGTTGTTGTGGCGTCATAGGAGGTAGGAGTTTGGGAGCAGGATCAAAGTGAGGAATCTCTCTTGGAGGTAAGGCTTTGAAGAGAGATTTCTTTGCTCGAGGAACTGTTGCAAGTGGCACACTAGTAAGACTAGCAGAGAAAGTATCTGTAGGAAGAACAGGACTTCCATCTAATGTTCCCTCCTCTGTTTTCTTACTTGCCAACTTTTGTTTTGGTGGTCGCGTTACTAGTGCTGATATTTTTGCTAACTCTGGGCTTGGTTCTCGTTTTGTTTCCTCCTCAGGCTTCTTCAGCAATGTTTTTATAGTTCTATAACACAGTTCCCTAATAATAATATATGCGTCATTAAATGGACAGAAATGTATTCAATAAAACCCATGTACTCTATACTTCTATATTAACGTAAAATCAAAAAGGAATAAACAAAACATACTACATTAATATGATAGTAAACACAGCTTCAAAATACTACAAAAAATTATAAACTGTAAATAAAAAGATGAAGAAAAAAAAAAATTAGTTATAAACTTACATCTTTTTCATCGGAGTACTATCAGGCGTTGGTGGTCTTGGAGAAGCTGTCCCTAATTTTAGTGTTATTTTTGGCACAGCTTCTGAATTCTTATCTTCCTTCTGCGACAAAATATAAAATTTGTCATTTTATATTACATATACATAATAAAAGTAAAATAAAAACATAATAAATTTTACTTGTTGTACCTCTTTTTCTTTTCGCTTATCTTTCTTTTCCTTCTTTTCTTTAATTTTATCTAATTTTTCTTTTTTATCTATCTTATCTTTCTTTTCTTTTATTTTTTCACTTTTCTCCTTATGTTTCTCCTTCTTCTCTTTTTTCTTCTTTAATTTCTCTTTCTTTTCCTTTTTATGTTCCTTTAATTTCTGAAAATAAAAATCATATGCAATAAATAACTGTTCAGGAACAATGTCATTTTCATTTAATTTCTTATTCGCTTCAATTTTTGTATAACTTTTATTATATGTACATTTATCTTACATATAATTACTTGATAAATGTCGAAACATAAGAGAGAAAAATTGAACCGAAGCAAACAATTACCTTATCATTTTTATCCGGTTTTTCAATTTGGGGACTTTTTGAAAGTAATAACGGCACGATAGGTACTGGTGTAGAATACGTAATTGGTGCTGCAAGTGCGGATGATAATGGTGGTGCAACAGTATTTGTAGGAACTGGTGTGACAATCTCTTTGTCCTGCTTAACCACCTTTAGTTTATCTCCTTTTTCTTTCTCTATTTTTTCATGTTTTGTTACTGAAGGCATAGCTTCGGTAGACGAAGGTGCTGAAGAAGGTTTCTCACGTTCAACAGATTTATGTTTCGGTAAGGTTGACAAATCTTCTGATTTTTGTGGTAAATTTAGAAA
Organism: Osmia bicornis bicornis; assembly: GCF_907164935.1. NCBI lineage: Eukaryota > Metazoa > Arthropoda > Insecta > Hymenoptera > Megachilidae > Osmia > Osmia bicornis. Next base: position 1,257,525 of record NC_060226.1, read on the forward strand.
ACGAGGCGGTAAAGGTAAATTTGGCATTGCTGGATGGGGACCAGTAGTACCTCTTCCTAAAGGTAACGGAAACCTGGGGAACATAGGATGTGGTATTAAACCAGGTGCCGGAGGAAACGCCGGAAAAAATGGAAACGGAAGCGGGAAACTTGGATCTTTCGACAGTTGAGGTTCAGGTGCCTGTGGAGTTTTTGGCCGATCTAATACATCCAGTTCTGGAACGTCGTTGGTAAGCTTTGTCTGAAAAATGGTAATCGCGTATCGGCGATGTCTTTCGCCATCTTCAAGCAATTAATGGTGCTCGCACGTACGTGCACGCACGCACATGTGTATATGTGTTACCATGTTACACTATATAGAAAGAAAAACCAGCTTACCTTTTTCGGACTAACGCAACGTTTCGGACTTCTTGATTTTAACTCCTTCTTTTTACTGATCTTTTCTTTTTTCTTTTTCTTATGATCTGTAGGAGTAGTGGGCATATTTAGTTCAGGGGTTCTTGGCGTACTCGGAGTTCCTGGTGGAGACATATCATCAAACATGTACACATCAGATTCTGGACTTGGTACATCAGTTAATTCTCCTCCATCGGGTTGAAGGTGGACATCCGGTGTATGAGGTGTCTTCTTTTCTTCTCTCTTCGCATCATTATCATTACTAATTGTTTGCTTATCAATATTTTCATCTATTATTAAACCTGGCGAACTTTCCCTTGAATCGAGTTCCTTGTATTTATGTTGCTCTGATATGTCTTTGTCCTTATCCTCCCGTGGTTTTGAAATCTTCTTAAAAATATTTAATTTTTGTTTATCCGGCTCTGATGGTAATTTATCAATGTTATCCTCCTTTCTTTCAACCGCTGTAGATCCATCGACAAGATCAATTACTTTCTCTGTTTTTGCCTTTGGTTGTGTAACTTTTTGCAATTTTGGACTACCACTAGCTTTAGGTGACATCAGTTTTGGAGTTGATGGTCTACTCGATGAACTTGGCATGGCGCATTGTGCTTTTCCACCTCCAGGCTTCAAAGGTTTTAATTTAGCTAATTCTTTCATACCAGCTAATTTTTTAATTTTATTGTTATCTATCTTGTCTGGTTTAAATAATTCTTTAGCACGATTTTTCTTTTTATTCTCTTTATCGATTTTACCGTCTTCTAATCCTTTCTTTATAATCTTTTTAGGTTTCTTATCATATTTTAGTTCGGGTGGTACCATGGGATAAGAACTAGGCTGTGGTGAATCTGAGCGAGTTTGATGAGGTGTTCTTGCTTCAGGTAATTTTCCTTCTCGGGCAGGTGATAAAAAACCAGAAGTAGTCATCATTACACTATGAATTTCACGCAATGGTCTGCCTTCTTCTAATACTTTTACACGCTTCACTATAGGACTTTCATATGAAACAGGATCGCCTGGTCGCTTAAAAACTACTTGTGGTGACATTCTGTGTGGAGATGCATTTGTAGAATTATTGATTGGTGTTGTATTGTTCGATGCTACATCAGCGGTACCATTTACTAAATTTTCTGATTTTTCTGCCACGTACTCTTCTGTAAAATAGTAATTTACTTCATTTTATCTTATTCTCATATTTAAATTTTTCGTACAATTTTTTGTTACTTTAGTTATTTTAATAAATGTACATCGGGTTACTAAACATTAAGATTTGAAGTATTGCAGTTTTGTATTTATTGATGAAATAAACTTAATTAAAGCATAAAGAAATTAATATCATCTTCCATTGTTTAGTTTCAATAATACTGTACATGTTACACTTAATTTTAACATATTCCGATTTAAAAATATAAACAAATAAGTATTTCAGCAGTTTAATTTATAATTTATATAACAAAGAATATGTATTAATATAATTAGTACATATTTTACCTTCAGTACCAGGATACATAGCTGGTAAATGTTCATGTATATGTACTGGTCTTGTTACAACCTCTCTACTTCCAGGTTTTAGAAAGTTCAAATGATTTTCTCGTCGGATTGGAAATTTAGGTACTGCTATAGAACATTGAACAGACTCTACATTTTTAATGTACTCGGCCAATTCTTGCACATCAATGTTCATATGGCGAAATGCTAAACCTAAATCATTTATATTAGCTTCTGTTCTTCCCACTGAAAAAAATTTTAACTTGAAATATATTAACGTTCAAAAGGTATTATGTTTTATAACAGACATCTTGATATTTTTTTAAATACTTACAAATTTCTGCATACTGATGAGTAAGTTTAGAAATTCGTAAAATATATTCTTGCATAAGATCAACCATAAATTCTAATGGCGTAGAATTAATAGAATGCCATCCAATTGTCTGGCAAATTTGGGCAACAACCATTCTTAAAACACCTCTGCTATATTCTGTTGACATTTTTAACTATAACAGAAACAATGAAACTTGCATTAATAGTAAAACCTGTCAAAAATGTTTATAAAAAATTTCAAACAAATCTATTAAAAATCTTAGTGTATTTTTAAATATTTGTATAAAATAAATAACAAGATTTATACATGTATGATATAAATACAAGAATTACATATAAATTAATTTGTGCAATTTTACTTACCAATGTAAAAGAAACTGTACAAGATTTTATCAATTTTTTAGCTTATTATACTAGAATACATACATTTTTATTACACTATTTAACTTCATTTAGCACTTCGGTGTTAACTTGTGCAATTCACTTTGATAATAATACATATTTTACTTGTGAAACGTAATGAAATGTAAATAACACAATAGGCACAAAACGTAATACGTCTTCACCGCCTTCACATCTTCCTTCGAACGTATTTTTACTCCTCCATAACCACCGATGCATATTAGAATATACCGTACACCATGATGGCGGAAGGTTTCTTCAGTCATGAAAGTAAAAAAAGTAGCGTCATTTTAGTTCTACTTGAGCCCATTTATAATGTTAATGTGTAAGAAGTTGTCAGATTAAAATTTTACAGTCGTTTAATTATTATCATTTTATTGTATAGATTTATATAATGTTTAATTGCACAAGCACAATTTTATATGAACACAAATTTACTCTACAAAACATTTTATTACGAAAATTTAATTTGCACAGAAACACTACTTTTCGATCCACAGAAAAATTGTGAGAAATTATATTCCATATTTATTTGTTTCTATTTATAAATTGTAAAACAGAACTATTATTTTAATGTTTCAATGTTTATTACGTCCATAAACTACTAATAAATAGAATGGCGACTCTGGAAACTATACACATAGCGATCATAGTATATACACCGTCCGCCATACTGCTCCTGCGCAGTACGAGCCAATCAGAGTCAACATGCGCAGAGCGAACGAACATTCATTTTTTGAAAAGTATTGAAGAGAAGCACCCTCGCATATTATGAATTAATATTTTATCTAATAGAATAAATATAGTCCAATACATATAATAAAGATTTGAAGAGATCTAGTATGTATGTTCAAAAGGTTCTATGAAAATGACCAACTGAATTTCTTTACAAAATTCAACATACCTGTTCATAAGATTGAACGAAAAAAAAAAAAAGAAAAAAGAGAATCTTATAAACTGAAGCATATATTTCTTGAGTTACTCTCATCAATTTTATAACAATAAAAAGATAAAATTCTCTTATTTTGAATGTATAATTTTCTAGCTAAGAACTTTTCGTTTTTAACGTAAATTTTGAAGAAGACAAATCAACTTCCGGCCTGAAGCTATTTAGATCATGTTACAGGAGATTGAAAGCGAGTACTACTCGTACACATGTATGTATATCTTTTAGTCTGCTTTCCTTCTGACCGATTACCTTTCCCACGGCGGCTTATAGGAACATAACTACGTTTATATTACAGTCTGCCGTGTGCATTTAGTCACACGAGCATGCACATGCACGAATAAGCTTAACATACAGATCACTATGAGAAATTCTTATTGCGAGGGCGATTGTCTGTTGCAATCCTAAAACAACGGCGCTGATCTAGTTTGAAAATCGAACGAGTAAAATTCTCTCTACCGAACTTCACTGATTCGATGACCTAAATATATATTTTACAGTCATTCGTGAATGTTTTTCAAAACCAACAATTGGTTTTATTTTTTAAAACAAATTATCTACATTCAAGAGCAAAGGTTGAATAATAATTATATGAAATACTTTAAATTTAATTGAACAAAGTTATATAGCTTTGTTCTTAATATATCTAATAATTGTTATAAATCTTTTTTTTTTTTCTTACTGCAGCAATTGATTTGGTTTACCCGATTGTATTCTGTAGTTCAATCATATTTTCAAGCGGTGGTCTAGTTCGTACTGACCCGGTGGTTTGCTCTCGAAATTCTTACATTCACCGTCTGGCGTTCACCTAAGTAGATGATAGAATGTTCTGTTGTCCTCTCGAGCAACTACCTTTTAGTATCAATTACATCCTTGTGTAAATTAGATGTAGAAATTAAATCGGTGCCTTTTCATTAATCGAAGATTTATTTGTAAAAAGTCATAGTGACTTTGATTATCTTCTTAATCGTCCATATTATCGTGTGCCGTACTAGGCATGATTGTTTCTACTGTGGGAATCAACGTGTTAAGGTCATATTGTAGAGCGGTGAGGATATATCTAACTAGGGAAATGTAAAATCTTTCATTTACTTGCATAGAATGCTACAGATTTAATTTGAATCTGTTTCTAAGGGATATTAAGTAAAATTACACTTATTAATAATGGTCTTAAAACGGCCACCTTTAAATAATCGTTGAATTATGCAATTCACTCGGGCTGCTGTTTTTCGTGCTCTGAGTAATCCTATTTCATTAGAAACATTACAATACGTATATACAAATATGTTTGAAAACTCGGTAACAAGTATTGCTGAAAATCTATTCCAAAAAGTTTTTAATTTTCACTGGGTAATGGTCAAATTTCTTGTCGTATACTCGGTGAAATGTATTTACGACGACCTATTTTAATAAAGTGAATGTACCAGTTAGGAAGCCGGAACTAGTCTGTGTATGCCACGCCGGTTTTCTTACCGATTTTTCACTGTATTTTGAGACATTGAACATTGGAATTTTGTATTTTTCCTCTAGGAAAATACCTATAAGAATTGTTTACTTCATTTCGTTCCGAAAGTCAACGATTATATAGAAAGTCATGTAAAATGATATTACGTTGCACGCTCATCCATAAACTACTTCTTAACATTCAGCTATAGGGTGATTTTCTTGAAATAACTTTGCGTAAAGAAGCGCGCCGCTCGGAGGCGCCTGGGAAACGTCGACCCTCTTTGCATTTGGGGTTGCGAAGCGTGGGATCATACATCGGGGGTTACGTTGCTGGCCTGGCACGATTCTTTTATTTTCTTCTATATCTTTTAAACTAAAAGTGAGCGGCGGTTATACACGTGAAATTACTCAGGACATTGACCTCTATAATCTATAACATATGTCAAGATCACTGAAATCACTGAAGTGTACCCTACTCTATGCAATTACCGCAAATACTCTAATTGCTAATTGCATTTCACTTTGGGCAAATGGTATTTTTTGAACGGTACGGAATGAAAAACAACCGTGCAAATTTATTTGGGATAATGTTAAAAGAAGTGTGAGGTCGTTGGTTGATAATGAGGTCCGTAAAATTCAAATGTATATTAATGTCTTTGTTTCCTGCAGTTCGTGTATCCACGATAGTAGTAGACACTTGGAAACAGTTCTCCGTGGAAAAGTGGTTAACAACCCCACCTGATCTGCCGGGCGCGGCCTTTCCCCTTCATCTATAAAGCCACTTGGAAACCATTTCCACTGAACATTCACTCAGCGCTTCGTCACTCATTTGTTCACCATGCGGCTGCTTATCCTCGCAGGTAAGTGTACTTCATTACCCTCTTCCTTCTTTTTTTTTTTTTTTATTTTCATTTTAATAAAAGGATGCGTATTTTGGTGTTTATTTTAATTCGTGTTAACACCACAGTGGAAATTGTCGGGTGTAGTTAAACTGGAACTCTAATTATATTAACACTTCAAAGGACACATTTTGCAAGTTTTATCTCGGCAGGAGATTATCATTAAAATCAACTTTGAGCATTTCATTTTAATTGACATCTGACAGAATAGATAAAAAGAAGACTAATGATGCAAAAAACTAAAGATTCCATCAATTAATTTTCAGATTTAGGATTTTTCTTCACTGTCGTTAATAACAATTACCATTCAACAGTTTTTTTATCCCTCTTTCTGTACGTGCTACGAAATCGACTTGTGTGAATTTATTACTAATACAGGAATGTGTCAGATGACCCAGAAGATCAAGAATACACGTTATTGCAACATCTTTGTTCTTATTTACGAGTGTGGGAAAATATTCAGTTTGATACACTTCGCAGTCTGACGCAACAATATACGTGCCTATTTATTTGTTTATTTGAAATTTAATACCAGCTGTGTCTTCAGTGATGATCTACACTTCCCTTCCTATGTTGGAACCCTCCTTTTTTTTTTTCTTTTTTTTTTTGAAAGTGTTATAAATTAAGTGAAATAGGTATTCGAGAACATTGCATTGGACTATGTCAACATGTACCGTTCTTTAAAATGAAGAACAGGCAGCACGACTTTCCTTGATTCGTCGGATAAACTGGTGCGTGCGGGCATTGCATTCGCATTAGAAACTTACTTTCTGGACAACTTGCTTCACTTTCGCGTGTCAGTTTATACAAATATACGGGGTGTCCCGCGTATAACTGTCGTCGCGAAATTTCAATATTTTCTATGAACTTTGTGCCAGACAAAAATTCAGACTCGAACGAATTTAATAATTAACGCTTCTCTCGTTTCACTTGTATTAATACAATTGATTCATGTATTTTAATTTCCAACCTTGACTTGGATTCTTTTTTATGCGAATACCTTAGATCATCTAAATCAGTATTATCGTAATAATACAATACCGATTATTGAACAATTGTATCACTTTCTCTGCTTATCGTAACGTAATAATCACACTTGACATTAGTGAAATCTGTTATGGGAATGATCTGAAAGAGAAGACGATATTGTTACGCGTGTGAACCTAATTAGTGAATAATGATCTTCAGCGTGTGTGAAAAATACTAGACTCAAATCTTCTCAGGCGTGTAATGTAAATTCTATTAACATCATTTTTTTTTTTCTTATCCAATTTTGTTGGGATTACGGATCTATTCTGAGAAACAGTCGCTAATTTTCCAATGCAATGTTATAACGAATGTGAATATTCTAGGATAACAGAGTTCGTAGATTGAAATGTATCAATTTATAAATTAGCATAATGAATTGAATTTAATTGAAATAAAATCGAACCTGCTACCATGTCTTACTTTCATTTTTTCATTTCATTTCTTCACTTGATCGTGAACAATTGTGAATAGAATAACGCTTAATGATACATTGAATAAGAAGAAAAAAGTAGACATTGACATTCCACTTTCTATTTTCTTTAGAATTGTGAACTAAAAGAATATTGTACGTTGTAATACCGGTATTTATAACTTTGATATAATTTTGAATTCTTAATTCTTCCAGAAAGATTTCTGGATCTCTGTCCATGCATTATTTTACAATTAAATTAATGCATTCACTACGATCGTATATAGAAATCGTTTCACTATAAAATTCGTGTAATAAAAATGCACTTTCATTCCGAGAGAAATCACAACCTCGTCCTTGGCGATTTCTTATTAATTCGTATTTTGAAAGAGCCACGATGTTTATGTTGATTGTAACTCGATTCTGAGCTTCAATTAGACATGATAATGAGAATCAAGGATGTGGAAGTCATTGTGGATCGACAGTTATCATCGATCTTACGAGTCATTGTCCGATTGCATCGGTTTCCGGTGAAAAGTTTTACCAGATTTTGCGTAAGATTTTTATTCCCATCTGCTTTCAGATATTAATTTCGAACCGTACATTTCCAATGATTGTAGAGAATAATTCTAATACAGGTAAAGTATCTGAAAAGCAATCTCTCGTTTCTTTAGAAATAACGATAATAATCGTAACGAGTAAGGAACTTATACAAGAAAAGTGGAAGTCCCTTTCATTTACCCAGAGAGTGGAAAAAACTTGGGAACAATTCTTTGTTCGAGCAAGGCCGTGTCCTAGAAATATTTCACAGAATAATACCTTTTAAAATTCACTCTTTGTAACGAGACATTGCTTATTCATACTTTTGTTGTTCTATATAACAAAGTTATGAAACATTCTTCGATCATTGTAACCGGATTAATTTACCATTTTCTTCTGTTAATCTAAAAAGTTGATTACTTAACGTATTTAAACAAACAGTCTGTAAAATGAATTTGTATCACTTGCCGATACAGTCGAAAAGTAATAATTATGTAAATAGTGCTATTTAAGAGATGAAGAGATAAAGAGAAGAAAAAGGATAAATTCGATCAGAAGGGAAATATTTAATGAATGCTTACGCAGGGGATAACTCGTATGATTAAAGAAAATAACAGCGTTTCAAAAGTTGCAAGATAATTTGTACGCAGAAATCGGTATCGATGGAACTGATCATTACGGAAGAAACGGCAAGCGTGGTTCAAAAGGTCAATTGGTGAAATTCGAGAAGCGGATCTTTCAAAATCACTCAGCTATTGCGTTTAATAGATTCGAATGTTAATCAGATTGAAATGAAATGATCGAAATGCAGCATTAATTATTCCTTCTCATTGCTGTCCTCTTTAATTTCTACTACTACGGTAGTCGAGTAATTAAAAGATTGAAAGTGTATAGGTAATCGGTAGAAATCATTAAAAAAAATTCTGCACGTAGGTGGTAACATGGAAGTATAAGGCTTTAATTAAATAAGATTTGTTAACCGGAGGTTGTTACTTAACTGTCTTTCAGCTGAAGACCCACAGCTTATTACTCAACGCGAGCAAATTGCTTGTATCCGCGTAATTTCTTGCGAAGGTAACAACAAAGGAAAAGGAGATCCAGTGCTCAAGTTTCCTTTTTCTTTGCCAGCTTAAACCGAGATTTTCTAAAGAGGAAAACGCGTTAAGTAAACACGCGGTATAGAAATCGTTTGGCAATCTTTTCTCACAGTGTAGAAACTCTTTATGATTGTTCATCTTTGGGCTTGTTCACAACTTTCTGTGAAATAATTGTGGTACAGGAAAATAACGGGGTACAGATTTTAGAATTTCTCATAGCTTTTCTTCATCTCGATATTATTTATTAAACGGGAAAAGATGATTTATATTATTTATATATGGCGATGTCTCGCGCTCTCGCCCCTTACCGTAGGCATCCTCGAGGAGAATGACAGTGAAGCAAAGAGGGAAGGGATATATAAGGGGCGCTGTGACCTCCCCCCACCACTTGCAGACAAACGTTTATACGAAGGAGAATTTCAATTAATATTTATGTTATTATCTATATTTCTTGAGTGTAATATTTCATTAATAATAATTATATCATTTTTTTTTAAATCACTTAATAAATGAAAAAAAGGTACAATATTAACGGAATTTCAGTTAAAAATGATTTCGATCAGCTGAGTTTATTATACTTTCAGAATAAATTTTCTCTTTATGAAAGATCTGCGAGAAAGTCTTCCGGTTTAAATCATGAATGAGCATAATATGTATTCGTACAATCTTATTTAGCGGCTACTTTTAAAATGATACTGTAGAGAAATATTTTATTATTCCATAGGTTGCCTTTGTCGTGCGTTTATCTCGGTTATGTATAATGAAAGGTTTTATTAAAAACATCGAAAGCGAATCTCGTGGGAAAAGTTTCTCAAGAGCGCGTAACTTTCTCTGCGTCGCGTCGGTCTGCTTTCTCAACTCCCTTCCGCCTTTTAGACTGCACACTCTCAGTCAGCCAGAACGACATAAAAGTCATTTGCAAATTCGTGTGTTACGCTATTCTTACCGATCCAATTACAAATAGATGAAATTATTTTACATATCTGACATTTTTCTTCTTTGATAGGTCTTTTAGCGATTTCCGTTGGGCAAGAGACGAATCCTAGCGTAGCTGAGAAAACACCTTCTCAAAATGCAGACGACATTGTCATGTTGGAAATCGACGTTAAGGAGCCTGTGAAGAGATCTCCGCTCACAGCCAGTAACGACTATGGGGCATCACCTAATCAATACGTTCTCCAATCTGCTGATGGAACTCAAGAGGTAAGAAAAATTATTAATAATTCAGTTTGCATGTACAGAAGAAGTTTGAAAGTAGCTTCAAAAGGGGTGAAAATGTAGAAAAATTGTTTATCTAACATGATCGTATCCATATTTCTTTCTCCTGCATGTAACAGTTGACACGAATGTGCATTCAGACGTGCATAATAACTATGACCTTGGACTCTAAAATTTTTAATAAAATGAGAAACTTACTTTCGTATCGTTACATATGTTTCATGTAGGTATAACAGTTTCGTTAGATTCAAAGGGTGTGTTAAGAATCATTTAATGAATTGTCGATTTATTTATTTAATATTTAAGAAAAGAAAGGTAAACGCCCTAGGAACAGGCAATAACATTGTCTTTAGTCAACCGTGACTATTGACCACCTATCACCGATTAACGTAGCAGTCTAGTGTGTAATAGCTAAGAGAACTGTACATTTTTCTTACCTAGTAGAACGGAGGGCTCGCCTTGTTGATCTAGATATTGTGTTGCAACAACAATTGCAATAGGTTCATTTCAATTAACGTCGTTACTTAAGATTGCCACTGTCAATCCCATCATTCCGTTTTCAATATGAACTCGAAATATTAAGTTTTCTCTGAAACATACATAAACGATATTCGTCTACTCTTAATAAGAGAAACGATACTACATCTTGAAAAGAGTAAAATGTAAGCGTTATTTTCTCATGCATACTCGTATTTATGTTGGAGTATTTGAACCTCTGGAAAGTGAGAGGAAGTAAATTCCAGAGCACAAGAATGCGTAAAATCTAAATCCTCTTTTCAAAAGTACGACGAAATATTAAAATTATTATACAATAGAAATGATCATTTCAAATAACTCCAACTTAGATTTTCCGCTATATATTATTATTATTCTAATGAAAATGAATCGTTTTTGAAAAGTTGATCAGAGAATTTCTCCATGACGAATACAATTCCATCTGGTATCCGGTATTATGTAACGCATCGAACGTTTCAAAAAAAGGTGTAGATAGAGAAGAATTTAAAAGTGTCCTGTTCTAAGAATAAGTAAGAGTTCGCATAAAAATAGTCGAATGAATCATTGATCCATAATATCCTGAAGGGGTTTTAAATCTCCTCAACACCTACACCCGTTCATGATCGTTCCGTCGTGTTAAACGCGATCATGCTCTGTTGCATAACTTTTACCTTCTAATCGGTCCGACCAGACAAAACCGGTAATACCACACCCAACGATCGAGAATATATCCGTCTACGAAGCTCGCGGGTGGTAAGATACATTCTCTATATGGTGTCCACGTCCTTGTGTACCGTTAACGTGATAAGTCATATTGAATGAATCTTTGTCTTCATTTATGGGTCATCGACTCCTATTATACTACGCGATGAATGCACTCTGAGAAACAGAGACGAACATCGGAACAGGAACATGATATTTGAGAAACCGAACGAACCAGTTCAAGACAGCATTGCTGCCTTAAGCCACTGCCACACGGCACCTTTCGCGGATGTCGTTAACTGCAACAAAATATTCACAAAATATCAGCGAAAGAAAATCTAATTGAATGATCTATTCTATTGTTTTTTTTTTTTTTTTTTATTAGATACCACAAGAATATCTGTCAGTGATACAACAATACGCACCAGAACAAGCTCAAGCGGTGCCACCGCAACGCAATCCGCAGCCAGCATACGCGAAACAACAACAAGCGTTGCAACAAGCTTATTACAACTACCGGAAGCCAACGGTCGTCCCGCCCAGACCTCGTCCTCAACTTCATCCTCAGGCTCTGGCGCAAGCCGAAGTGAACGCAGAGATTCAAGCTCAGGTCGAAGCGCAAAATCGTGCGGATGCTATTCGCACTGCTCGTTTAGGTTCGAATCCTCCGGCTTATCAACCCGCATCCCAACCGAAACTGGGTACTTTCGAGCAAGAATTATTACAATTGGTCTCTGCAAATCAAGCGGAAGAATTCAAGTTGATCCCGACCCAGCCTAAAGGTAGCACTTCCTCTTTCACTCAACAGTTGGTCAGTTATCCAGTTCAGTATGCGAAGCCAGCAGCGGCGCCTCAGCTGTCCGAACAGTATCATATCGAGACATCTCCTCCTCGTTATCAACAACCCCAGCAGGCAGTGGCATCGTATCAATCCGTCGAAGAACCTGTACAATATCAACCGGTTCAACAAGCGAAAGCTTACAACCCGGCTCCGCAGTACGATTACATCGAAGACGAGGCACATTTAAGAGGCCTCGAACAGGCTCAGGCTCAAGCTCAAGCCCAGGCTCAAGCCGACGCGGTTGCGTTTCAAAAGATTGCCCAGGCAGCTTACAAAAAGCACAGGCAAGATGCCTTGGAACACATGAGGATCACTAACGAACGTTTCAGGCAACAGTCTGCATTGGAACAGATTCAACAGGGTGCCCAAGTGAGCAACGCTGGACGTTACCATTTACAGGATCAGCTCAGCCCGAAGGGTGCAGAGACTGCCTACAGGGCGAAGCTGAAGGCGCAAGCAGCCACGGAGACAGCCGAAGCGAGAAAACAGCAACAAGCTGCTGAGTTCAAGGCTCACGCTGATGCTATCAAGAAACTGGAGGCTCAGCAACAAGTTCATCTGAAGATACAGGAACAGGTTCATAATTACGCGCTGAACTTTGAGAAGAATTTAATGCGCGCACAAGAGATTGCGCAGGCGCAAGCCGAGGCCCTCTACAAGTCGCAACAGCAAGCTCGTGGCCAGGTTAACAACGAGATTCTGGCGATCTCGAAAGGGCAAGTTCAAGGAAAGAAAGTCGACGCGGAATCACCTTTGTATCATTACACTCTATCGACGACCACTCCGCTTCCTTTGCTCAACAGTTATTTCACCAACGAACAGTTGCAGAAGTACCAGGCATCGGGTTCCTCGCATGTCCCTAGGTCCGTGCCGAAGCCGGACGACACCCAAGCGGAATCTGTCATCACCCAACCCCGTCAAACGCACAAATTAAAGATTCCTCCCTCGCCTTCGTCTGTTTATGTTTCCGAATCGGGTTTGCTGAAGAAGTCGCCCATCAAATCTATAACTATAGAAGAGGTGATCGAGTCGGAGCGACCGAGCGGTCACGCTATACTACAAACGGCCGCAGCCAAGGGACGTACCTTAACCGAGGATGATATTTCGGCACTGATCAATCAGGGATACACCGTCACTCCGGTACCACCTCCTGCGAAACCTGTTCAACAGATATATGCTATCGAGAACACGTCCTCGGGTTATTACACCAAGAAGGCTCCTGTTTCCAGACCCGAGTACATAACTTACGAGGAGGTAATACAACGTCCGCATAAACTTGTCAGAAAAAACAAGTCCATCGTGAAACAGGACGAGAAGGAGAGTAATGCCAGTGAAAAAGTTACCTACTTGCTACCTATCGAACCTTCTTTCGGTACACGACAACCTGCCCTTAAGCATCAAGAGTAATTCGATTTAGACGGTTTGATTGTCGCCATTGCATTGGGTACTAATAACTCTTCTATAACACGAAAATTCGTACTCTGTTAAACGAGAGAAAAATATTATTTCATTTCCTTTGGCGAACAGTTCTACAGATTTTTAATAACTTTATAGTGTTATAGGAGGGTTACATGTACAGAGTAATGCAGTATGTAATAATGTAATCGAAATACGATACTCTGCAGTTTATCTTTCATATCTGATTCCATATTCTATGCTGGCATTCAAAGGTGTCGATGAATTAATTAATGAAATATTGGAATTATTAATACCACGAATGTGACATTAATAGTATATTAATGTTGGATTGAAAGATGAAGCACGTGAAATAATACATTATTTACGCGTTGAAAAATATTTAAAAAACCATTAAATATTAAAATATAACAATGGTTTAATATCTAGATGCAATATCGATAATTCTTCATACACTTCAACTTACATTTTCCTCTTTCTCTTTTTTTTTTTTACATTTTTATATCATACATTTGTCTTCGAGTACAGTTAACGCGAATCAAACGTGTTGATTGACAAACGCAAAGAAATTGATAGATTTTTCTCAATGTAAATGTCAATCAAAATGAGTGATTGAATTCAATCAAAGCTCCATTATTAGCACAAATATACCTACGTAGATTAACAAAAAAAAAAAATCAACTTTCTACTGTAAACCAGTAGAATTTAACGTAATATTCTACGTAAATGTCGTTTGTAGACGTTATGTGCTGCGGTGCTGAGTCGAATAATTCTTAATTTATACTTACTAATTGTATATACTAGATGATCATTTTTTTTTACTTAATAAAACAGTTCAAAAGTTTTGCCTCAACGTGTATGACATATTCTGGTTCCTACAAGCGTTCTTTTTTCATCGTTATAAAACAACGAACATTCTTCTGTCAAAAGAAAAGCTCTTATATAATAAGGTAACAAACAATGTTAAACTCTATTGACCGTTTCAAAGAATTGTTTGTAGCTGTACTATTTTCGTAATAAAAATATCGAAAAATCACGTCTGAAATGATAACATTCCGAATATAAGATATCGCTTCACCCTTGATCATTATCGATGTTAATATTATTTAAAAATACTAAAGTAACGAAAAAAAAGGGAAAGGATAGTTTTGAATAGCATTAACCCTTTCGCTGCTGCAGGCGATCGCAGACTGTAGCATTCTAACTAAAAGTGGTTTTATTTAATAACGTATCGCTTCTACCAGAAGTGACCTTAATAAAAGAGTTAAATTTTAACTATACGTTTCTATTAAATCAAGAAATTTATTTGATGTATACCTTGCTTTACTTTACTGCAGAAGGAAAAGAGTTATGGGTGTTATAACAGTCGAGTTGACTACCCTGTATAAAACAGTATTTCACGTAGCAATTAAACGTTGCACGTATCAAATCAGAATAGTCCTTGTTCGAGTTGTGCGCTATTACAGGTAGGACTTTCTCTCCGTCGCTGTGACATAATCTTTTGAACAGGAGAGCTGGAACTGAACGGCAGATTGAAAACTGGATTAGTTTCGTTTATTATCACGTACAGTGCGGACATGACAAGGAACAGTTGCAGCTTTGTTATACCGGTGTTGGGTGTTCTTCTGGTAACAGGGTACACAGCATCGCTTCAGGTAATCGTTATTATTCTTCGAACGTTCAATTGTTTTTGATCCAAAATAGTCAGTGCTTCGTGCTTAGACGCTTTCACGGTAGTTGACGCGAATTCATATCTATTGTAACTGTTTAGAATCGAATAGTGGTTGCCGATTACAATTACAACGACTACCAGCAGGACCACCACAATTACCAGCCAGTTACTAAATATGATAAATCTTACAACGACTACCAGCAGGATTATCAAAATTACCAGCCAGTAGCTAAATATGATAAATCGTACAACGACTACCGGGACTACCAAAACTATCAAAACTTTCGACCAGTTGCAAAATTCGATAGACCGATCGTCGTGAAAGCCATCGAGAAGCCGAAAAACGAACAAGATTTTAGTAAAATACCTGGTATCCCTGGGGTAGATTTCCCTTTGTATCATACCGTGCCTCCGACAAGCTTTTCCTGTGCACACGTTCCATTCGTGCCTGGAATGTATGCAAACGTGGAAACTGGTTGCCAGGTAATTCATTACATTCTGATCTCATTTACAATTAATTGCGTAAGTATGGAACATATCATGGAAAGCATACCGTAACTAACGGGTAAAGATCGTAGGGTGTCTGCCAGGAAATAATGTTATGTACAGGGCGTTCGACAACAGGTGGGAAATTTTTTAACCCTTTCACACCGGACGGGACATATGATGTCCCATCAACAAAGCTTGTAAATCATTGTTGTTGATGGTGCGTCGTTATGGGGTCGTTTAAGACCTTCAGCCTTTCAGGCAGAAAAGATATTTCATCGTAATAATCACCTGGAGGAGAAATAACTGTTCCCGGTCATTACCGGGCGCACTCGAACTGATTTTTTCGCCGTATTGAAAGGGTCAAGGGGTGATTCTAGGGATCAAAATAAGACGAAATAGCGATTGCGGCTTTGTTTTTCAGTAATTAACGTTTAAAAATTCGAGTAAAAAGCGCCTAAAACCTGCAGTCTGCCCAGCACCGACGACTGAACGTCAGGTCAGCAGGGGAAGGTACAGTCATAGTAGAAACTTAGCAGAAAGTACTAGCAGAAAGTAGAAACTTACCTCGTGCTATTCTGTTTCTCGGTACTGTAGCATTCGGCTTCGATTCTTGGTTCTGACTGTACCGACCCCTGCTGACCTGACGTTCAGTCGTCGGTGAGGGCGAATTGCAGGTTTCAGGCGCATTTTACTCGAATTTTTAAACATTAATTACTAGAAAACAAAGCCGCAAACGCTATTTCGTTATTCTTAATTTTCGTCTTATTTTGATCCGTAGAATCACCCCTTAAAAAATCTCCCACCTGTTGTCGAACACCCTGTATGTACGTAGTTAAGTTTATGTTATAATTTCAGGCATATCATATTTGTCACGATGGTCGGGAAGGTCATCAAGGAGCCTCATTCCTCTGCACCAATGGAACTCTTTTCAATCAAAAGGATTTCGGTTGCGATTGGTGGTATAATGTGAATTGTGCTGAGGCACCAGCTTTGTACAGGTACATACACTTCTGTCATTTACTTAAATAGAGTAATTGGGAAGAGATTAACAACAAGTACATTTTATTTATTTTAGATTAAACGAGGATCCTCTAAAGAATCCGTTCGTGCCAAAGGAAAAGAAAGATTCGTATCGAAAACTAACGAGGATCGTCGTTGTTTAAATTCCATGACCGAAGCGCAAAAAGAACACTGAACACTCCTACTGCGTTCGGATTTACAATGACCCAATAGGAGGGTCAAACTCAAATGATGCAGGCTCATTTTGATCCGTAATTAAAACTTTATCAGATACAAAAAATTTGTTTTCAAGTGTAAGTAGTACATTTGAATCAAAATGACCCTGCAGTTCGAACTGCTTACTTCTGGACAGAAATCTTTTGATGAATGCATTTTATAATAGCAGTATTTTCATGAATGTAGTTTGGATCTCTTGTTAGATTTCATTGTACAAATCATATCTATTATTATATGTAATGTGAAATAAAAGGAATTATTAAGTCTTCTTAAAAATAAAAAAAGTAATAACACGAATAAGTATAAAAAATGATGATTTAAAATTATTACCACTCTACGTATACATATTTTCGTTGTACTCTGTTAATCATCGACAGAATGAACGTAGACTCGAAATTACGAACCCACGTAATTATTCAGAATGTAGATAAGGACAAAACCGAGGATCACAGAGGTAAACTGTAAAATACCCGCGCAACGACGTTCGCTCTTGTGCCATCTTGCTCTTTCCCTTGGCAAAATTTCACTGACCGTCCCATACAACAAGGTTCCTCCTGCTAAGCCTTGCAAAATCGGTGCCACGATTTTCGTCCATTTGTTGTTCACCTACAGAAATGTTATCTTTCAGATTTCTGTATAATTCAAGGGGTTGAAAAAGAAGATACTTGCTCGCATCGTTAGCATTCCAATCCCTATACCGAGGGCAGATCCAGCGGAGAATACGAAAATTGCCAACACCAGTCTAACAACAGAACTATTGGCTCCAGCTAATTCTAATCCTAAACAAAAACCGACTACGAACTTATGAGAGGCCACTGCTCCAACCAACAGAAAGACCTGAAAATGAAAAAAAGAAAAATTTGGTAACCATGGATTTGAACCCGTGAACCTTTAGAACCGTTTGTATGTTTGAGTTTGTCATACTTCTCAATGTAAGCAGTAACTAACTTTAATTGTTAATATCTTTTAAACAATTAGCCATCATCCCCTCAAAAGAGGGTATAGGCGTATTCAACTCGACGAGCTTTACAAGGTGGCAAAGATTCATTATTAAGTGAGCGTTACACTTGGTTAGTTCCCTTCGTGAGTTGCGTTGATTCTGTTGCGGCGCGTGACACTACGCATGCGCACGCCACGCCGGCAGCCGATTGGCTGCAGTCCCTCATTCGCGTGCCCCTCGCCAATCGGCTGTCCGGCGTGAATATGTGTTAGAGTCACACGCCGCGACAGAATCAACGCAACTCATTGTCAGTGGATTTACATATATTTACCTCGGACAATGCTTTCTGCAGACCAACCGCCAATCCTTCGAGAATAGCATGAACGGTAAGCGCTAATAAAAGACCCATAAGGTTGGCGTTCGAATTTGCACAGGGTTCCGAGTGATTCCCATGACATAAGAAGGTCTCTTCGTTGGTAAAGTTAGGAGCGGTAGGTACATACTGCACTGCTCCATAGGTAGAAGTTCTTGAAGTGGAATTATTCGTTCCATTTCCGATAAGATTCGTCTGATACGGATTTACGTCGAATATAGAAACGCTTCTGGTAGTATTCCGATTGACAATGGCAGGTCCGACCTGGTGTGAATGACTTCTGCAACGCTCTCTGCAACCGAGAAATCCAGCTTCTTCGTTCTCATCGATACGTGCGATCGATTCCTACCGGTTACAATGCGACCTGATACTGACATTAAAGCAATTTTCATTCTTCAATGTACGTATAACAATTAAAGAGTGAAAATTGCCGCTATCTTTAGACGAAGTCGAACCATCGT
This sequence comes from Osmia bicornis bicornis, assembly GCF_907164935.1. Taxonomy (NCBI): domain Eukaryota; kingdom Metazoa; phylum Arthropoda; class Insecta; order Hymenoptera; family Megachilidae; genus Osmia; species Osmia bicornis. The sequence continues at coordinate 1,276,352 of NC_060226.1, forward strand.
TATCTCTGCACAACGAATCAACAAGTACATACATGTCTCCAATCTCCTCCTCAACGCTTGTGAACTCGCATGAAAGACGCTCTCGTAAATACTAAATATTAAATACAGTAAAACCTCGATAAGTCGTCACTCAAGGGACCGAGAAATTTTGACGACTTAAACGAAGTAAAAACCATGTAAATTTTAAAAGGAGTGACGACTTATAGAGGTTTTACTGTATTTCTACGTTAAAAAATCCCACTCAAGTACTTATACGTACACTTGACTTGCCGTGTTCCAATCGGCGGGTTTACAATTGTTCAAATGCGTCGCAGATCGATCGTCGATATTCCAAAAGTAATGAACAAACTCGTCTATGAAATACAATAGAAGAAAACCGCAAGAGAAGAGTAGCTCCGCGTACTCGGGCATGGACTCGCGGATCTCTGGTAACATGTGAAGAATCGCGGTTGCAAGCAGTACACCACCACCGAAACAAAGAGTACACGAAAGTAATAGTTTCTGCTGTAGATAACGTACACGCGAAACGAAACACGAGGGTGCAACGCCGACGATGAAGCTACCGGCACCGATAGCGATCATCGAGGCTAGTTTTGCCTGGACCACGGTAACAGTCATTTTCGAGATGACAGACGGAATACGTTCACTGTCGGCTGACACTGCCAAGAACGATTGACGCTAATCTAGCTAACGTGATAAGGTCAATCGACTCGAGAGATAGGAGCACAATCGTGACACTTGAGAAAACGACTATTATATCGAGGAAATTGGAAAAAACGAAAATCTCTATTTCGCTCTAACTAAATACATAATGACGTATCTGCGATCGTCGACGTGTGTCGATGATGAAAAATGCTACCGCGAAAAACCCATCGGGTAGTAGCACTGACCGGAAGCAACACAAAGACGAAGAAGATACTGACCAAAGTTTTATTTGATATCGATAAACTGCTTCGATAATGTATTCTTACGTTCACTGTTGTTTAGAGCTTTATCTAATAGCTATTTTTGTATATCTTCCTTAACAAAAGGAAAATTTAAAGATCGTGACACTATTTTGTACAAACAGTTATTCATACTTATCTTCTTGTTGCGGTACTAACCGAACTACTATATACAGTACGAAATATTACTAACTTGTTAAAATTTAATTGAAGAATATACGCTTTAATCATAAATAACTTAAGTTTTTAAATACATATTACCTTCATTTTTAAGTTGATTGCAATTAGCAAGCATTAAACGAACAAACATTAAACTTGAAATTGACATATTTATATTTAAAGAAGACTATGGCAGTATGTAGTAAGATCCCCTCCCCTCGTAGAAGCTTCCTTTCCCACGAGGTTCCGCCACGCACCGTCCCTATCCAACCATATCCAACGACACTCCCGAAGAGAGTGACGAGCAGTGAAGCCAGAACCGTGGGACGTGGGACAAATTTTTACCCTCTCCACGACGTCCCACGACGTCCCAGTGACTCCCCTACCGCCGTTGTTTCATCTAACACAAGCGCGTTGTCCCACGTGTCCGTGTGAGCTCTGCGGGTTTAGCAGAGTTCGGCTGCTCTCGTCATTTCTATGTTATCGGCTCGATGCTCAAGCCGCTAAAGCACGTGGCAGCAGCATTGAGGAATCGACAAAATAATATAATTTCGTCCATGGCAATATGGCTGAATTAAGAAACCAGGAGAATCAGTTCGAATCCCGATTTTACGGTTTCAGTTCTGATTCTTAATGCATTAACGTTTTTTTAATACATAAACATACATTTTTAATACATTAACTTGGGAAGCAGTTAAGAAAAGGAGTTGAACTGCATGTTTCTTTGATATTTTTTTAAATATTTCAGTGTTATATATACACATATGTATGTACGTACATATAATAAAAGAACGTGATATAGAAGTTATTTCTACAATTATGTAGATATTACCGTTATTCTAACTATTACAATACGTAAATGCGAAGAAATACGAGGAAAATTGGTTAGGTTAAATTGTAAGGATATAAAGAAATTTCAATTTTTTACGGTTGGTTAGTTTTATTTTTTATTAATTACAACTATTATCATTTTATTCTGTGAATAGTCATTAAAATGGAAGACATAAAAGTACAGTTTGATTTTTTAGTTAATTTGTACTACATATTTCATTAGGTTTCCGGCAACTGTTGCAGCTGGTCCACGCTTATACGATGCTGAATATTTTACCTTTCTGTAATATATTTAGGAAACAAATAAAAGTATAGTTTAGTAATTGTTATAATACAGTATCAACTGTTAACCTTATTAAAAACTTATCTCATTTTGCGTAATTATTCTGCATTTTCGCTTCCTTGTTTTGTAATGACGAATGACAGATTTTTTTTAATGAAACTTTTACTAGTGCATTTGTGAGATTTTTCGATTAAAACAAGATCAAACGTGGTATAATTTGAATTATAATTTTTATTTACTTATTTATATCTAAATAAGTAAAAATAATGCAAATTATGTCGTGTGTGGTCTTATTTTAATCAGAAGAACCTTACAATTACATTGGTAAAAGTTTCATTTAGCAAAAATGAAAAATAAAAAAGTTATGGTTGAATTAATATTGTCTCACTCAAATGTTTTTTTTTCGGGCCCTTTAATTCTCGGACCTCTTTCTCTTTCGCTATTTGTCTTTTTCTACGTTCGCCAGCATTCAAGAACTCGCTCGAGCCAGCGTCAGATACTTTCAGGAGAATCGGGAAAATCCAGCAGAATAACACATTTTATACTGAAAGAATATACTAACTTATCTGTCTAATCAAATGTTAATAAATCTGGCAACAGATTTATTTTTGGACTGCTTTTCTTAAGTAATCAGAATTTCACCATTCTTCTGTACAGATCGTGTGTAGCAGTTTGTAGCAAATTCAAGATATTTTCGATATTATGTAGAATACACAACCGATCGAAAAATATTAAAAATCCAGGATATTTTGTGCCGTTTTTTATATGTTAAAGGCGATTGAAATGAAATAAATGACCAACAATGAATAGTATAATAAAGGTGATCGCTGTTCATCTATTTCCTTCCTACGATGTACAGGATTGCCTTGAAATAAGCAAGTGGCTCGGGACCGAACAGTTGCTTATTTCGAAGCAGAGACCACTTGCTTATTTCAAGGCAATCCTGTATTTCTTCCACAAGTGACGGTTTCCTAACAATTTACAGTACAGTAAAATCTGGATATTCATATGCAAGAGAGATTGGGATCCAAGCGAGGTGTCTAATCTCGACGCCAGCCAAGCGTGAACGTAGAAAGGGACAGGCAGTGGAGGAGAGAGAGAGAGGTCCAATGAACAAAGGAAAGAGCCGAAACATATCGGTGTGACTAATACTAATTCAGTTATAAAACATTTTTATTTTTGACTTTTCTTAAATGAAATTTTTACTAGCGCATTGGCCAGATTTTTCTGATTAAAATGATACCAAACACGATATAGTTTGAATTGTAATTACTTGCTAAAATTGATGTTAAAAGTAGACGAAAAGCCAGAGAGATCGAATCAAAACATTGCCTATATCCAAGCGAGGTGTCGAAGTTTGACCGAACGTCTTGCATATACTCAGGTTTTACTGTACTGTAAATTGTTAGGAAACCGTCTCTTGTGGAAGAAATACATCGTAGAAAAGAAATAGATGAACAGCGATCACCTTTATTACACTATTCACTGTTAGTCATTTATGTATTTCATTTCAATCGCCTTTAGCGTATAAAAAACGACACAAAATATCCTGGATTTTTAATATTTTTCGATCGGTTGTGTATTCTACATAATATCGAAAATATGTTGAGTTTGCTACAAACTACTACACACGATCCGTACAGGAGAATGGTAAAATTCTGTTTACTTCAGAAAAGCAGTCCGAAAATAAATCTGTTGCCAGATTTATTAACATTTTTTTAGACGGATAAGTTAGTATATTCTTTCAGTATAGAATGTGTTATGTTGCTGGATTTTGCCGATTCTCCTGACAGTGTCTGACGCTGGCAGAACGACACAGCTCGAGCGAGTTCTTGAATGCTGGAAAACGTAGAAAGGACAAATAGCGAAAGAGAAAGAGGTCCGAGAATTAAAGAGCCCGAAAAAAAACATTTGAGTGAGACAATATTAATTCAACCATAACTTTTTTATTTTTCATTTTTGCTAAATGAAACTTTTACCAATGTAATTGTAAGGTTCTTCTGATTAAAATAAGACCAAACACGACATAATTTGCATTATATTTACTTATTTATTTAAAACCTAATGCAAATATATAAAGTAACTATAATTCAAATTATGTCGTGTTTGATCTTGTTTTAATCGAAAAATTTCATCAATACGCTAGTGGAAGTTTCATTCAAAAGAAAAATCAGTCATTATAAAACAACGAAGCGAAAGTGCAGCATAAGTACACAAAAAAATAATAAGGTTTATAGCAAGCTTAACATTTTCTATTGTATTATGGTAATCACTATATTATTTGTTGTATTATAGGTAAGTAAAATATGCAATATCGTATAAGCGTGGACCAGGTGCAATAGTTGCAAGAAACCTGATATGTAGATAACAAATTAAATGAGGAATCAAATTGTATCTAATCCATCTTTCATTGTAATGACCATTCAGAGAATAAAATTATAATAGTTGTAAGGAATAAGAAATAAAACTAACAAACCGTTAAAGATTGAAATTTCTTTATATCCTTACAATTTAACCTAACCAATTTTCCTCGTATGTCTTCGGATTTACGTATTGTAATAGTTAGAATAACAGTAATATCTAATTGAAGAAATTACTTAAATATTAATAAAAAAAATATCAAAGAAAGATGCAGTTCAACTCCTTTTTTTAATTGCTTCCCAAGTTAATGTATTTCATAGTATTAATGTATTAAAAAAACGTTAATACATTAAGAATCAGAACTGAAACCGTAAAATCGGGATTCGAACTGATTCTCCTGGTTTCTTAATTCAGCCATATTGCCATGGACGAAATTATATTATTTTGTCGATTCCTCAATGCTGCTGCCACGTGCTTTAGCGGCTTGAGCATCGAGCCGATAACGTAGAAATGACGAGAGCAGCCGAACTCTGCTAAACCCGCAGAGCTCACACGGACACGTGGGACAACGCGCTTGTGTTAGATGAAACAACGGCGGTAGGGGAGTCACTGGGACGTCGTGGGACGTCGTGGAGAGGGTAAAAATTTGTCCCACGTCCCACGGTTCTGGCATCACTGGTGACGAGTGGAATTGGAAGGAGGCCCTCTATATATATGCCTAAGACTCCCCACCACTTATCTATAAGCGCCAACGCGGGAAAATTTGATTACATTTCATTTCGTTTATTATATACTGCATACGAAGACATAACAAATGTTACTCTATAACGTAATATATTTATACAATAATTATAATCCATAATAAAAATTTGATAAATAAAAGTGTCAATAATATTATATTCTTAAAAGATACATATATAAAAAAATTATTCTTATGTATTTAAGGTTACGTCATGAAAACGTTATAGGTAATAAGTTATAAGTTATAACATTCTTCTTTTACCACAGTATGAGCTCACAATACGAATATACTAATAAATTTAAACGTGAATATCAATATGACGATAGACGAAAGAAAAATAAAAGTAATAGTTCCAAATCACTGCCCAAACAAAGCTATAACCAAGAAATTATATCAACTGACAGAGAAGTAATTTATAAATCTGATAAAGATTATGATAGTTTCTGTTTCACTAAATACAAACATGAATTAAACAAAATATTCTCAGGGAATTTGAATACAGTACAGGATACTGATGACTTTTGGAAATTTGTTAATAAATATGAAACTGTACAAAAGAAACTTAATACTTCTGATACTGCAGTTAATTTTTCGTTGAATGATATTGGTGTACCAAAGATATATCACAAATTACATTGTATAAATTTCAAACTGAGTTTAAACTTTAATGAATTATTTGCACGTGTTCCTCCGACTGAAGCATTAACAAAGGAACAGTTATCAAGATTTCAGAACATAATAATTTTGTATTTAGATTTTAAACAGAAAGAAAAGTTTGCTAAATTGAAAAAGCTTAGAGAATCACAAGCAAATTTGCCAGTTTATCAGTATAAGCAAAAGATTATCGAAACAATAAAAAATGAAAGAGTAGTTATTATAGCTGGTGATACTGGTTGTGGAAAGTCCACTCAAGTACCACAGTATTTATATTCGGCAGGCTTTCAAAAAATTGGTAGGTGTTCAAATTACAATTTTAACCATGTGTGCTTTCAAATGTTTTTCCACAGAACATAATTATTGTATTAAAACAATTTTTTATAGCTTGTACGCAACCCAGGAGAATAGCTTGTATATCATTAGCCAAACGCGTTGCCTTTGAAACACTGACAGAGAATTGCAACCAGGTTGGATATCAAATTCGTTTTGAGAAACAAAGAAATCAAGATACTAAAATTACTTTTATAACAGAAGGACTTTTGTTAAGACAGGTAGAAATTATAATAAAGCTAAAAGTTCTATTAGTACTGCAAATACTAAAGCATTATGTTTTGTTTAGCTATCTGGAGAATCTACCATATTACCCTATGATGTAATTGTTTTGGATGAAGTACACGAACGTCATTTACATGGAGATTTTCTTCTTGGCATTATGAAGTGTATCATTAATCAAAAACAGGACTTAAAATTAGTGCTCATGTCTGCTACCATTAACATTGAACTTTTTGGTAATTACTTTGCAAAAGAGGATGTTAAAATAATACAGGTAAATCTTTAGTTTACAATTATTAATTAATTTTGAAACATTCTTACAATAATAATTTCTGTAATAGGTTCCTGGAAGATTATATCCCATTCAGTTATTATATAGACCTATTACCATAGAAGATTTTCGGTACAAAAATGATAGATTCAATCCAAGCCCTTATGTACAAATAATGCAAATGATTGATCAAAAATATCCAGGTAAAAAGTATTATTTGTTAAATACAGCTATTTTTAACCATATAATTAATAATTAGTAATTTCAGTTGATGAAAAAGGCGATTTGTTAATATTTCTAAGTGGAATGAGTGAAATTACTGCAGTTGTAGATGCAGCAAAAGAGTATAGTCAGAAGAAAAATAACTGGATTGTCTTACCGCTTCATAGCACTTTAGCTATCAGCGAACAAGACAAAGTATTCGATTACGTTCCTGAAGGAGTGAGAAAGTGTATCGTATCAACGAATATAGCTGAAACTTCTATTACTATAGATGGAATTAGATTTGTTGCTGATAGTGGAAAAGTAAAAGAAATGAGTTATGACCCCTCGTGTAAAATGCAACGGCTAAAGGAATTTTGGATTAGCAAAGCCAGTGCCGAGCAAAGGAAAGGAAGAGCTGGTAGAACTGGACCTGGAGTTTGTTATAGGTATATCAATAAATTATGTTATAGTTTTATAACATGTATTAATACGAGAATATTTCCATGTAGGTTATACTCGGAAGAAGAATATACGGGGTTAGAAAAATATTCAACTCCAGAATTACAACGCGTGCCTTTAGATTCCTTACTTTTACAAATGATAGCCATGGGACTTCCAGATGCGCGAAAATTTCCTTTTATAGAACCACCACCATCAGACAGTATAGAAAACTCTATTTTATCATTAAAAGAACATGTTAGTACATTTGATACTAGCCAAATAAATTGTACAAATCAAAGAATGAATAAAACATACATCTCTTATTATAGGGTGCACTTACAGATAATGAAAAGATAACGTGTATTGGAAAAACACTTGCACGTTTACCTGTTGATATAACAATAGGGAAAATGTTAATAATGGGTTCAGTTTTTCATCAGGTTGAACCAGTACTATCCTTGGCTGCCGCTTTAAGTATACAAACACCATTTACAAATAGAGCGTATAGAGATCCAGAATGTGAGGTAATAGAATGTAATTGATAAATTCTTAAAAATATTTTTAATTATATGTATACTAATTCAATGATTTAAAGACATCTAGAAAAAAATTGGAATCTGATCACGGTGACCCAATAACATTACTAAACGCATTCAGAGAATGGTTGGAAATGAAACAACAAAATTCTCAGGAATCTAGAAGTTCTGGCAATAGCAGTAGAAAATGGTGTAAAAGAAGAGGCTTGGAAGAACAAAGATTTTATGAAATGACGAAATTAAGAGCACAGTTTAAAGAACTACTTCAAGTAAATTAACATCCCCCAGTAGCATTGATTCATGAAATCCTTTTACTTTAACATTTATAATTTACAGGATTGTAGCTTATTAAAAAATCTTCCAGAACCAAATTCTTCCATGAGTAGTGCAGAGCGTGCAATTAGACATGGAGAACTGAAACTTTTAAAGTCTTTGAAAAGAACTTATAAGCAAAGTGAACCCAGAAAGCGAAAACAATTAAAATTGGAGACTTTTGATATACACTTAGAAGATAATGATAACGACGAAAAAGAAATTGACATAAAAGATGTTGAATTTCGTATGAGAAACGATCCAAGTCAAGTTCAAAATTTATTGGTCGCAGCTAGTGCATGCAGTTATAAGGATTTAACAATGTTAAAGTTAATATTGTGCAGTGGTTTATATCCACAATTTGCATGTGCCGATGAATTTAATTATTGTAAGGTAATGTTAATTTGTGCTTTTCAAGTAGTTGAACTATTTGCCGATGAATAACATAAATTTTCAGTCAATGAGTGAACAATTGTTTCATACAAAAGCAAAACCGTATATTGCCTTACATCCAATGAGCTTCTTTGGAAACCATCCACAAATACTACAGTTAGAAGAAACTGATATTGTATCAATATTAGGATTCAAAAGTAAAACTCCTGTTAGTCCAAAACATACAATATTAGCATATTTGTAAGTTTTTAATCATATTTTACATATCATTTCTACTTTAATCAAACGTATTAATTTATTGTACCATTGACAGATCTCTTTTAGAAACGACAAAGCCTTATTTAGTAAATACCCTTAGAATGCCTGCTGCACAAACGTTACTTCTGTTCGCACGTGAAATTGATACGAACAGTACATTTTCAATGTGAGTGTATAGCATATACAGTAAAACCTCTATAAGTCGTCACCCGGATAAGTCATTTTCCTTTCTTCGTCATTTTAAAATTTACATGGTTTCTACCCCGTTTAAGTCGTCAAAATTTCTCGGTCCCTTGAGTAACGATTTATCAAGGTTTTACTGTAATTAGGTTTAACAAGGATATATCAATGTTGTATTGCATTCTATGTTTTATAGAATTGTATGTGATTCCTGGTTAGCATTAGAATTTCCAGTACCTGATAGCGGTCAAACGTTATTAATGAAAGCTACTAAATTACGACACAAATGGGATTTTTTACTAAATCAACGCTTACAAGGTATTGTAAAAAAGTATTCAAATCCAGAAACAAAGTAGAAAGTTATTACTTAACTTAGATTAATGACTAAGTTTTAATATTAATTACCACAAATATTTTACAGAGCCAAACACAAATGATAATGAAAAACAAGATTTTAGTGAAATCGAGTATACGCTTACTCAAGAATTGATTGACTATATGCACACCACAGTTCCTTATACATTAAAACGACTTTTACCAGCCGATCTGAAGACAATCTATGTGGGAAGCACTGAAAACAACGTATCTATAGATCCTAATCCATTTCAGTCAGATTTTCAAGTAATTTCCAATTCAACTAAAGGGGGAGTTCATTTAACAAATACCATCACATATAATTGGTAAATTAATCCTAATTTATTTTTATGAATTAACAAGGTATAATTTAAAAACTCCATTAACTATAATTTATTTTTAGTTTGAAAGAAACTGAATGGAGTGATAAGCTTTTTTTAGAAATGTCAGAAACAGAATGGCAATGCCATAATTGTAATATGCAAGCAGTTCTTACAAGCATACAAAAGTTACAACATCAACAGTCCTGTAATAAGCAATATACAAAGGAAATTGAAAAGCCTTCTAACAATATTAAACGTAAATCCAATACACAGACTTACGAGTGTCCTGACTGCGAGCAAATACTGCATCTAACACCAATCGAAATACTTAAACACAAGAAGTCACATATTAAATGAATCTTTTTTTAAAAACTTTCCTATGAAACATATTTTGTATTTTAAATTATCATCACTCGTTTAATTATAATTGTGATAATTTACATTGGCTTATAATCTTTGTTATAAAATAATATTGTATATTACAATTTTGTACATGTTTGATATAATCATATATGGATCATATAAATAATAAATATTTAAATTATTCAACATGAAATAAATCATGTCCAGGGTAAGAAGTTCGAAAACATGAAACAACCTATAACTGTATATCCTAAACAGTACAATAGTATAAGTTTATCTTGTAAAGCATATTTTTTCTGTTTAAGGAAAAATACTTTCCATTTGGAACATGCATTTTCTTCGCTTTCATATGCCTCATCATTAATCGAATGAGGGGTATACGTTAAAGCACAATACCAATATAATAATGGACTTGCTGAACTTATCAAACGTGTGCTTACTTGAATGTGTACAAAAAAAATACAAAATACGGTCAAAAATAAACCATGACTAACAAATACTAACATTTCTATTGGATATTTCTTGATTTTTATCTGTTTTTCGTTTTCAATATTTGGAATAAATCCAAATGTATAAAAATATCTCTTATCTACAAAAAAGTATTCCTTAATACATCTAATCATAATATAAAGTATTGGAATTGCTAGAATAAAATTTGGTATTTGTTTTAATTCATAATAATTTAAAAATCCTACATTCCAATATTTTTTCTGTATGTAACCATATGCTACTGGAATTTTTAAACTGCACCACTCGCTATTGTTGCTACCTGATAATACTAAATTATTTTTTATACCATAATTAGTAATATGTTCAGGAATAAATGTGTAGTTTAAATTTGGAATACAAAATGTAATATAATTATACATTTGCAACAGAACAAATGGAATGATTGATATAATTATTGTATTAAACATTACACAGATGCTTCTTAAAGTTGTTATTTTGAATATAAATTGACATAATGTTTTTAATGAAAAATTTGTGTGCTTTATTAAATAACTATAGGCTAAATTTTGTAATCTAAAATATATAGGAAATCCAATATTAATCATACCATTTGATCTTGTAAGAATGGACAAACCTATTGGAAAAGATACGTACGGATCTAATTTAATAGATCTCAACATGCTATAAAATGATAAATAAGCAAATAAAGATTCTGTGTAAATAGCAGAAAAAAATATGGTAGCTGGATTTATACAATAAAAAATTGCTGCTCTGTAGGACGTATTTGTATTTTTTAATACCATCTTACTAAGATCATAAAACGTAACAGCAGATTTAATGAAACACACAAAATTAATCAATGTAGCTGCAAGAATGATAGAACTATGAAGATTCAATACAAAAAATATCTTTTTAATAGGAGTAGCAACAATTCGAATCAATAGAGGGTATAATGGATAAAAAGCTAAAGTGTTTTCATATGTGTAACCATATTTTGAAATATGTATAAAATATTCACCATCCCATCGCGTGAGACCGCTAAATAAATATGTAATTACATTATCGTATATTGAAACTTGTTCAGAATTACTTGTGAAACTTTTAAATGCATCTGCACAATGATCAGGGCATAGAATATTAAAAATAAATTGTAAAATTAAAATTACTATTCTACTAATTATTGCAAACCAAAATATCTTTCTTCTTGGACTGTACATTATTACTAAGTTGTGTATAAATACGTTCCTTTGATAATACTTACATTAATTATAACTTTGGTTCCATTATAACATTTTGTGGTAAAGTTATCAATGCACTTTATTCTTCTTAGTTTTCTGTTTTTTTATATGAAAACAGTATGGTTGTACATAAGGTATTCCTCTTCCTGTCTCTTTGGAGAAGTGCATAACTAAAACAAATATTGTAAATCATACCACATTAATACTTTTTCTTAGTATTACTTCATTGAATTAACAACGTTTCAAATTAACAACGTTAGTTAATAATTTTTTCAACATTAGTATTTTAAGAAACAAAATGAAAGATTATCACTTTTTAATACCATAGTCTTTTAAAAATATAATTTAATTTATACAATTTAATATATGTAAATATTTGTTAAACAATTGTTTAGAAAGTAAAATTTTATTTATAAAACACGTAATAAGTTTATGCTTTTACACCACAAACTTTTTTAGCAAAATCTGCAATATGGTGATCTTTGGGTACACATTCATATTCAATAGTTTCTGCATATGGCATAGGTACATCGATACCAGTACAACGAACAGCTGGTGCGTCAAGTTGAAAAAATACTGGATTTTCCATTACTGTTGCTACAATTTCAGAACCAACACCACATGTTGGCCATCCAAATTCTACGGTCATTAGTCTATGGGTTTTTGTAATTGATTTGAAAATTGTATCCCAATCTAGTGGTCTAAGAGAACGTAAATTAATCACTTCTGCTTCTATTCCTTGTCCCGCTAGGATTTCAGCTGCTTGCATCGTATAGAGAGTACTTTGGCCGTGTGACGTTAAAGTAATATCTTTACCAGGTTTTTCAATTTTAGCTTTACCAATAGGTATCGTAAAATCTTTGTCCATAGCTTCATCTGATACAGGAAATTCAAAATTATAAAGCATTTCACTTTCTAAAATCACAACTGGATCAGGATCTCTAACAGCAGCTTTTAAACATCCTCTATAATCTTCGCAAGTTGAAGGTGACATAACTTTTAAGCCAGGCACGCTCATATACCATGATGCAAAACACTGAGAATGTTGTGCTGCCAAACCTTTAGCATTACCATTTGGACCACGAAATACAATCGGTACAGGAATCTTTCCAGCAGTCATGTAAAAAGTTTTAGCAGCCCCATTTACTATACGATCAATAGCTTGTAATGAGAAATTAAATGTCATAAATTCACATATCGGTTTTAAACCAGCAAGTGCAGCCCCGATAGCTATACCACAAAAACCAGCTTCTGTTATAGGTGTGTCAACTAATCTTTTATCTCCATATTTTTTCCAAAGATCTTTTGTTACTTTATATGCACCATCATATTCTGCAACTTCTTCCCCCATAATAAATACTTTTTCATCACGAGCTAACTCTTCGTCAAGAGCTGAATTTAATGCATTTCTTATAGTCATTTTTTTAATAAATCTATAATTTTGTTTCCAAAAATTACATGATATATTTGACAGTATACTACTTCTCAAATAATGTAAAAATAACATCATAAATGGTATATTTAATAACTAAAAATATTTGGAAGAATGTATTAACATGTTCTTTCTCTCTTTTGATATAATTTGGTTTACGTATTACAATTGTAATCAATACTGTGATTAGTCTGGTGAAAAAATTTATAATGAAGTTTTAATAAACAAATAATATCAGTATACTGTTATTAATGAATGATTACCTGAACAAAAAAGAACAAATCTTCCTTTACGCAATGCTAATACGTTGAAGTTTCTACTTTATTAGGTATTTTGTTTATATTCCTTCATGTCCTTGAACCTGTAAACAAAAATTAAATTGAAATAATTATATTAAGTTACAATACAATTAGAATTAAAGATATAAACATTTTTAATGTTTATTATAATTACATTTCTTAAATTACCTCTTATATATGTTCAGAATATAAAACTAATGTGAAATTATTGATTACTATCTTATAAAAGATAACAATTGTATATATATTATATATAAGATGTATATATATTAAATTAAGTATTCACTAAGAAAAGCTTCAGTGATTAAAATTATCACTTTGCTACAAATCATCAATATACTATACATAATAATTTTATTATAGCTTTATGGTAACATAACCTTTCCTGTCATTGAAATAAAAAAAGCTTTTGATGGTTAGAATTATGTTTACTCCAAACGTCTTAAAATTTGGTGATTTATTAAAAGTAAATTATGAAATTAGAAAATCCTCAATCAAACTTTTCCACACACGTAAGTACTCTGCACTGCGAATACAATAGTAATTTAATGAATAGGATTAAATTCAGAATTTTTTTCAGAATTTCAAATACTGTTTTCAAAGGAAAATGAAACAACTGAAAGTCCAAGAATGCGCGAATTTAGAAAAAAGCTAAGGGAACGGACACCCATAGGTATATTATGAAGAAACATTTATTAAAAAATTATATTATTTTAATAAAATAACATTATATTAAAAAATAATATTATTTTAATAAAATAACATTATTTAATTGATGACAGAAAAATTAGAAGAACTGGAAGAAGGAAAACATCCTTATCAAGAAAAAGAACCTTTGAAACCATTTCCAAATGATATTAATCCAGAAACAGGTGAAATAGGAGGCCCACGTGGACCAGAACCAACTCGATATGGTGATTGGGAAAGAAAAGGCAGAGTAACAGATTTTTAGATGTAAAAATTCTGTATGCGTAGTTCCTATAGAACAATATCTAGTATTAAATAATACATGTATATATGTATGTATAATAGCATATTTTTATTAGATGTTTTGTTAAAACTATAACAAAAGAATAGCATAAAATTTCATTGCTCCTGCTATCATACTAATCAAATGTAAATATGCATATTTTAAAGCTAAATTTATTTTTAAATTGTGCTGGTTTCAGTAAGTTTAACTTTTTGAATAAAGTTTTGATGAATCAGCCAATTTTCAAATCCAGACAATTTGCAACAAGTATGAAGTGTACAAGTTTTAATTTGCAACCTAATAATTTTTATATTTTAACCGTTGTATATTTTATTATATTTAGCTACTTTATTACAAACTGAGAAATCAAATCCAGGTATTAAAAAAGAGGAATCAACAAGAATGAAACAGTTTCATAAGAAATTAAGATTGCAACCCATACCAAGTAAAATAAATACGAATTGTAAATAGTGTATAGATTACAGAAGATAGATTATTATAATCATTATAAATATGATAATAGGAGTACCGCCACGAGAACGATTTGTAGATTTGGTATTAGTAGAAACTAATCCAAAGAATGGAGAAGCAATAACAGATAGCGAGAAAGATCCAACAAAGTGGGGAGATTGGCAAAACGGTGGACGAGTGACCGACTTTTAATAAAAGATATTCCAGTTCATATATGATTTTGATTTGAAAATATAAATTAAAAACGCGGTATGACACGAAATAAACATTTATAGATATAGTAATATTCTCGTTCATATGAAATTGTTTTCTAAAGTGCATTATTTTATATTTACAATACAATTTCATATTACAATATGAATACAGAAATTTCCAAGTCACACTTTCATGATGCGCGATACACAAAATACAAAATTTGTTTATGAAAAGTTAAAATTAAAAATAGCGAAATATGTACACAGTGGTGATTCTTACATTATAGTTTCATCCTACTCCTAACAGATCCATAGATGATGTATTAAAAATAACATCCAAAACATCTTTAATGAAAGAATTAAAATTAATTGCTTTTCCAAACTGAATCATTTATGATTAATACAAAACAGATCTTTGTAAATTTCTTAACGAAGTCAATTTTCTAATGCTTTTACTTACAAACCGGAAATCAGTAGTGTTGTAAGTGCTGTAAAATGAGAAAAATGATCTGGAAGTACAGATACGCTCATATTCAAATAATAGTTTTTCAGTCTTTCATCTAGCATCGACGGACCTGAAAATTGTTTTAAGGTAGCATCGAATTTTAAAGATTATAGATCTTAACGAATTATAAGCTATAAAGTTTTATTGATGGCTAACACATCTCGCATCATCATGTTTTTGAGCGTCCATAAGGCGTTCACCACATTTCCATGGTTGCCTACACCGTTACCTAGCCATTCAACAGGTAATTTTGTTACATCAGGAATTTGTGTGTTATCAGGATTAGCATTCATTTGTTTATCCCAATTTGATATGTATCGGTTTTCTACATTTAATGCTTCAATGTATCTAAAGAAATAAATAATGTGTTTTTAAAAATTCACAAATTTGACTAAAATTATAAAAATTTACCGTAAGTAGGCATCTGAATGTAATACACGACTTGGTCTTGGAGGAACAGCAACGAACATTGGTTCAGGTTGCTTAACGACTGGTATGTTACTTGTTTGTGTCGCAGCTGCCGATGTTTCTATAATAAAATAAATGTACACATAAGAATACACAGAATATTAACATGTTCCCCGTTTTGCTTAGATGAAATTTATATTTTTATCGTTAAAGAGTTGAATTGTTAAAAACCAATTACCTGTTTCCATTGGTGGTAATACCGTTGGACCTTTTGATGCCATGTAGTTTCTAAAATAAAAATAATAAAAGATACTGAATGATGAATTTAAAAATACGTATTTATGGTATAGTAAGATTTAACATACTTGCTTCTCTCTGAAGGAGGTATGATGCGACCATTCGACTTAAGAATATGAACCTCTTTAACATGCCTTGCAAGTCTTTGTACACTTGGAAATGGAGGTACAGACTTTTTCGTACGACCACAACCTCGCCACTGGCATTGAAATTCTACATCTATCGAAACATATAAATCTTAAAACTTTATTCTTAATAGTATTAGAATAATATGATACACTTACCACTAGCGGCGTTAACAAAAGATGATTGAACATGACCATTTTGTTCGGCGATACAATGGTCGATACAATCAGTCATATCTTCAAATTGCCAGTCACAATTATCCCAACAACATTCGTATACTACATCTTGTAAAGCATTAGTGCCTACTGAAACAGCATTTCCTTTAAGTTGTCCCCCATCCTCGTTCATTTTAATTGCTCTCTCTTCCCAAGCCTGTTTCTCTCCTGCTGGCAATTTTCTCCACTGAAATTGAAAAAGGATATTTTGTACAATTTCTCCTTCTATTTTAATTAACATTTCAGAATGCAATATTTCAAACCTTTGCAAACCTAATCTACGGTATGTTCCAACAATTATTGCATACAATGTTTGTGTTCAAATAATAACTTTTATCACAGTAATAATATTTGCTGTTTTGGCGGGAAAATCGTAACGTACTTGAAAGAAAGATGAAGCATGCAGAATGACACAACACTCCCTCGACAATGTTTGATAAAAATAATTCGGTAACTTTCTTTATAATATTATGCTTGGAACCATTTAATCTGCATACTTTCCTTCTTCGATGAATTCTTATAGTAAACTAAAAATCAACAGTAAAAAATAAATAAATACCTCGTTACCAACAATTCTGCTAATCTCCCCAAAGGATGATTCAGGATTGTTTTGTGTAATCTGCGTTCGCATTTTACTCGAATATAAAATATAGCCCGTAACTAATTTCTTACCCGCCGTTTTCTAAACAGAGGAAAACACAAATTATAATGTCAACGTCTTACCGATATTATACCTTCACGGATAAAACATCTAATTGTCGTTCTAATGTTAAATAACAACGCTGAAACGGTGCAAAACAAAAAATATGCTGGCATATTTTTTTAAATAAATAAAATTAAAATGAAATAAATCAAATGAAACATATAATCAAAATAATGTCACGATAAGGCCTACCTTTTTAGTCGACACAGGTGTTTGAGTATTGGAGAGCACCGGTTGAGCTTCTGCAGATCCAACGGACGGTGGACCACCAGCGTCCATGCTGTCCTCCCCAACTCCTACTCCTACTCCCACTCCTAATCCTACTCCCATGCCTAGTACATCGGGTTCCAGCTTCGGTAACAATGGTGATGCCTCCTATACCATTTACGTTATGTTACGTTCATTATCCGTTACCGAATGTAATGTTATGAATATATATATGTATATATTTTCTTTTGATATCAATATAATAATTTTGTATAATCCTACCGATTACATAGACTTTTCTTAGTTACAGAAATTTACAAATATCAGTTGTAGTACAAGTTAAAGTATAGCAATAATGATATTATTTCAATAGTTCAATTTGATTTTTTGTCTATATTCTAAAACCTTGATATTAGTACTTTATGCATACATTCCATTTAAAGTAAAATGCTTGATTTTTACATTATTTGGGTTAGAGTGACATGGAAGCGAGACTTTTGGTGGTATTCTACGTACATCGTATATGTATGTACATACATATGGTAAACCCAACAGGTGCTCTGAATTGAAATCCACGAAAAATAATGTACTTCTATTAAATACTACATAGAAAAATATACTTTCACGAAAAGAAAAACATGTAAGAAAGAAAAAGAAAGAAAGAAAGAAAGTAAAATGAATATGCCGGCATAAGATGAAAAGCATGCTCAGATATATGAACTAGTACACAATATTTTTATCACATGCAAGTCATATTGCATATAGTGTATAGTCATAATTTAAGCTCATAATCTTTGGAATCATTATCAATTTGCATGTGAGCTTGCGTGTGATTTTAATAGAACATGCATTTCCGTAATATTGTTAACAGATGAAACTTAACAGTAGTTAATGATAGAAATTACCATTTCAAACTGAGTTGAGCTAGGAGTAACAGACTTGACTTGATTTTGCGTCTGAGCCACATCGCCCGGAACCTATAACACACACATCACATGCAAAGCAATTATATTCAGTTAGTTGCATATCAAATAACAGGCTACTTATTGTTATTAGACTTTTGTGTATGATATTACTCAAGTTTTCTCACCTTAGCAGGATTAATAGGCCTTCGGAAGAAATATATTTCATCTTCAGTTACTGCTGAACTATGATTTAATTTTTTTAAACCTTCTTGTCCAAGTTTTTTCATGAGGCTTTTACTTTCATCGTATAAAGATTCACAAATATATATATCATCTTCTGGAATCTCTGTGGGTCGACCTAAACAAACGTATCAATTTGAATAAAAGTATAAATGTTTCTATAAAATGCATACTTATTAATGTACTAGTACTAGTTCGTATACTTACTACAAATATATTCTCCATAGTCAAGAACAGCACACTTTCCAACAATGGCCACGATAGGATGAGTACCATCTACTGTAGATAGGAATAATTCTTGTTTATAAAATAATTTTGTAGGCGTATGTGGTACTTCTGCAGGCATTAACAACCATGGCCCCTTAAAGTAACACTTTCCGCTAAAAAAAAATTAAACAGTTGTTTGAATTTCTGTATACGATATTTATTTCTAAAATGTATCACTTACTCTTTTGTCGACCATATAGCATCGATTTGTGCAATTTGTTGCCTGCCCCCATCTGTTGCTACATAAACAAAATCTCCAGTTTTTACAGAACCCGCACATGTATTATATTGTTCATAATAAGTATTCTCCGTGTCTTCTGCATTATATAGTATCACATTCTATAAAACAGAAATAATTTTTAAAGCAAAAAATTACTATATCATATTGTAATGCTATGAACTGTTACGAATTTGAATTGCTCACAGGTCTTTCTTTTTCCGTCAATTTTTCTCCTTCTTCTAATTCAGCAATTTCTTCTTTATGCTTTTCTAATCTTTCTTTATAAACTGATATAACTCGCTTTGGTTCTAACGGTTTCTCTCTTGAAATTAATTTCAAATGATCCGGATCGAAATTCCACACTTTGATCTTTTTGAAAGCTCTCGCTTTCGTCGAGTATCGTGATTCACATACATAAACATCTTTTTCTATGAAACCTTCTGGTTGCATTCTAAAATAATCCTTAACACTTAAAACACAACACCTTCCAGCTACTTTAGCCAAAGGTACAGCGACATGGGCATCGCTTTTAAATAACTCTTTATCAAGAAATTTTCTAGATGCTACATGATAAGTTTCACTTGGTCTATAAAATAAATTGCCGTATAACATTTGTTGTCCTTCCGCATTAGTCCATAGCCGTTCTATAAGAACTACACTATACTCCATTCCTCGTTCTGTAGGTTCTATATACGCAAAATCACCCGCTCTATACACTTCTTGATTAAAACTCATTGAACCACCATTATCACTATTATTTCTCTCTGTGCTGGTATTTGTTTCAGCATCCTAAATAAACAAAATAAAAATACTTATAAATTTTTGTAATTTTTATAGAAAATTATATTTTATGACGTGAAGTATTATGTACTTTTGCCTCATTTCCATCGCAACTTTCATCTTCGTTGGGTAATGACAATTCTTGTTGTTGTTTTGCACGTTTCAATTCTGCGACCTGAGTAGAGAGATCTAAAAGTGTATAGTTCAGTGCAGGTGAGTGTAATAAATCTCCGCCACGAGTTACTTCATCGCGAGTACGTAAAAAAAATGCTTGAAGCTCCACGCTATCTTCAAATGGTTGTGAATCTGTACGTGATAATCTTCTAGCTCTTTCTAAACACGTAAATACGTCTTCTTGGAACCGGTCTAATCGCTTATACACTCCGCGATCTAATCTCCTTTTAATTAAATCCAACGATAATCCTCGTACCCTAATACATAAAAAGAATTTATTCAAACTGAACAGGTAATAAACAATTGTTAAGTAACGCAAATTAAATAAGAAATAACATACTTCTTTTCATCGATAATATCATGTTCTGGAAGTTCCGCCATAGAATCTGAGTAACATCTTCCTTCTTCATCTTGATGATTATAAAGAGCAGTAAAAATTGTTGCTAATATTTCTTGAACTGCAGCTGATACATCTGGTACACTTTCTTCATCTTCACTTAATTGTAACTTAGTTTGAAGAACTAATCGTTGCAAAATTAATGCGTCCTAGAATATCATTTTAATATTTCATAAATTATTAACGTTTTATAGATAAATAAAAATATCTACGAGAAGAGAATAATATATTGGAAAAAAAATAAGTTAACTGTTTACTTCTGCTTCATTTGTCTTGCATTTTTTTGATAAACGTTGATCTACTTCTTTATCTCTCATTAAACGAATAAAACAAGGTCGAACTTTTAGTGCTCTTTGTATAAAAATATTACTTTCATTGCTGGTGTCTCCTTGTTCAAACATTCTGAACAGAGCACACACACATGCACAAAAATCTTACAAAGCAGATCACTTCTATTATTATCTACTGAACACTTTTCCATGAACTTTGTGTATAATTACTTTGGTAAAATTACATATTCACGAAGAATTTATTATTATATTTATTCGCGGATAAAAATTATTTGTTATATGTTAAAATTTTTACGCGAAATTACATGAAACGACAAAGCTGCGGAGGAAGCTTACTTCGCGTAACCTCAAAAACTATGACCGTAAACACATCGAGCTTTCCATGTTTTAGCGCGAAATTTCAATTGAACCTTAATATCCACATTATTTTTACACACTATAGTAAAGATTCTATAAAATCAATTTAATCTGGGCTATAAATATAACAATAATTACATTTTTCGATAATATTTGAGGTCATTAACTAACGTAAAAGTAACTGTTATCAATTACGATAAATTCGTTACTCTATATAATTTATCTTTTCTTATATTTAGAATTATTAAAAAAAAAAAAAAAAAATAACAGACTATAACTTTTAAATAAATAAATCTTTGTTTCGTTTCGTTTCGAAATCAATATCATGATTTATTTAAAACTTTATTTTACTCTCAAATAAATATTTCAATATATATCGACATACAAACCTTATATATTTGTGAATCAGGCTCATTATATTTGCAAGCATTATCAAACATTAAGATGAAATCAGACACGAGTTCATCCAAATTGTCATATCCATTATTTTTCAGCGTAGAAGCAATTTTTTCCATATTCATTGGTTGTTTTATAACTTCATAATAATCGGGATACTCGTTTTTATTTGGCAATTTCATAAAAATTAAAGATAATTGTCTCCCTTTTGCATCGTGATAATCCTTTATAGTATCATACATAGTTTTCAATTTTTGTAAGTGTAATGGTACAACTTTTTTAGGTCTCCTATGTAATTGTAAAAATGTATATTACATTTTTACACATCAATCATGTTACAACCTTTGTAAATAAATTCTAATACATGTATATTTCTGTAGTCATATACAGGATGTCCCAAAAATCAAAAAGCTATCCCATGCCAAAACAATATTTTAGGACATATTTAAACATATTACATACCCAACATTACGAGTAGGCGTAGATGCACTGGATTTCGTAGGTTTCGGCGTGTCTGGCAAAGGACCTAACTCTTTCACTTTATCCATTAAAACTCTTTCCAAAGTATTTGCATCTTCATATATTAAAGAACCTTCTTCATTGTATTGACGACAGTTATTAAACATTAACTGATAAGAAAAATGCCATATAAAATACAGTAGTAAATATTTAATTAAATATATAAATATATACATGTATAAAATATACCTTGAAATCTTGTATCAATTCGTTTTCACTCTGATATTTTTCTGCTTTGATATTAGCTTCAATAGCTAACATATCAATAGGTTCTGCTATTACTTGATAATAATCTGGATATAATTTTTTTGAAGGCTTTTCCATGAACATTAACATTGGTTGCCGTCCATCTTCGCACTGTAATACAACAAAGAACTCTATATTGATAAGCTTCAGTTTCAGTATTTAAGATTGGAATTACTTACAACGTATTCCATAACACATTTAACCAATGCATACAATCTCTTTTTCAACGGAATATTGTCTTTATATTTTCCACGTGTTAATAGATTTGAAGCACGTTTAATAAGTTTAGGTTGATGAGAACTATTTTCAAATTCACTATCTGAATCTGAATCCTAAATGCAATATAAAACATGTAAAATTTATACACAATTTATTTAGTATAAAAAAACAATTTGTGTTAATATAATCTTTTATATAATATTGATTGATATTTCAGCACATTAAATATTCTAATGTGCTAAAATCTATTACAATTCAATTGTAAAAGAAATTATATAATTAAAGAAAAATACGTTCTTACCTCGACAGAGTTTTATTTACCTGATCAAATTCTAATAATTCTTGCACTTTCTCCTGCATAATCTTTTGTAGTTTTACAGCACACTTTAACACAAAGCAATAAAAGTAAGTAATATAAGTTAAGAACATAGATAGATTTAAATCAATTAATATACATTACCTTGTATAATCTAGATGTATGAATATTATATTTCTTTGCATTTTCAAACATAATATTCATGTCACCAGCTACTTCACTAACAGTACCATATTCACCTTTCTAAAATAACGAAAAATTAAGTAACAGTAATTTTGAAAAGGTGAGATTATTATTTTTTTTTTTCTTCACTACCTTTATCTTCGTACGAATTTGTAATAAAGAAATAGGATTCTTAATCATTTTATAATAATCAGGATATAATCTCTTCGATGGCAGTTTCCAAAAATATTCACTCATTCTAACTCCTATGCAAGGAACAAAAATATTACTAATACTATTATCATAAAACGTTGTAACATTAGAGGTATTGTAAACCATTTAAATACCTTGATTGTTAGGTGCTGTTCTTATAGTCTGAAACAGCTGCCATTGTGGATTGTCAGCTTCTTCAGTTTCTGCAGGTTCCTCTTCTTCGTCATCACTTTCTTCATCTTCGTCTGGCAACGACGCAGTTTGGGCTATTAAAGATTGTGCCATTGTACGACTTCCTCTTTTACTTCGTGTCGATGGCGCAGTTGTCGCAATTTTTGGAATACTGCTACTTATTCCGGTATCTTGTTTTCTTGTTGCAGCGGTAATAATCTTTTTTAAAAGCTTAGCATCTTTATAAATTTGTGAACCAGGTTCATTAAATTGACAAGCATTACGACACATTAACATTAAATCTTTTTCCATATCTGAAATAGTATTATAAGCTCCTTCTTGAATTTTTCTTGCAACTGTTTTTAGATCTACCGGCGTCTCGATCACATCGTAATATTCTGGATATAACTGGAAATGTAAGATTGTTCATACGATATTTCAGTTTCGAAAAATGTTGACATTTCACCGGTAAAAAGTTATTACCTTTTTAGATGGTTTCAGTTGAAACATTGTGTGTAATGGCCTGTTATTATCAGCTGGATCTGTTGCTGTCATAACTGCAGCAAATAAGTCTTCAAATTGTTGCATTGTCTCTTCATCAGGATTCGTAGAACTTTCAGATGTATCTTCCGCATCTTCTTGCTTTAATGTAGCTTTTCGAGCCTGTATAATTAATTTTATACAAATTATTAATTATAATATGCACATAGTTTTATGCCGTTACCCACCAGTCGTGCTACTTTTAGAATAAGTTTTCCTTTGGGTTCTGGATCTTCATATTCTTCCATAATACGGTTTTTTGTATTTACACATAATTCCCAAAGTTCAGTGGCATCTTTGTATTCAGGAGATGTACGCTACATTTAAAAAATGATTATAATCAAGATATTAATCTATGTCGATATAGATGTACATTAATTTGATTCAACATATATTACCATATAAAAAGCTTTTGCATTGTTAACCATAAGTTGAATATCAGCAGCTAAATCATCCATATCCCTATATTCATCTGTTTTCAGTTTTTGCTGAACCTTTAATAGGTCTATAGGATTTGTTACAACTTCATAATATCCTGGTTCTTGTCGACGTTTAGGCACACGTATGAATGCGTCACACAATAGCGTTCCATCTTCCTTTTTTTGATTTCTCAACACATCATACAATTGTTGACACAAGTCACTCTAAACATTGTAAATCAAATAAATGTTAAGATTCAATTTTCAATTCATTTTATATATTTAAGGATCTACAATAAAACAACTTACAGGGTCCAATTTTTTTCGTCTCTTTGTTGGTTCACGTGGTATATCATCCCCATCATCTTCTGTTCCTCTACTTGCAACTGAAGATGTTCTACGGCGCTTGTTCATTTTAAGTAATCTTAAAGAAGTATAAAAAATCAATATGTGAATAGACATAAAAACAGTAATATTTGAAATTAATATACAGCTACTGTATTACAATTCTTTATTTCAGTCATAATGTCATAAAGAATATACACAGGACAGACTAACTGCATGTTATGCCTAGCTAATACAATATAATTACATCACTTTAATGCAGATGATTAAAATGTAATTGAAAATTCAATGAAAAGAATTTTATATACAATATGTCAATTTACTAAATATGTTATTTCACAAAGAAATTCCTTGGCGTACTTATTCGGTATGAAAATAACCGAGATACACAACCGCAGCTAAGAAATTCTTGTCGCCATGATATGTCGCCACTGTGCTTTAAAATGCAGAAACATACAGCATTTCAATTTTTAGCTATAACTTAATATTACAATCGACCCTGCTTTACTTGTAATGTAACACAAAAATTGGGACACACTCACATTTAAATAACCGATGGAATAACTAAAGAATATTATCGTTTTACAATAAATGCTTGCCTAACTAAAATTTGCCGCCATATCAAAACCTCACTGAATCTTTGAACAGAACTTGCCTACAAATATCATTTATCTCTTAAGGCACTGCTGTTATTGTTCACCTGAAATTTTCACTTACCGTTAAAGTATGTATAAAAAGTTTTTCATTAATATACAACATGTAAAATAAAAACGTTATAAATGTATTACACTTTTCATATGCAACGTACAATGACACACGACTTGGCTAACGCCATGCCGTAAGCAACCGCGGGTTTATATCCGCACAACCTATACGATCCTATAGGCAGAATTAGAGACTATTTTATGTAACTTTTCGTATATAAATTCACCTAGTCGATAAGGTAGATGCATTTCAACTTTTTATTAAAATTTTGCAAAATGTCTAATAATAAATTTAAAAAAAATATTTGAAAATGTATACATATGTATTACTAACATCTATCATATCAAAATTTACAATACAGAAAAGTGTTTTGTACGTTGCATTAATTATAGAAAATTACAATTTCACTTGTTAATTAATTTCATTGAAATAACAGTATTATTGATACGAAGTTAAAATCTATCGTTTAATATAAAATAAATTATGTGTTTAACGAAATAAACATATTTCTTTTCTACGAAGATGTAACATTTAATGAAATAGTGTTTCTTAGAACATAATTTAAAATTTTTCACGAATAAACTGAACCATCATCATAGTCGTTTAAATACTAATTGTCAGATACGAATTACATATCGATAGTTTATTTATATATATATATATACACATGCATACATATTAAGTACTTATGCACGTACAATGCATTACCCATACGAATATACCGAACCATGATCTAACCCACTCCACTGTACAACGTAGTAGCCATATTACGTTTCCTTACATCTGGGTTTGCAAAAAAAGTAAGTTCTCACTTACTTTGTTAATAATTGCGTGTAATATTGAGTAATATTACATTATCATACAATAATGTATTATTTCTGATAAGTTAAAACATATATCATTTTAATTTTTACATACTTTTCGTGCAATTGAGTGTTAGATAACCACCGAACGAGATGATCAATATGTAATATAGAAAAATTATAGTGTTTTTATATATTTTTTAATTTCATGCTGTTGTAAATTACATTAATATTTCAAAAGTATTTAAATATTTTATCAATAATATTTCGTATCTAAAAGTTTTTATACTTCGTTTTTTAATATAATCACATATCTCGTATCAATAAAGCTTAAACAAGGGATTGACTTTTTCAAAATATTAGATAATATGGATATTTATGAAAGATGAAATATAAAAAATTTTACACATCATTAAATAATCTTATTATTTCAGTACACAATGGCTAACAAGTTATTCCTCTTCCGTTTACGACAAAGTGTACCATATATGTGTACCCGTGGAATGGCTTTGCCTGGTCCAGTATTCCCAGATAAAATTGGTAATCGGGATATAGTAGGCAATGGATACAATGGGGAACCTACCTACTTAGATCGAGTTGATTTTCCTATGCCTGCTATTCGATTCAAAGCAAATACCCCAGATGTCATGGTAAAATAATTTGTATAATTGTAAATTTCCAAATATAATTGACAAAATATAGCTGTTATATGTTTTTCATTAACAAATTAAATGTTTCATTATTTTTTATATTAATCTTTATGTAGGCATTAAGAGAGAAAGAAAAGGGTGATTGGAAAAAATTATCAATAGAAGAGAAGAAAGCATTATATCGTGCCAGTTATCGTCAAACATTTAGTGAATTCCTAGCCCCATCAGGTGATTGGAAAGCATGTCTTGGATATACATTAATGGGATGTGCCTTCAGTATTTGGTTGTTCATGTTCCTTAAAACATATGGTAAGTTAAATTCTATACATATTATGTATCAAACTGTGATCTATAGTTTATAAATATAGTAAATTGAAAAAGACGAATTGATTAAGTTAATAATTTAAAATAGTAATATCCTACTTTAATATTCACTATTAAATAATTTCATTAAATTCTATAGCATACCCACCATTACCAGAATCATTTAGCGAAGAAAGTAGACTTGCACAACTGGAACGTATGCAAATACTTGAAGTCAATCCTATAACTGGAATTAGTTCTAAAAAATAAATTATCTTGGTATAAAAATATAGTAAAGAAAAAATACAGTTTATTGTACAGTAACAGTTACAAAAATGTTCTGTATATGCTTAGTGAAACAAAATTTTAATAAATTATTACTACCAAATTAAAGGGATTTTGAAGTATAACACCTGTGTTCTAAATAAATTAGAAATAGAACATAAGCAATATATATTGTACATTCTATACCAAATATTAAACATTTATCATTTTTATTATTTCTTAATTTTTCTGAATTATTCTTTACCTAGAATTAATTGTTGTTATCCTTTACAATCAATTAATTGTGTAATTTATTATTTACTCTCTTATAACATAAGGTTTGAAAAAATAATGTAAATAATACTGACAATTGAAAAAAAAAACCAATAAAAATGATAGAAAGAAACCTGTTATTATTGTTTATTAAATTTTTAATACTTACACATCTTTTAATAATTTCTGAAGATAGACAAACACAAATCATAAGTTATTGATAATACAATTTTATGAAAATTTGATCCCCAATTAAAAAATTTGCAATAGTTTTCGCAGACTAGTTAGCTGTAATAACAACAACAATAGTAATAATAATTACATGTATAGCTTTAAGAATTTATAAGATCCATATTTTACTGTTCACATACGCACACACATCATACTAATTACAAATCGAATCACAGAGCTTATAATAAGAATTTTGAGGCTTTCGCGGCTCGGTTTATTACAGCTAATAACTGTTTGAGGCTTTCGTTTATAACCATTAAACATTATTAACTGTCAGAGCTTATTGGAGCTTATAATAGTATTCATGAACAACGTTTCATTGAATAGTATATAGAACACTCCGCATGTGTTATAAAATTTGCAGGAAAGTAAATACTATCGTTTTTTGCTGTTTCATTCGAATTTAATAGAAGACACCGTTTGAACTATATTACAACCTGTATTAACACAAAATGCAATCTAGATAAATATTCTTAATCAGTAAACGCTTGCTATAATAAACGCAGTCGTTTCTGTAGTTAATTTTAGAAATAAAAATTTACATTGAAAAAACGGAATGTAATTTTTAATAATAAATTAAATATAAGATAAATTTTACAAATATCAAGAGTCTTCAATAATATAAAGGCCTTCTGCGTATTGTCATATACAAAATTTTTGAAATGTTGCTCAGTTTTTTAAATATTTAATACAGAATACGTTTAAATGCAATATCTGATTCGTGCATTGAATTCATGTGACGTTCTATCATGATGTATATGCTTACTATTAGTTTTCGTAATATAAAAATAATGTATTATTGTTCAGGGGAGACTAAAAATTACAAACTAGTGTTACGAAATCAGCAATTCTGTATAAAAAGTAAAGTATTACGTACAATTACAACTTGAAAGAACACGATGTAAAAATCTAAAATGTATTATATCATTTTTTATCGATGAGTTAGTATTTTCAAAAATATTTTTATTTAAAATTTCTTGATCATCAGCACACGAACTTATAGCTTTATTAAAATCCGAAAAATATACCAAAACATTTTCACAACAATATTGGACTTACATATTACAGAAAAAATAGATAATTCTCACATAGACATAGACGTGAATTTCAAATGATAAAATTATTATAACAAAATAGAAAAAAAAAAGATTTAGTAGGTAACTCTTAAACTTATGTTTCTATGTTTGATAATATATATTACAATATTTACAATAGGTAAGTTCCAATATCACCAATTTGTCTGCCACCCCTTTGTTATAAGAATATAATTCCATATAGAAAACTAAGTCTTTATCATCATTGTTAGAGCTTGTTTTATGGCTTCATGAAATCTTTAAGAAAACTGTACTGTAAATAATTTTTGTATATATCATTCATATCATATAAATGTATTACAATGATTTTATCGTGATTATGAACACAATTGCTATTTAAAAATTGCAATAAGCTTATAACCTTGTAAACCATAATTAGTAAAATATTACATTATTTTCTCAGTGTTACTTGTAATATGTGCAGGAATACGAAATGAAAGTAAAACTAAATCAATCTATATTACAATTCTGTACGTCTTTGGTATTTAAATTTTCGTACAGAATAAAATGTTTCTGGTGAAATGGAGAACTTAATTACACTGGGGCCACTTTCTTGTTCATATAAGAAAAAAGGGACATAGAGTTTTATCGACTCTATATCGTTATAGACACTGAGCCCCTCTGTACACTAAAATGGAAAGGATAGTTTAGTTGTGTGATGAAAGTTAATCCAGTGTCTTTTCACCACACGATTATGATATTGAGCTCTCTACTTAAGTGACAAACAAAGTCCAACATTATTTTGCACGTTTCATCACCGCACACAATCTCCTGTACCACGAGGTGTAATGCACTGTTTTTTTCGTTTAACGGTTTGTGACCTTGAACTTGGACTGTGGCTATTATTATTACTTCCATTACTATGAAGAGAATGTTTTGCCTTACTCTGTCCACTTATGTTGTTATTTATTCCACGATGATGATAATTTCCTCTAGAACTGTGATGATGATTGCCTGCAATAAATAAGAGTGACGCTTTTAAATACGTTAAAAAAGGGTAAGGTTAATGAAATGTAAATTTAGTCGCATTCTGAAAAATCTAAAATATTCGTACCATGAGCAGTTCCTTTGAATGGCTTTTTCCACTGTGAATGATGAGTATGTTGATTATTATATACATTTCTTTCCTTATTCCTATCTTCTCCCTTCCCCCCAGTATTAGGAGAATTTCCACGGCTACATTCGGAATCCTATTAATGTTAAAGTCGTATGTTAAGAACAATGATTAGTATGTAATTATTTTTATGTTTATAAAATAATTTATTAAAATTTATTAAAATTATTTTATACCGTATCGCTAGCTGGAGCAGATAGTGTTGATGCATCTGATCCAGTTGAACTTGACAATGAATCTACCTCGCTCAAAGGTAGTGGGAATGTTTCTTTGATCCATTTGCGGTATTCTATTACTTCATCTGTCACGCGAATTATTCTTCCTAATATACTGTATATAACATATTTTTTTAGAAAACGTTTGATCGAGTCGTGATGTGTACCGATGAAGATTAGATGTATAGATAATCTCACCTTACTTTATTTGCATCATTAACTAAAATATTTAAAGGACTGACAGCCTGTGATAGAACATAATAAGCCCAATCAAACGCATCTTTTACATACAGAGCACCGTAACTGCTACGACCTATATCATTTCCAGGTGTAAGCGGATCTTCTATGCATAATAAAGAAGGTCGATGACCATCAATCATATCTCGTTGAACCTATGAATCATACATATAAAATATAAAATTTAAATTATAGTATGAATTATTATATTGTATTTGTATATTTATTACACTAACAAATTTTCGTTCAAATATTTGTGTATTTATGTAAACATTATATTCATGTAGTCATTAACTTTTATCCCAAATTTTTAAATTTAAATATTTATTTTTACTTACTACTTTCTCATTTTGATTAATTAGTTTATAATTACTCCACGTGTTTAATTACTGTTATTATTGTTTATTGTTAGAATATAATAATATTCAAAAAATATACGCTGTTATGTTAGTAATGTTTACTTCATAAAGACATAGACTATTGTTCTTTTTTAAAATTCATAAATAACAAAATTCCTTTGATAACATCCAAATTATTAAATGAATTATATAGTATTTTATCGGACGTACGATTTCTTTTACGTATATACTTTACCTCTTCTTTTGATATGTAAGTACCACCATCTTTTACTCGAATTCCTGTTTTAACATAATTAAATTTCCTACCATATAATTCCAAAAATTCTATTAATAGCACCCCAAGATTAGCATTTGAGCAATAAGCATTTTGCCTGGGATGTAACTGAAATAAAAATTTGACTACATGGTAAAAAGATTAGTTGCTCACCTTTAATTTGCTAATATATTAAATTTAATAATTATTCCCTTTATTTAAGCACCAAAGATTTAAATTAGATTATTAATCTTACCTGTAAAAAACTGATAGTCATTAGTATTAAACTGTAGGAGGAGATTCCACCAGTAAACACTTCATTCAGGTCTCTTTGCAACAAGAATTGCTTTAATACCATAACTAGTTTCTCCAATACTGGATATCGTTTTTTAAAAGAATTTATCAATTCTGCAGACTTAACCCCATTACTCATATTAAAACTGATATCTACTTTAATTTCAGTTTCTTTATCAGTTAACTTAACAATCGGAACACTAGCTTTATCTAGAACTTTAATAGAGGAAGGTTCAGCAATATTTTGATCCAATAAAGCACGTTCCAGAGTACGCAATGGAAGATTTGTCCACATTCCTATTACTACTAAATCTATATCACTGCAAAAAGAAATAAATTCTATGCATTCAAAAAACATTTCACGATACACATAAAGTATTAACTATATTAGTTTTATTGCTTTAAAATAATTAGCATTACTTCAATGTGATAAGTTATTTGCGTATAGTAAATTGAATATTATATACATAAAACATTTACAGACATAGGAAACAGTAAAACTGATTTAAAAGCTATATATATCTCAGTATGAACACATAACTAAATACAATCTGTTTTAAATATGTACATTGATACGTACCTTGTAGGTAAATATAAACCAGTGCGAAAGCTGCCAAATACTTCAACCTTAGAATCTGGCCACAGATCATGTATTACTTGTTCTATCCTTTTGACAACACGCATTCGTAAGTTGTGCTCCTCATTAGAGGGACACATGTAAGAAAAAAAATCTTCAATCTCTTCATGTAATCTAAATACAATGAACAATTGTATTATTAAAAATATTTGACAGATATCAATTTATAAAGAGTTGTTTCGTATAAAAATATATCTAGTTTAATTATTTTGAGTACATAAATAATTTATGGATACTTATTAACGTCATTACTTTTTATAAAAAATCAATTCTCAAAACAATACATAATGATTTTCATTGTAATATATGATTATAAAATTTGTGAAAATAATGAAGAAATATATTTTTAAATTATTAAGTACTTTCAAATTCAATTGCATATATGCATAATTTATTAAATTATAAAGATAATTGATAGACTACTTATATTTTAACTTAAAAAGGAATATGAGTCAGAAGAATAAAATAAAAATAATCTAAATACACAAAATATTGAACCAAATAAAATTTTTAGAATCTTTTCAGATAAAAGGTATCTTACTAAATCTTAACAAACTTGGATGTACAATACTTCAGAAACGCAAATTATTGAAAAGCAGTGAAAATAAACTGACTGTTTGAAATAAAAACATGTATTATAAATATCATATTTGTTTGATACATAAATTCAAATTTACAATAAATATAATATTCCTGTATAATTTATAATTAACAATACTTCCAAATTGAAAAAATCATTATCTGGGTCAATTATTTAAAAAATAATAGATAAATTTTACAGTACGAGCAATATGAAATATTATACAGCCAAAGATAAATAATCATGTTATATAAACATCCACGTGTGTTTACAAAACCTTTATATTGGTAGAGATTAAAAATGCAACAAGAGAATTTGCGTAAATAGTGAAGAAAATCGAAATCACTTAAAAATATTCTGTTAGATCGAATTCATTCACCAAAAGAAAGTAAGTTCTTCTTTGCAACATTTCTAATTATAAAGGGACCTTGTTATACCCTATTTGTAAACGAGCGTGCAAGCTACATAACCTTAGTCATGCCCATATGGATAAACCATGTAAACCTTAATAGCTTAGTTTTTCTAACACAAATAATGAATCAAGGCTTGATGGCAAGACTTACCCGATAACCCCTTTTGAATAATGTTTATTGGGTACCCTCCACGGGCAACCGCCGTATTCGCCGACTAAGGCATCGTAATTGTAGTTCATGCCGTAAGTACTAGCACGATTATCACCTTTCCTACGTGATGGATTATAATAGCTGTTACAAGTATTAAGTTGCATTCGGTCCCCTGTACGAGAATTAGCAGAATCCAAAGATATAAAGTCCTGCTGAAGTTTCACTCCCATAACATTTGAAGACGAGTCGTTCTTCAGCGTTAAGATATCCAGGCCTTTCTCAGCTTCCCAAATGTGTAACCACAAATCCTTAGCGGGGCCGAACTGCTCCGGTTGATACCAACCGATAGTCGGATCCATTAAATAGTTCTCGATTCTGTATCTTACGATTAATGGTCCTTGTGCACTACACTATAATTTCAATCTTAATTCAACTTTAATTGAAAAATTGTCTGATTTATTGTAACCTGCGAACACTATGAAATTCATACATACAACCAATGAATAACAGTATTTTAGAAAGAACTTCATATACCGTGGAAGCCTTACTTGAACATAGAATAATACAGCTACCCGAAGAGCTTGCCCCTGCAGATGGCATTTTCACCATACACACTTGAAAATAGTAATTCTTGCTACAAATGGAGATAAAAAGTAGTTAAACAAATTTTCAGAGTACATACAAGTTGTTTAAAACGTTTTTGTTCATTCGATTTGTTTTAATATTTGAAATTTATAATAATAATAAAAATTACTAGACTATACGAAACATGATAGCTGTGGAAGTCGAACATGCGGGAACATTCGAATCTTCTAAATAAAAACAAATAATGCAAAGTACATATTTACAAATATTTAGATAGTAACTGTAAGATTAGAAATTTCTTAATAAACTTAGTAAACAATAATATTAACATTTATAAATAAAAAGTAATATTAAAAATATAACTTAATTATTACTTTACACTAACTAAGAAGATATTAAACATTCACTTGGAAGATATTAAAATATTTCAAATGCAGATTGCACAATTCGCGTATAATTTAAATTATACTAACATCGAATTTTTATTTATTCATATTTATTGCACAAATCGTTTGCCCTTCAATACGATCATGTCGATAAGATAAGTGCTCACTTCATACAAGTGGCAACGTGATGTTTCAATTAAAATAGTAATTGAAAAAAATGTAAGGGGCAGCATCAGTAGCAATGAACGAGAATGAATTATCAAAAGTTCTAAAATAATTTAGTCTTCCAAATAATTATAAATGTACTACTTATACCAATTATTTATTATATAATTTTACTTGTATATCTGTACACTGTGGTTAACCACTTATTAAATTTACGACAGGTAGGTTATTCATTTGTTAATATTAACAAAATCAGTTGTAGTACGTTTTTAGTATTTAAGTGATAATACAGTTGTGTTTCAAAAATAATTTTGCACAAACTGAAGCAAATTATTTTAATTTTTACATTGCTTATGTACTTAAGATATTTTAATATATAAATTTGATTTTTTTATCTTTCAGAAATGTCAGAACATGTTGAACTCCAGCATTTAGTTGATGCTGATGTTGAAAGTAATATAACAACACGACAGAAACAATTTTCAATTTTAATGTGCAAATCCTGCCCTTATCTTGGCCTAATATTAGCAACACTGTCATCATTATTTTTTTCATTATGCAGTGTCATTGTAAAGGGTTTAGTGGAAGTAAATCCAATGGAATTGGCAGCATTTCGGTTTGTGGGTGTATTGTTGCCAGCAATACCAATTGTGATATACAAGGGAGAACATCCTTTCCCAAAAGGACGTAGATTAATGCTAATATTAAGAAGTTTTGTAGGGACCACTGGCCTCATGCTAAGTTTCTATGCATTTCGACATATGCCATTAGCCGATGCATCTGTTGTAGTTTTCTCAGTTCCTGTATTTGTAGCTATATTCGCAAAAATATTTTTAAAAGAGCCTTGCGGATTATTTAACGTTATTACAGTCTGTTTAACACTGGTTGGTGTAATTTTGATAACACGTCCACCACTTATTTTCGGACATACTGTAGAATCACTTTCAGATGGACATGTAAAAACAGCACATGCAGATTTATGGGGTGCTGCGGCAGCTTTTTCTGCAACTCTTTTTGGTGCAAATGCATATGTTTTATTGCGAGCTTTGAAAGGTCTTCACTTTTCAGTAATTATGACAAATTTTGGGTCATTTGCTTTAATTCAAACAATAGTTATATCTTGGGCTATAGGTGCACTATGCTTACCAAGGTGTGGAACTGATAGACTTTTGGTTGTTGCACTCGCTCTTTTCAGTTTTGGGGGTCAGATACTATTAACTTTAGCTTTACAGATGGAACAAGCAGGACCAGTTGCAATAGCAAGATCAGCAGATATAGTGTTTGCTTTTTTTTGGCAAGTTTTATTTTTTAATGAAATACCCAATCCTTATTCAGTAGGAGGAGCAATTGTAGTTACAAGTTCAGTTTTATTAACAGGATTGAGAAAGTGGGCTCTTTCATTACCAGAAACATCTAATGTAAAAAAGTCGTTAGGTATTTTGGTAATGTAGAGTATGATTTGTAAAGGACAGAGCAAACGTTCTAAATGTATCATATCTTTATAATGTATCTTTGATTTAATTCATTCTTTTTTCACAAAAGTATGAATTATGATCTTTATTATGAACTTTTGTTATAAAACTTCCTTGATACATTCTCAAGTGTAACCAGAAATATACTACAATTGTTCAAGTTGTTTATTTAAATGTATTTATAAAAATAAATAATATATTTGGTCTATACAAATAGACTTTGAAAATTTTATAATACTAAATTATTTGAACTTTGTGACAGCAAAAATATCTCTATAAGCATGTTATAGATTCATCTAATAAAAATAAAGCTATCATTAAATATAAACATAAATGCTTTAAAATATTACTGATTATTTGTACTTAATATGCAATAGGTCAGAAACAAATTGAAAGTTTTAATCATATAAAATATTTCAACTGAATGAAACTTACAAATATGAAATTAATACAATGAAGATTTTGGTTTGTACGTATGGTCAAATAGAAATAGATAGCTAAATCTTGTAATAGAAACTCATTTGTAAGATTTTTATTTAGTTTCTGAAGAATGTACTTTTCCTTTAATATTATTATGTTCAAATTATTCCAAAGAAATACTTATTGTAAATTCTAGTCTAAAATGCAGTATTATATATATTGTTTATTATATACATATATACATATATACATATATAAGTTTTAATTTAATTTTGTGTATGTAAGTAATTGTATTTGATTTTATATAATGCACAAAATAACTTTTATGTACTTCGTTATATTGATAAAATGCTTCTTACATAAATACCATATTTTAATTAATATAAAGCATTTAAATAGTGCACAAAGATATGTATATATATATAAGATTATTTAACTTATAAAATATTATAAGTTAAAGAAAATACCGTCACGTTTTTTAAGATCATAAATTTTTCATCATTGTTAATACCAGTCATTTTAATAAACAAATTTTAATGAAAATAAATAATAATCTGACAAAATAATAATAGTATTTATTTATTTTTTTTTCGAACTGTTTCTGAATTTAATATCACATTATGTATGGAATTCGTATTGCTTAAAGTTCTGTAACAAAAATTTGTTCAACAACGAAACAATAATGTAATATTTAAATAAAATCTAATTTACGATATAAAAATTTAAGTAAATTTATATTTACCAATTATTACATATAGTATATGTATAATAAAGTTTGTTAGTATCATTAAGTTTATTCATTTCAATACTGAAAAAATCTTCCATATTTCGAATTAATAGACTTATGTAAATTTGTTTTTAAATTATCGTAATCATTTATCAAAAGTAAGTCTGAATTTCTGCATGTTCAGAACGAAATTTTTTAATTTGACCTGTTTATTGCATCAATTTCCTGTAGATGTCGATGCATAAAATGATTATAAGGAAATCATAAATATGTATTGTTCTTTCAGTTCGTTTTGGTATAAAATGCAAAACTTTTATATATATGTATTTAAAAATAAAATATACAGACATAATAATACGAAGTTCAAAAAAGTACTACATACATAATGATGTAAGAGATAATGTAAGAAATTGTATTGTAAATACTTGTAGATAAAAACATGTGTAATTATTGACGTAACAGAAACAGTGAAAAACATAATACTGTTATTAATTTCGTTTACTAATATTAATATTTTTAACAATATTACAAAAATTGTAATATATGGCATACCGTATTGATTTCGCAAAATAACGTTAAAGGTATAATATCAAATTAAATTGTAAAATGAAATTTACAAATTTTTAAGCCTTGAACAGTGTAATACATTTTTTTATGTTATTAATAATAATTCTAATCATAATTTGTGTGTTCATTTAAGAATAATATTTTTAGTAATATCAGTATTTTATGTAATATTAAACATCAACATAAAATATATATATTACTTCCTTGTCTTCAGTAATCAACATACTCACATTATCTTAATTTATGATTGAAAAGTACATAACAATCTTATCAATGATATATAACAAAGCTGGTTTAAATCAAACCTCTTCAGTGATATAGAGGGATACTGTTTGAAACATTTAAATGATTTAATTCAATGATGTGTATCTTATTTATTTATCGTAATCCTAATGCTACCTCTGAGTCCTATCGATTAATTTTGGCCTCAAATCGTGATGAATATATTAAACGTCCAGCCTTACCTGCCCATTATTGGAAAAATCATCCACAATGTTTAGGAGGTATGCTAAAAATATCTTTACCTAGAAGTAAATTTGAGAAGTAGTCAATTTTCTGAGTAAATATTATAATGTAAATTGTTACACAATTACATAAATTAATATTATTCTCTTATACCTTTGTATTAAAGAATTGTTATATTTTTGACACACTGATTTGTTATAATAATTGCATTTATCAAAATAAAGTGTTATATTTTTTTGTATTTATCATTACAAAGAAATAAGAAAAGCTGACTTCTTATTTATTAATTCTATTTTAATGAAAATCACTAATCCTACTTATAATTTAAAATAAAATTATAATTCATCAGGTACTGATATGGAACCTGGAAAAGAAGGCGGAACATGGTTAGCATTATCTGTGACAGGGAAAGCTGGCATTGTTTTAAATTTATCTAATGAAGCAAGTTTAACTGATATTCCAAAACAGGGACGAGGATTTTTAATACCCAATTTTATTACTTCAAATGATTCTGCAATATCATATTTGGATAAATTGTATAAAGAAAATGAAATGTACAATCCATTTTTTTTGGTTTTAATTAATTTACAGTATGTAAAAATAATTTTTGAAGTCTTAATAACCATAATGAATATAAATAAAGAATATATATTGTATTTATTAGTACATTATGTATTATTCAATATTATAATCTTGTAAATTAATAAGACATTGTTTATTTAGTAATGCAGATGTTCACTACCTCAGTAGCTCTATCAACTCAATGGGACCTTCTTCAGAACAGAATAGTATACTAGGGTTTAGTAACAGTGGCCTTGACGTTCCTTATAAAAAAGTTGAAATAGGAAAAAAAAGATTTAAAAACATTGTTAGCGATGCTAAAGTCTCAAAACAGACAGAATTAATTGAAGATCTTTTAACATTTTTGAAATCAGAAGAAAAGTATACATCATTTAAACAATTATGAGTTATGTACTTACTATTAAGGCACAAAATATAATATCTTGAATATTTACAGGCATTTACCAGATCCAGAGTTGCAAAAGCGAAATCGATCACATTATGAAGAACTCAGCTCAATTTTTGTATCTGCTGGGGAATATTCGACACGTACTCATTCTA
This sequence comes from Osmia bicornis bicornis, assembly GCF_907164935.1. NCBI lineage: Eukaryota > Metazoa > Arthropoda > Insecta > Hymenoptera > Megachilidae > Osmia > Osmia bicornis. The sequence goes on from NC_060226.1 coordinate 1,315,691, forward strand.
TAATATTAGTTAATGGAAATAATGAAATAACATTTGTTGAAGAAACACTTATGCCAGACTTAACATGGAAGCGTCAAATATTTAACAACTTAATGTGTAACTGTTGAAGTAAGGAACAATATTTATGTACTTAACTTATTATTAATTATATAAATAGTATAAAACGCGAAAAAGTATTGTAGTGTACGATATTTTGTAGATTATGTACAAAAATAATAAAGATGCATTATCATTATAAAATGCAAGTTTTCTATCATAGTCCATATTTAATCTTCATCAAGATCATCACTTGAATTATCACTCTCTAATATGTCTGGTGATACATCAGCTACATCATCAATAGCATCAAAACTTGATAAAGTAGTACTTGCTTCTGATGATAAATTCTAAAAGTATCAGTAACGATATGAAATATAACATTTGTAAAAATCATCCTAGATTGATTTTTAAAAGATTAACTAACAAACCTGTGAGAGAATTTCATGACCTTCTAAATTTTTGTTAACAAGATTTCCCATCCAAAAAGCAGCAGGACTGTTATTAAGAACTAACATTCCTTTCACACTATAAATTAACTTCTCTAATATAGATTTAGCTGCAGGGACATATTTTGTTAATGTAAGATCTTTCTTTTCTGCACTATCACAACATATTGTATGCAAATATCGCGTACCCCCTAAAACATAAATAATTTTATATTTAATACATATTATTTTTATTATGTTAGTGCTGTTATCGCATTTCGCATATTAATTATATTATGCGAATTAAAATTTATACCTTGCATCATTTTTAATATTTTAGTAACATCTTCCGTTTGATATTTTAAATTATATTCAAGAACTGGCATACCGAGACTTAAAAATGATTTCAATAAGATGGGCATATGCCTTATAAAAATTAATATGTTACTTTTTGTAGTTAAAGTTTTACATATTTGAACTAACTTCTGAACATTTGCCGCAACTTCGTACCATAATTTTATCCTTTTGGGATCACTAATAAAAAATTAATAATTTAAAATATTTATTCAATATGAGATAGTTTAAATAATGTAGAATGTATGTACTTATTGGTTAATGGAAGTGCTATTTTTATACCAGTAATCAGACCATCAAATATTTTTTTAAGTAAATAATGGAAGTTACTTCTTGTTATTGAAGGTAATCTACTTAAAGAATTTTGAGGCTTTTCCAATTTTGCAGTTTCATCTGGTAACCATTCTAACATTAATGTAATTGTTTTTAGCGGTAATGGCTCATTATCAATCCAATTGTTTAACAATTCAATTACTGCTGTTTTATACTGAGGGCTAGAATGCTTCTCCTCTGGCCATTCAAGAGATAAGAATCCAAATGCTATTTTTGCTAAAGATATTTTACAAATACATAATCATGATTTGTTCAAAATCCATGTTGATGTATAAATTATAAATAATGTATAATGTTACTTACCATATTTTTCCTTACTTTGTTTAGTATAAGATTCAGAATGTTTCATTAAAGATTTAGACACATTAATTAATGCAGTAGCTAAAGATATTTGTGTAACAATATCAAATAAAGATTCGAAATATTTGCAGCCTTCTGCAACAAGTTCTTTGCAGGATCTTAACATAGCATTACTTTCATTCACTTGACTTGCTAAAATTCGTAAGCCCTCTAAACAGAAAACAAATAAATTATTAAAGTATATAATTTTATGCAATTATTATAAAATTATTATAAATATACCTCTTAACAACACGTTATAAGTGACACTTTCAAATCCTTTCCAGTCAAAAATTTTTGTTAACAAACATAACAGTAATCTAGTAGCGTCTCTATTTTGACTATTACTGTCCGTTCTTAAACTATCCACAATGTCTTGCAATTTTGAACAAACTTTGGGTAATAATTCAATTAAATCTGTTATGAACTTTTCATTAGCATCATATTCAAAAACTCCTAGCAATTCTTTGACAATGAAACATATTTGCTTCACAGATATAATGTAACTTGTAGATTGTGATTTATGCATTTCTACTTTTACATCTAACAAATGTACTATCTATGAAAAATCGTTTCATTTACATGAACATTATTATAAGTTTAAATCAAATTAAATACAAAATAAAATAATAAGATGAATACATGTGCATACCGTTGCATCTAATCTTCGAAAATAGACTGGGTTTTTAGAACATATTTTAGACCCTAATTCCCAGTTTTCATCTTCATTAAAACTGACAGATTTCTTCTTAGGTTCCTTTTTTCCTTTTTTACTTTTTTTGCCTACTTTTTTCTCATTTTTCATAAACGGTGGTATCGGAAAATAATGAAAATAACTTGGAGGTGGCTGGTACTTTGTATCACACAATGAAAGCATCATGCTTAATTTACTTTGTAAATATATAAGATTATCTAATCTTTGTAATACTTTCTTTTGTAATAAAGGATCTTTTTGTGTAACAAAACCACTGATTACTTCTCGAAACCTTAAATTTGTTCTTATAATTTTTTTTTTTTTTAATTATTATTGAATTTCAGTTTACTTATTTGAACTTTAACTTACCAGTTAATACAGCATATTGTTAAATCCATTATATAATTTTCTGTAATATCAAAATGTTCTGGCATTAATATTGCACATCCTAAAAGAGAATTTATAGCATCCAAATCTCCTGTTTCACTTAGTTTTGTACAGCAAGTCCTGAGAAGTTTAAACGAAATTGGGACAATTGCGCCATGCTTTTTGTTTTCAAAAGTTAAAACATCATTTCTTGGTTCATGTTTTGTATTATTCAACCCAAATTGAGGTACCAATTCTCCTCTAGAAATAATATACAAAAAAATTACATTAAAATGTTGTTATAAACATTAAATTTAAAACTATAAATTGCATACCTGTAGCTTGTTTTATCGATCATATTTTCGTTAATAAATTCTTCTTCGATATAATCTTTAAGGTTTTCCAGAAACTGTTCATTAATATTTTGAGTTTGAGAAATAATACATGTTAACTGATCATAAAATAAAGCTTTCGACCTTGAACAAGTCTTCACATTATTTAATACCGTTTCTATAAAACAAACCAAAATTTGCTTTTGTAATGTATCTAAATCAACTAAATTTTAATACATATTTCATAAATACTTCATGATGCGTACTAAATAAATTATAAGCTGCATCAGATGTTTCTGCTTTTAACATCAAGTGTTTTATTGCCATAACTGCTGCTAAAACACCTTTACATTTTATTCTGAAAAGAAAAAAATCGTTTAGCTTAAAGAACTGCATACAATATTCATAATTACTTTAAAAGGAAATGCTTATATTTAATTAATACGTACAATGGTTTAAAATTAGACAATTGTTTTTGAAGTAATATGAATAAATCATTGCGTAAAGAGTCAGTTATAGAACTGGAGTTTGAACATAAATGCTGCAATAAATCATTTAATGTGCCAACTTCTTCTAAGCCTAAATTATCCATTTTTTCAAGTAAAATACGAAGATGATTACAATGCTGTGCTAAATATGGTTTTTCTTCTTCTGTCATTGCCATTTTACAAAGAAATGCAAGCGCATTTTTAACTGTTTGATCATTATCACCCATGAGAAATATAATCTTTTCTAGAATCTCACGTTGTTTAAATATATTTTCTTTATGACACATAAACTGTAAGCGTAACCAATGAATAGCAAAATCAATAAATACACGTTGATCTGTTTTTAATAAATTACTTGATATTTGCAATGCAGCGGATTGTAACTCTTGCACAACCTGAAACAAAATACTTTGTTATGTTTTAATGTTTTACAGTATCTTTTACGTTTATATTATACCTGTTTATAATTATTATATAATAAGTTTAATAAACTTATTCTATAAAATCCAGACCGTATATTTTGTTTAAACATAGTTTCAATATTTTTTTTCTTTAGCTCTGTTGTTGAAAATATAAGTAGTAAAAGAATGATATCAAATGGTTTTGGATCATTGGTAATATCTTTTATAACTGTGATAGCAGTATTTACTATATTTTTTGATGTAAACATATTCATTTTTAGAGTGTTGATTATATTCAATTGATTTTGATAACATTTTTCAACTTCTTCTCCAACAAGTGGTTGCATGTCAATATTGCGTAATATTAGTAATGTTTTTTCAAAAACTTCTGTATCAGTACAATCCTCTAACACAAAGCTGCAAAAATATTAATAATGTAAATCAGTAAAGTATACCTTTATACTGTGCTTTAAACAACTAAACATACCTTATAATAGCAGGTACCGCATTTAAGTTTACATTCGTTTTTAATAAATTTAATGTTTTTTCCTTGTATTCGTTTAAGTATTCCTTTCCAAGATTTAAATTACTCATACAATTTAATATTAAATTTATTAGTTCAGAATTTTCTTCCAAAACTTTATTTAAAATGTCAGCAATAGTTTGATGTTGTTTATCAGTTACAATATCAGGCAAGAACAAAAGTAATTCACTTTGAAACCATATGGGGCATGATTCTAAAAGTTGTTCTAAGCTACTAGTTAAAGCATCAGAATTAGTTACAACATCCAAAAACCGAAATTGTTGCAACAGTGAAAGAGCCCAAGGTACAGATTCAATGGAATCACTAAAAATGTATAAAAGGTTTTTTAAAAATTATAAGAATTATTGTATTCATAAAGTGATATAATTGTAAACCATACGCTATCAGCACAGCTTCATTAAGTTTAGACAGGAGACTACTGTATATTTCTGGATGCAGCTCTGAAACTTGTAATAAGATTTTTATAAGAGACGAACTGTGTAAAACTTTTGATACTTGATCATTAACAAACAGTTCCATATCAGTTAGTGCATTTTCAAGATTTTGTTCATTCTCAAAATATTTTTCCATTAAGGAAATTATCTTTTGTTTTTCATACTTTCTTGAGTTTAATAATTCCTTCATTTTCTTCTGAACCTTTATAATATCTGTACCTAAAATTTGATGAGGTTTATTATTAATATAATTAATATAATATATTCAAATTTGTATTTTAATAACATTAATATAACTTACAAATATAAAATTTAAATGACAAGAATTAAGAAATACTTACAAAGCAAATGTGGAGCAACTGGATTTAATTTAATACCTGATTCAGATAAAAATTCAACAAATTCAGATTTTATAGCAGGAACTACATTTGTATGACTCTTCGCTGTAACTAATAAATTTGTTGAACCATTTTTACAGTTATTATTTACAGATTCTTCCTGTATAATATCAGTATCATTTCGTCTTTTTTTTAAAACAGTAGATTCTGCCAAAGGAAGACCCAGGTCTTCATCACTTTCACTATTTGGTATATTAAAACTTAAAGATTTGCGTTTACGAGATAGTATACTATCTTGAAGTGTTTTACTTTTTTCTGCTTGTGTAAATGCTTTATCCTTATTTAAAAATATATCTTCATCTGATGATTTGTTTTCACCTATAAATATACCTTTTATTTAGTAATTTATTTTGATTTTAGAATGTTTGTTTGCTGTTAACTTACTTTCTGTTGACAACGTCTTTTCAGCTAATAATAAACTTTTACTTCTTGCCGGCTTTGCAGTTAATGATATATCATCAAAGTTACTTTGTGACGATGTTTGGCTTCCTATTAAGTTTTTGTGTAAACTACCTTTCAATTTTATCTTTCTTCTATCCATAATTGATATGTATAATTACTAACTGACTGTTTTATACGGAATCGCACATAACAACTTTTCGCGCGAAAATAGAATATATTTATATATAGATTTACGTACACTGAGTTGCATTGAACTTGTCGCAGTGAAGTTGGCTACAAATTCATTGACACATTCACGCCGCGTCGGTGAGCCGATGGGCGAGATCGACTCACCGACGCGGCGTGAATGTGTTAGTGAATTTGGAGCCAACTTCAGTGCGACAAGTTCAATGCAACTCAGTGTACACTGAGTTGCATTGAACTTGTCGCAGTGAAGTTGGCTACAAATTTACTAACACATTCACGCCGCAGCGTCGGTGAACCGAACTCACCATCGGCTCACCGACACGGCGTGAATGCGTTAGTGAATTTGTAGCCAACTTCACTAACACATTCACGCCGCGTCGGTGAGCCGATGGGCGAGATCGACTCACCGACACGGCGTGAATGTGTTAGTGAATGTGTAGCCAACTTCACTGCGACAAGTTCAATGCAACTCAGTGTACATTGTACAGCATTGAGTATGTATATATATACTTATACATTACATACTAGCGGCGGTTGAATGTTTTGTAAAAGTGTGTTCAAACTAGTTTAAACACGTGGTACGTATATACAATAAAATTCAATAATCTGCCGTTTCTTTTTAATTTTTATGTAAAACTTATATTTGTATATATATTTTGGTGTCTTCATAAAGTACTGATTGGGTATAAATTTCGGATAGGTACTTACCTTCCCCCCTATTAATGACGTCGGATATGTTATCATAAAAGTTCACGACATAAGTTGATACAAGGTACATATCTCTCAATTGAATAAATTTTCTTCTCGTAATTAATTCAAATTGGTCTGTGACACGATCGCGCTTATATTTGTATCTGATTAAAGTTTTATTGAAGAAAATGGTAAGTGTTAATAAACATTTATGCTTAACATGGAAAAGATATTTTGTAATTTCAATATTAATTTCAACCTTAAACTACCTTTAAATTGATAAGATATGCGTTTCTTTTAATAAGATTTTTATTGCAGGAAAGTTTAAGAAGAAACTTCAGGCCACCAAAAATGCTATTGAAACTGTATTCTCTGTTTATCTTAACATTGGATCTTGTGACGCTATTATTCGGAATAGTTTTTGCTATCTTAGTTACATTTTATAGAATGTTTAGACCTCCACCTTTGAAAAGTCTTCGTGGAGAAATAGCAATGGTAATAAGATATGAAACTTTATTTGTTATAATAATCTGTTAGAACTACAATGTATTCTCATTTTGCTGTAGGTTGTTGGCGCAGGACGTGGAGTGGGAAGAGAATTAGCAATTCATTTATGTCAGTTAGGAGTTAATGTTGCTTGTGTAGATATCAATGTTGAAAACTGTTATGGTACCATACTACAAACATCTAAAGGTTTCGGAGTAACTAAAGCATATATTTGTGACATAACAGATAAAAATGAAGTAAGTATAATATTTGGAAAACTGATGTTCACAAAGCTTAATAGATGTCACATTGATTTGATTGCAAATGAAATATAATAGGTAGCTCATACAGTGAATAATATTCAATCAGAATTAGGTGAAGTTACAATGCTTTTCCATTGCTGCAGTATACCTAGCCCTAGAGCATTACTTCAGGATCCACCAGAAATAAGGCATACAATTGATTTAACAGTTATTAGTCATTTCTGGGTAAATATTCTTTGGGTGGTATGTATTTCATAGACAATACTTGTAAATTTAAGTGGCTCTTTAACTTTTTTAGTTATTGGATGCAGTTTTACCATGCATGGAGCGTGTTGGCAGAGGGCATATAGTAGTTCTATCATCTGTGGCAGGGCTTTCAGGTGGTGCCACAAGAAGAAGTAGAGTCCCTTTATCCACTGCACAGTTTGCAGTTCAAGGATTGGCTGAATCATTGCATACAGAATTAAGACATTCTAATAGCAACATCATAATCACTTTAGTTCACGTTTATCCGTTTATTGTAGGCGCTGAAGTGGCAAAAGACATTCGCTTCAGGTGAGGAATAAAATAAACTATGTCTCATTAAAGTAAAATTTGATTTTTCATAATTCATGCAGAATACCGAGTTACTTTGGCACGATGCCAGCTGCAGAAGCTGCTAAACAAATTTTGGATGGTGTCCGTCGGAATTATGCGGAATTCAGTGTACCTGGTTATTTACTTTATTTGGGACACATTCTTAGGTAATTTCATACTAATGTTGGTAATAAACGTATCGGGAATTCAGAATTAGCTTATATGTAATCAATATTTTATATTTTTAGGATACTTCCAAAAAAAGCATCATTTATGTTACGTGATTTGCTAGATACGGGCGTTGATTTTGGATGATAGGTATTTAACATTATTTTTACTGAAACAGAAATCAATCTTGATTATATAATTTAAATATGTATTGTGAGAAAAGAGTTCGTAGTTTTGGCACTAAGAAAAACTTCGAGATATATAAAAATTAATATTTTCTTTTTTCTTTTATATATATATATATATATATATATAAATATATAAATATATATATTTATATATATATGGTTTAATCTTTGAGGCATTTTGTAATAAAGATCAGTTATTTATACTCTTTTGTTTCATGTTTTTGATATGAAACCTGATATATGTGTATGTATTTAGTTTTTACATGTCTAGTAGTTACAAACAATGAATTAATCGCGAATATAAATGATTTACTACTTAATATAAAAAAATATATCGTATAATTAACACTTAGATATATAATAACTAGGATTTTTATACTTACTGTTAAGCTTATGTTATCTACATGTTCATGTACAAAGACTGAAATTTCATATTTGTTAAATGGTGTGAATGCAATATGGATCTTATACATTTTATGATGATTTAATTTGGTTAAATATATTTTTTCATATACAGTAAACTATACTTTGGGATCAATTTTCGTAGTTTTTCCAAGAAAGTCTAATTCGCTCGATACTGTACATTTATAACGAACCTTGATGTTTTATCGAAAACGTTATATATATATATATATATAGTTTTTTTTTTACGAAGACTGCCAAATATTAATAAATAAATGTTACTGATTACTAATCGTATTGAATTGTTTGAAAAGTAGAAAAGATAATTGTGTATTTTATAGACACGCAAATGTGTCGACATTAAGAATTACTACAACGTGATTAGAAATATACATTACTGTTATAATAACACGTGTATGTGTGTTTACAAGTATGAAAAAACTATTTACAAGACCTAAATCAAAGAGTAATTTGTCATATCCATAATATAAGCTAAACTTTCAGCAAATTCTAAAAAAAAAAAAAAAATATGTACATATTCTGTGTCCTTTAAAAAATACGTGGATCTAACGTTTCAGATCATCAATGAATGTTGAAAACAATTTATGATTTACAATGTGAATTCGTTAAAGTTGGGACAATCGGTAGATGATGATTCAGATCCCAACACTGGAATGAGTTTATGCTAATCTAAACCAGGGGGAGCTGGTTCTGAAACATCAGTTTCCATTGTATCTGGTTTTTGTTCGATCGGATAATCACCGGGTGGTGCCTGAAAGAAATTTAGGGGGAAACTATTTGGATCAGTTCACATATTTATTTTGTTTTTATGATAGTATAAAAATTAATTTTTTTATATACAACTACTTTTACTCACAATATCAAATTCATCATGCATGTCACAAGGTGATTTACCCTGAATAACATCCATTATGGACTGCGGAATGTGTGCTTTCTGAAACATCGATATCACTTTTATTCCAAACACCGACGAAATACAATTTTCAATACATTATACACATGTACAATTACCTGATTTTCAGCAAAAGCTTCGACGTGCGCTAATAAGGGTGCTCGTAAATTGCTAGCCATTTTTAATGCTTCTGATAATTGTGCGGGAGGAAGCTGTAAAATAACAGCAAAACTCTGTGGTTGCGTACGTTCACAGCACTTCACGAAACCCTCCCAAACTTTCGGCTGTTTCCAAACTTGCTTAAGAATTAACCGTTGCAGTATATTCATAACGAATCCGCTTAACCTTGGATACAGTGCTAAACTTTGTATCACTGTTCGCATTAACAAGGTAGGTAGCGGAGTCATCTCCATAAGATGTTGCATTACCACAGCTACAGTTTCTTGCGTGTATACTTGTTTCTCCGCGAAGCACAGAGATGTAGCTGTAAATTGATATTATTAAAAAAAATTATCATAAACGACAAGATGTGGTATTATCACTTAAAAAGGAATTAATATATCATACCTTTTATGACTGTTTTTAATTCTGCTTTACTTGGATCTATATTATGTAAAGCAATTAATAATTCAGCAGGTGTAATGGGTGATGTATGAGGTACACCACTTTCATTATTATGAGTGCCTAACAGTCTGTTGAATACCTGCAACAGAGTCATTGAAATATATTGTACAATCTCTGTTTTAGATTTGAAACATCATTGTCAAAAACGCATTTACCTCCTTAACAACAATAGGATTTAGTTTTATAAGTTTTGGAAGGGCAGCTATGACTTCTTTTTTCGTTAAACCGTTCAGAACGGGTATTAAAAATCGAACATCCGAAACTCTGGTCTGATAAAGTTCTCGTACCCTTGCTACTAATTCCGCGCTTGGCGCAGCTAAATTATAAAAAGATATAATTTATTAGGTACACAAAACAACACGAATACAGAATGTACAATTGTAAGTTTCCATACATTTTTCTGTGAGAATATGAATGATTCTCGTAACTAATGTTTCGGCTCCTTTAGGACAATTTTCAACTAACGCCAATAACTGTGGGCTGCCCATTCCTAAAGATCTTACAGGTCCTTCTACTAAGCGAAGAACCATACGTTTTACGTCTGCGCTCATCGACGTGTAAACTCTCGCTAATCTGAAAGACACTGTTAATAATAATTTAAATTTAATATTTAATATGCTTATTGGGATGTGAACCTACTCATGAATTAAATCTTGATGTTCGCTCAATAAAGCAAGATACAATCCAAGACAAGCTCTCGTAGTAGACTCAGTCCATTGGGTTTCCACCTGCGGTCTACCTCTATCTTGCCCAAACACTATTTCCGGTGGAGTATGAAGTCGTAAGAAACCTAAATAAAGAACTGCATACTCTTCTATGAGTTTACTCAATTCAGGGCGACTATACAGTTGGCAAACTAATTCTATTGCAGCTTCCCTTATCTATTCAAAAACAGAAATTAGAACATTTTAAATATCTAAATAAAACAAGTTTGTAGTGTTTCAAAAATAGCAGGATAACATTTTAATTTACCGTATTGTTCTCGTGACCGGTATGACATAGTAATACATTTAGAAAAACTAATTGTTTCGTCGGTCTACGAACCACCATCTCTTTTAATAACTGTAGAGGTGCTAACCCTCTTGTTTCATCGGAAGATACCATTTTCAATGCCTCCACGGCATCCTCGGTAATTAAAGGAGCTTCCAAGTACAATCTTTTTCGAAATACGTATAACAGTTAGTACTATTTATTTAATTATCAAGAACTCAAGTGAAATTATTTATTACCTGCATAGTAACGTATCGCGATCTTTTCCTTGGACTAAGTCTATCGCGGATACTAAAGTGCACAATAGAAAATTGTAAGCTTGGTGTGGTGCTTCTTGGGGCTTTGTACATAATGTAGTTCGTCTTTGGAAACCCTGAAGTAACGCATATTCTTCGTATAACCATCCTAAGGCTAAATCCAAACGATTTCTCATATCGTCAGTAATGTAACGTAATACTGCTTCTTTAATGTATGGATTAAACGTTGCAGCTAAAGTGGTTAAAATCTTTGATCTAAAATGAAATGTAATTAATCAATTATATTTTTCAAGAGGTACAATAACTCTTTACCTTACAGCTGCTACGCCACCAAATACAGCCGTTTTTTCAGAAAGTAGAATCCTATTAACTGCCATTAGTAACATTTTTTCTTTTACTTCTTTTGACAATGGTTTCGTCACTTCAGACAATTTTAAAGCTTTCAAGCGTGTTCTTGCTTTTACAAGAGATTTTTCATGAGCTTCCAAAGAAGCCTTTGCTTCCTTTTCTTTTTCCCTATCTTTTTCACGCTTCCGTTCTCGCTTTGCTTCGGCTACACTAATAGTTGGATTTTTCACTAAATCTTCCATCACGGCATCTTCATCTTTAGCTTCTTTTTTCTTCTTAGTTTTAGCTTGTTTTATTTGAATTGCTAGTAATTTAGCGATAGTCTGCCGTTGTACATTTATGTCGGTCGTGGAAGTAGGTTGGTATTCTCTTTGGAAAATTGTCGTCATCGTATCTGGGACCCAAGCCTATCAATGAAATGCACTTTATAAAAGAGAACCGCCAGTGATAGCGATGTTTATGGTTTCTGTATACAAAATTATGTACCATGCTATCCATTACTAAATCTGTAGCAATTTCCACGCTTAATCTTTCGGCAATAAAACTTTCAGAAAGTTCGATTAATTCCGGTAATTTCGGGGTGGATACTATATTGGGTACAACTTCTGGTTCATCTGGTATCAAAGGTGCTTCAATTTTAACGCGTTTCGCAGCAGAAGCAGCCGCAGCTTCCTTAAAAATTATACAAATTATTAATAATAGAATATGTAATCATATCGCTAACAAAAACCAATTAAATATTTACTTGCTGACGCTTTTTTATACGTCGAATATCTTCCGGTTTCGGATAAGCCTTAATTATTTCCTGTTCTTTTGCACCTAACTGTGTCAACTGTTTAGCTATTGTAGAGGCAAATTCTATGCTAGCAGGATGTTTCATCAGTCCTAACAGAGTTAATTTCAGTTGTTTCTGTACACTAGTTACTTGAGAATCGGATAGCGTTGGTGGTAAATCATGCTGTAACCTTTGTATAGCTGCAAATCAAAATCTTGTAGTTATGAACTTGAGATAAATAAATCATATTTCTAACAGTTCTACGCACCTTGTATTACACCTGGCATAAACTGAGGTCTCGTTTTAGCAATTAATGCCAGAGATCCCATGCATGTCATTAAATTGACACTACTAACATGTGGAGATCCATGAAATTTAATTAATAAATCCATTACATCATTGGCTTCTTCCTCCAATTTTCTTCTTCTAGCTATTTTTAATGTTAATGGAATATCCTCTAAGGAGAAATCATCTGGTTTTTTAGGAGAATCTGGGTCGGGGTATGTTTGAATCAAAACAACACCCTCAAGAAATTTTACAGCTTGCGTTCTAATACTGAAATACAAAAGAATATTGTTACTTGTACATAATGTATGCAAACAAAACAAGCAAAATAATTTCCTTACCCATCATTATCGCTATCGATCATGTTAATAATTTGAATTTTAAGAGTACTAAGTTGACTCCATGCTACTTCCATTTCTGGTGTAACAGTACTAGCACTAGCTATCCATTTTAATGCAGCCCTCAATATTCTACCACTAGCTCTGAGGGCTCTTTTAGCAACAGCTGATGATTCATCAGAAACTAATCTCAGAAGTATCTGAACTACACGTGGAATTACTTCTGGTTGTTTCACTCTGTAAATAAATATATAAAATTTATATACAGATAACCAAAGAATTATTATGAATTACCATATAATACATTTGAATTATGATCATTACCCAGCTTCTTCTATAAAACCTGTAACTGTTTTCCTAACTTCTGCATTTCTATCTAAAGAAAACTGTAACGCTTCATCTAAGTATAATGGAAGCAACTGTGGTTCTTTATTTACTAATATTTCTTGGACTTTGCATAAATTGGTAATTTTCATTTCTTCCCCTGGACTTAAAGAGGCTTCATTTAACCATTCAACTACCTGTGAAATGATAATGCAAAGCAAAATCATTTATAGGTTCTATTGTAATGATAAAATGTCTGGGAAACAAATTTTAAGGTTATGACACTGACCAAGTCACCCGGTCCCTTTTCCGGCTCTGTCCTTCTGTGTATTCGAGGATCCATTGTATTTAATATTAAATTGTATAAAAGTAAATGTGAATAATGATTACTGAAAAGGAAATTATCGGATAATTATATGTCCAGGATTCGATATGCTATATATAATACGTTATATATGTATAATTTGCACACTCTTCTATTGCTCATAGATTTAGCCTACTTAAGAAACCAAATAATTTATCAAATGATCCAGCTAAAAATGATCTATATTGTTCCATACGATAAATTTTCTCAATATCGTCTTTAAAATTATTAATCAATAAACGTTAAAAGTAGCCTCAACATTCAACAATCTCTTGCGCTGCCATCTTGGCATTTTTGCACATTTTTCGTAAGCGCTACATTCGTTTGATGTATGAAAAGCGGGAATTTTTAAATTTTCATGAATTTTTTACTACCTGTTGAAAATATTTTTACTTTGCAATTAGCTCTTATGAAAATGTGTCAAAGTAATTTATAAAACCGTCTATAAATGATCAATCGAAAGGAAAATCATTAAACGTACGTATCTAATTTTTTTATAAATTTATATTTGCATATATTTTTAGGCAAATTGAAATTGTAAATGAAATAATACACCTCGGATTAAAACTATTCTATGATAAACAAATTTTATCACTATTTTTGGCGCAATAGTTAATCCGGGGGTTTAAAAGTTATCGAAAAATATGGCTGGATGGATCAAAGGTCAAGTAGATTGAACTGATACACATGTAAGCCGCATAATCTAATCTAATAGATATTAAAAGGAAGTGTATATAAACAAAACGACAACACAGAATTGGTTAAGCATAAAGCATAAAATTTCTTTGCGCATATATTATTCGATTAAACTTCTGTCGTCCGTCGAAGAGAAACTTAATGCGACTTGCGCTTTTCAATCAGTAAGTGATATGATTTCAAGTTTTTATGAAAGAATTGTGGGTACGTGTTCTACAACGGAACCGAACCAGCCAAAAATCCTTTGCGTCGGGTTAACCTGTATAGATATCATACAAACCTGCTGGCAATATCCCGCGGAAGATTCTGATCAAGGGTGAGATAGGTGTTTATATTTCTACTCGCGATTGCGCAATGTTATGCTTCATTCGCATTTTACTGTTTACATCTATCAGCTGATATCAACGATATCTGTTGAATAATGATTAATCAGTAATTAAGCAATGTAATTAAGTTGTTATACATATTCTTTGATCGATAATTTTCGATACACTCCTCTCTAACCTTGACTGCAAAAAATGTATATATTTTATTTTTTTATTTTATAGAATGCCTGTATTAAAAAAATATATAAATATCATGGAAAGTTACAGTTTTATTTGATCTTAATTTAACCTGATTTTCTTATGTGATTTACAGAACTCTAGACTATAGATGGCAAAGAGGAGGCAACACGTCAAATAGTTGCACGGTACTTTCTCAGTTAGGAAGTCTATGTGAATTTTTTGGTAACCTGAGCGCAGAAGAACATTTAAGTTTCTTGCAAAATGATATGAGAAAACATAACATTGACTTTTCTCATTGTCCTATAGTAGAAAATATTGGATGTCCAACATCTATTGTCATTTTGAGTTTAAGTTCTGGTTCTCGTACAATTCTACATCATAATCAAAATTTACCAGAATTAACATTAAAAAATTTTGAGCAGTTGCATTTAGAAGATTATAGCTGGATTCATTTTGAAGGCAGAAATTTGAACGAGGTTTTATCTATGATGCAATGCGTCGAGAACTATAATAACATGTTAAATTATAGCCAAGACTCTAATAATAAGGAAGCAGGCATAAGTCAGATACCGATTACAGTTAGTGTAGAATTAGAATGTCCTAAACAAGAACTTTTAGATTTATTACCTTATGTTGATGTAGCATTTATATCAAAGGACTTTGCTCGAAGTAGAGGATACGATAATATGAGTGAAACATTGAAAAACATAAGCGAGGATGCCAAGTCTGGGTATGAATTAATGTCAATAACTAACTTTTACATTGTACATATACAATGGCTCTACTAATAAATTAATTCTCTTTTAGAGCAACCCTCATTTGTGCTTGGGGTGATCGGGGTGCTATGGCAAGAACTCCAGATAATATTATAGTACAATCTCCTGCATTTCCACCACAAAAGGTTGTGGATACTTTGGGTGCCGGTGACACTTTCAATGCAGCGGTGCTGCATTTTCTAAATAATGCAAAATTAGAGTTCTTTAAGACAAGGACATCAGAAGTAGACGAAGCGAATAGTACATTCCAAAAAAATGTTGCAAAGAATTATAACATTGAAAGTTTAGAATGTAGCCATACAGAATTTATCACGCCAAACGTGTTGCAGTCAGCTATAACATTTGCCTGCCAAATAGCTGGAGCTAAAGTTGGTATAAGAGGTTACGATAAGTTAGATGAAATTTTCAAGGATACATTAAGAAGGTAGTTAAAGTGTAACATTAAATTAGGCTATATGTATATAAATATTTCATAACATCAGATTGTGATTAGAGGAAGGGGATGTTGACAGGAATTTTCCGAGATTTTTTAGAAAATTATATCCACAATGACTTTACACATATTTACAGTGTAAACTGAATTACAGTAATTAATTTTATTTTTGCATCAATGTTGTTTGTATGCTTATTGATTGGAATAAAATTTAACTTTAACAAGGAACAGAATGCATAAAGATAAGAAACTCATTTGTACATTCATTTATTATCATATTAAAAGATGTATAAACAATACGAATCGTTACATATACTTCAAGAGATATTTCCTAAATTATACTTTAATCATTATACAACCGTCTTCCTTACAAAGTATCAACGTGAACAAAAAGAGATAGATTACAATGATACCATTGATAACAATGGTAGAAACTATGTAATTGTGTTAAGCATCTTTTTTTTCACATACTGTAAAATTATCTACAAGTTTATAAAAAATAATTATAATAATTATACAAGGGTACTAGAAAACAGATACCATAAGTAAGCGACACGTGGTAAATAAGAGATTATTTTTTTTGATAGTTTATAAATATCCTTGTGAATGGTATTTGATCTTGTTGATATCGTTGTGAGGCAAATGTATTTTTTGTTAAACGTGTCCTTACACAGTGCTTATATAATTATACAATACACTTTTTTATACGGTATGTAGGAATATTAAATATTCGCTAACTTTCTGCTTCGAGGCCGGCGTCAAAGAAGTCTAATGTAGAGCGAAAACTCCGGTCGGGAGTACATCTGTAATATAAAGGAAAAGTGTTAACGAACGATAAAGAATGTTTTAGATTGTTTTGATAAAGATTGTTTACCTGAAAAAGGCGTTAACATATAGCCAACAGAAGGGGATAGATAATTCTGTGTAATTTCGCCTCTGTGCTTTAACTATTTCAGTAACTGCCTGTTCCGGTGAAACGATCGCCATGAGGCTTGGAAATCTAATAAAAGAAATATATCATTTTATTAATTACATTTCCTTAATCATTAAATTATTATCTGTTCTCTGTACAATATGTTTCTACCTTTGAGCCAGTAATCGAGTCTGCATGCAAACAGTATATTATAAATGTGCGTATATTAATTATATTTGTTACATTTATTTTTTTAAGCGATATTAATTTCTTAAGTTATTTTCTTTAAGTTAATTCACCTGATTTTTGGATTTTTACAGAGACCCGTGTTCACCATATACGGATAAATTGTTGTGAAATTGATATTTGAAGTTTTATCCTTGCTCATTCCTCTGATCTCTTCGTTTAAAGCTTCCATTAATCCTGGATAATATAATGAAGAAAAGAAAGAATGTTGATGCAAGGGTAGTGAGATTCCGCGTGAGTGATTATATTTACCTCTGACTGCAAACTTTGAGGCACAGTAAGGAACGATATTAGCCAGACCAAGAATTCCAGCCATAGATGAAAGGGCAACAATGTGACCATAATTCTTTTTAATCATGCTGGGCAAGAAAGCTTGCATGGTCTGTAAAGAAACCAATCGATAACGTTAATCGCTCGAAAATGATAAATGATCAATCTTATGTTTTATTTCAAATAACTCACCCAGAAATGTGCCATTACATTGATATCAAATATTCGTTTAATATCTTCAGGTGTGTAATCCAGGAAAGCGCGGCAAGGCATTATGCCAGCATTGTTGATCAGGATCGTCACATTTCCAACTTCTTCCTTGACTTTCTCAGCTACCTTAAACACCTCTTCTCTATTCGACACATCGCATCTGCAAGATTTATAAATTTATTCAAATTACTAATTCTATTATGACAATGTCGAATAATCATGAGGTAAATCATTGAATCTTTTCCATACTTGTAAGCGTAAGCTTTAGTTGCGCCAAGTTTGTTAATTTCGTTCACAGTTTCTTCGTTTCCTTGTTGATTCAAGTCCCAACAGACAACAGTAGCGCCCAAAGCCGCATATTTTAATGCTAATTCTTTGCCAATGCCATGGCCAGCACCTGTGACCTATGCAAGTACAGCAGATATAATTGATTTATCTCCTTGGCTAGTCAGTGCCATAACTACGCGTAAACAACACCAATAGGGTGGGGTTCAATGTGTATCCAATTTTTATATCTATAATGTTTGATTTTTTCTTGCTATTATTTCTCTTTCATTGTTATTCATTATTATTTTTAGATACCAACGATAAAATGATAAAGCATTTTTAGTTTCCTCGTGATAGTTGATTTTACCTCCAAAACACATGTTTTTATAAAAACTCGTGTTTTTCAAAAACTGAGGGTAATAGAGCAATTCGGATTTCGGATTCGTGTTCAGGACGAGAAGCTCTACAACGATCACCCAATGGCTATTGGAAAACAGAAAAAAAGTTTAAATTTGTTTAACGTACCAGAACAATTTCTCCAAGGACACTTTTTTCTTCGACTGGCACGAACAACCTGTACGTTGCTTCAACGATGTAGCAAAGAATTTTTAGAAGAAGAAGCAACGCATCCGCCACGATCAACACACCCCCGTACGCCTTTACCATGATTTCCTGAAACGTTGCTCTGTAACGCGAAATGTTACTCATGAATATTTTTCATGATTTTTCATGTCGTAATGTGGATAAATCTTAATTGTCGGTGTCAGTAAAATAATGAAAATCAATTGATATGTTTAGAATGATCAGTGTAGTATGTACCGATTACATGTTCTGCGTAATACTGTGTTGCATAATGTAATAGCGTATCGACGATTTAAATCCGGCCAGTTTATAATTTTTATTGTCGACCGACTGTTTGTTCGTTGCATTGAAAATTGGTATATGAGATCACTCAGGAGAAAAAGTGGTTATATAAAATCTTCGCCAAGCCCAGCGTTTGGCCTTTCAATTTCACCGTTTACGAAATCTTACACGTTTAATCGGGGACAAACGAAAAAATTGCGAAATAGACGATATAGAAAATTGAACGTTTATAGCTTTGCCAATTAGATTTCATTTTTATCGCATTCGTTGAAATGTTAATTATCTCTATCTATGATTATAATTGAAGTAATTGAAAGTTGAAACTGATGTATTTCAATGCAATATGTTAAAAGAAACAAAGAACATATGTTCAATTTAAAATACTGAAGAATTTTATCAGACGTCCTCGTTTTTCGTCCTCGACGATACGTGTTTGAAAAAAAAAAAAAAAAAAGAAAATGAAAAATTGTAAATATTTTCATTTTCGTGATCTTCATTATGATTCGTGCCAGAAGGACAATTTCGGAAGAGATAGTACACGCTTCTGTAATTTCTTATCGTTCGCTCGGTAGCAGTTTAAATAACTACAAGTATTTATAGACCGCCTTCTTAGTATCCTAAACGTTAATGATCTTGAATTTTTGATCACATAAATGAAGCACGCGAAGATGAAATATGAATGAATTTCATAGAGGATGATCTTATCGAACATTAACTGAAGCACGCAATGAAATTTTTAATCAAATATTTTCTCGCTTTGTAAATACATTTATCATTAGATCAAAGATAATAAGTTTCCGTTTATCTGTACGTAAAGTGTTTTGATATCTCTTCATTGAAAAGCGGTGTGTATATACAACGTATAATTGGTGTCGGTAACCGATTATCATTAGTAACACTTAATTATTGATAATGTTATATTCGAAAGTAATTCGAAAGAGAAAATTGAAGCGTTAGACTGGAACATCCACCGACTGCGAATCCTTAATACGCATAGTGATGATTTATCTTAGAGCTATCTATATTACTACCATCGCATTAAATGCGTGAACCGCTGAAATGAAATCAGTCTGTAAAAACAGAAATTTTACAAAAAGAAACAAAGATAGAGATAGGTACAGAGTTTCCTCACCAATATCAAACACCTGGAGGTTCTTCAAAAGAAGCAACTTTACTGGAGGAAACAAAGAACTTCTTTCAAGGAAAACAGAGGTTTTATTCAAGCAAACGAGATACGCAATATTTGCTTGAAAACTGAAAAAAAAAAAGTACACGAAGCGACGAACCGCAGTCGTTCGTGTTCAGATCGCAACTAAACCATCCGACTATAATGCTTCTGACCACTACCACTCTTGACATCGTCATCGAACGAGTGTTCGACTATAGGATGATCACAAATACCGGCCAGAATAGCAGGTGATAGCGTGGGTGGCCATGCACTTCCGGAAGCGTGTAATAATTTCGATGAAACGTTATTATAATATTAAACCCTATTAGCAATATGGTTGCAGAGCTTGTCATTCAAAATAGAATCTTTTGAGTATCTTCGTAAAAAATATTAATAGGTCGATATCTTAAAAACGATTCCGAGGGTAATAGAAATCGAGAGGTTTTGTATCATTTTGCAATCGAACTGAAGATTAGACGTCGCGACTTCCGGGGTGCGCTCCTCGAGTTTTGATCGCCTAAGATTCAAAGAGGCCATCCTGGAAGTAGAGCGGTCAATCTTTTAATCTATTATTCTCTATTCGCCAGAAATACCTTCAGATACCCTCAGCCTCGGGAAAGATCCAGCAGCCCTTTGGTTGCAAATTGGCACTGTCTTCGTAAAATTACGAAAACTCGCACTATTGTGATCGTTTCTTCTAACACTTTTCTTCCATCGACTTTTCTTCTTCGCTGTCGTTGAACGAATGTCGATGAAAGCAACGGGTCATCGATAACGCGTTTCCCGATTTCGTTTCACCGTTGAAGAAAGACCCGTCCCGATGACCCCCGTACGATAACTTCCTCCAATGTGATGGTAGCACAATAATGCGAAGGAGAGAAGAAAAAAGGAGGGGACCAGTTCGAAAATACGAATATCGAACAACGCGTGCGTCACTTTCGCTTTCGTGCGAACAGCATCACTCGCACGAAACTGCAAGCGTTTCTTCCTTCTTTTCTGGTTGCAACGGGCCACGGTTTATACCGGTTTTCGTGTGTCGTTTATGCAATCACTTTCGTTCTGCGATGTACAGGGTGTACTGAGCTATTTATTGTCCTGTGCTTCTCTTCTAACGCGCGTACCAGCAAAGATCAAAGAGGAAATCGTTTTACCCTTCTTTTTTTTTTTATTTCACTTTGTAATGCATTTTTCTACTACAGTGAGTGTAAAAAGTGTTTGGACACCGTTTAAAAGAGAATACCTTGTTTAAAATTGGACCGAATGACTTGAGGTTTTTTGAGAAGTTATACAAATTAATTTACTAACGATAAGATACCTATGTGCTTTTGTCGTTTTAAAAAATTACAATTTATTGAAATCGTGAAAGAAAATAGTGAAGGGAAAATTTCAAATATGTCTGTCGTAGATTCAGATAAGTTATGTGTATGCTGAAAATTTCATCGAGATCGGTCAACGCGTTTAAAAGTTATAAGTAATTAAAATTTCCGAAAATCGCGACTTTTTATCTAATTGTAAGAACGGAACTAGTCACTTTCTTCTTAACTTCTACGCGTAAAAGTAATTTCGCAAGGATTTGGAAATTTACAAATTACACTTACGTTAATGAAGAAGAAAAAAAAACAGTAATCACCTCATTATTGACAATGAGATGGTTAATTCTCATACTGCTTATTGTATAAGATGAAAATAAATCAGAAACAGCGATCTAATTAATATGTATGATAATATTACGATCTTAAAATGTTAATTCATTTGCAAGTGACACATGCCTGGTAAAACGAAAATTGCTGAATAAGTTAATTATTATAGTACTTACTTAATTAGGTGAAAAGTCGCGATTTTCGGAAATATTAATTACTTGTGACTTCTAACAAGGAAGGGTTTTTAGGTGTCCGCCTACGATTGTTTTGATTTTTGGATATGTTTTAAAGGACCGAAAAATAAGGTATACGTATTTTTTTTTGCCCGTTTTCATATTTAGGGGGTGAAACGACCCCTTAAAGTTTCGGCTACAATAGGCTATCTCGGAAACTATCATAGATAGAAGAAAACTATCGAAGGAAAAGGTTCATAGTTTTTTATGAACATATAACAGCTGATCATAAATTTGTAAACATATACCTTATTTTTCGGTTCTTTAAAACATATAAAAAAATCAAAACAATCGGAGGCGGACGCCTAAAAACCCTTCCTTGTAAGTGCATTGACCGATTTCGATGAAATTTTCAGCATACGCATAACGCACTTAAATTTACAAATGTCATATTTTAAATTTTCGTTACAGGTTCCGATAAAAAAGTTAAAAAATTGCCTTTTATTATTTCCTTCCCGATTTCGACAAATTTTAATTTTTCAAAACGACAAAAGCACATATCTTAGTAAATTAATTTGTATAACTTTTCAAAAAACCTCAAGTCATTCGGTTCAATTTTAAATAAGGTATTCTGTTTTAAACGGTGTCCAAACACTTTTTACACTTACTGTATAAGAATGTTGTTGATCTTCGTGTCGAGGACTGTCTTCGTTCATCATTCATCATTCATTTAGAATTTAGAATGTTGAAGAAAACAAATGAAACGCTCTCTATGTAAATAAGGATAAAGGAATCATTAATTTCAAAGTTGCAAGACGTATACTGCATTTGTCATGCCCATGGTGCATATTTAATATAGAAGATTACATAAAGTTAACATTAATGCGTAACCCAACAAGTGCGTAGAAACAACAGTTATGTATCACTAAGTAACACGATTGTGATTAGCAGCCAAGATAAAAGTTAGGTACCGATAAGATATGATAATCAATTTAAGGCCATACATTTTTACAAAGGCAGTGTCAGTTAATAATTGTTACAGTTTTATTTTCAAAAGAAAATCTTCACCTCGAACAAGGGTTGTTTAGCTCTTTGCGTTTCAAGGGTGAAAGTAAAAGTAAAAGTAATTTCGCAAGGATTTGGAAATTTACAAATTACACTTAATGTAGAAAAAGAAAAACAGTAATCACCTCATTAACACAATGAGATAGTTAATTCTCATACTGCTTATTGCATAAGATAAAAATAAATAAGAAGCAGCGATCTATTTGTGGTAACGTAGTTTAGAACTTAGGGTAGTTTATATTTCCAAAGGCAGGAAGAGAGTCATAAAAGAGAAAGGCCCAAGGGTGATTGTTTTTTCGGGCGAGGCCTATGGCCCTAGCGAAGGGTGCGGGTGTAAGAAAAACTATGTATACATATGAATGCAAGTGCCTTTGCGGGATGGGTCAAATTTGAGTTGACTTTCGAGGAGTGAAGAACGTTTGCGGGCTACCTTGTCAATTTTGTATCTTATTCAATACCGTCTTTTATTATCAAATCTATTTGATTAAATATATTACCACATATTTAAAATGTATGATAATATTACCATCATAAAATGTTAATTCATTTGCAAGTGACACATGCCTGGTAAAACGAAAATTGCTGAATAAGTTGATTATCACGGTAATTACTTAATTACTCACCGTGCGACTTGTTGATCCATCTTGCTACTGAACAGTTTGACCAGAACGAAATAAATCAGTGTAAGTTTCACAAGCGAGCAGGCGAATTTGAGATATCACGTTCAGCAGATAAAGATCCGTCAAACAGATAAACAACGGTTGAATGAGAGAGCAAAGGAAACCTGGTTTGATTAAAAAATATAAACATGTAACAAGGAGATAAGCGATTGTTGCATTCGATGAAAAAACGGCAATTTGTCGTACGGTTGGTTAGCTGTGGAATCCTTTAACGTAAGTTGTAAGTCCAATCGGTCTATAGACCATGGGTCAATGCACCAATTGATCGATTTCCCATGGGATAGGTAACGTGTCTGTTCAATAGTTGGACGAATATTTATTTGTCGATTTCTGTATCGATCGTATCATAATTCGTGATACATTTAACGACCCTTTGTTAATGATCAGCGTGTAATTTATACGAGGAGTAGCAAAAGAAATCTTCAGATTTATTCTCCACATATGTGTTAATTAAAATTATCTTGGTACATACTTCGTACTAGACGGTCAATTAAAGTGCATCCTATTGTATGTATACGGAACGCATAGAGTTACAAGTTTTTCCTCGAGTATGAAATTTGGTCTTGACCGCAAGGTCTCAAGATTTTTTCCCCTTGTTTTACTTGACAAAGAGTTTGAACCACGACATAGACGTTATTGTTAGACCGTTTGATGCATGTAAGAGAGGATAGTCTATTGACCGTTCCTCATTGTGTCTAGGAATAGTGTGATCGATATAGGGTTCAGGAACCTCCCTTTGCGAGGAAAGATTCTCGATTCTCCAACGCATTAAATAATAATGAATGTTTCCCAACGACGGAACCTCGCGAACATGACATTTCAAGTACAATGGAACAAAACTCTGCGATCTAGTTTGCGTACATAAGTCGACGATAGAATTAAACTCTGATAATTTAAAAATACGCGAATGTTGCTGAAAATGGAAATGAAATATTGTTTTTTATTGCAAAAGACTAAACAAAATTGTGGGTAAGAAATAGTAAAACTCTGAGGTGTACTACTAACCAGGATGGCTAAGGGCACCATGCTAATGCGGAGGTCGCAGGTCGACCCTTCCGTGAATTCCAATCCGTTTTTGCAAATAATAATTTGATTTTAATAATAGAGAATAAATAAACAAAATATAAAATTTTGCAAAAATCTCCATGTAGCTCAGTTGGCCCATTAGCTCAGTTGGTTAGAGCGTCGTGCTAATAACGCGAAGGTCGTGGGTTCGATCCCCCCATGGGCCAAATTTTTGTTCAAATTTACACCGTTTTTATAGTTTAATAGATACTTATGTGAAAATATTTAAGTGAGTGATTAAATTATTGAATGAATTATTTAACTTTTTGTCATATCCAACGTTATAGATTTCAGGTGGAATAAGATTACAACGCTAAGCCGGTAAGAAATGAAACTAATGGTAATAAAGTTATCTACTTTAACGATAATTGATACATATTTGAATTGATCTAAAATGTTAATTAGATAGTATAAAACCTATCCAAATGGTAAAGACATAGTTTTCCATGTGAGTTAGACAATAACTATAGTTGCAAATTACGTAGCAGTAGCCGCCCAATTTTCAAATTTAAAACTATCACGTGCTGCTCATGCGCATGCGTTTGCGCATGCGCGAAACGTTGCAATAACGGACGCATTAAAAATCCTTAGGTAAGAAGTGTAATTATTAATAACTAACAATTTAACGCATTTTTATGATCGTTAATTAAGAAATATATTATCACTTGTAATTATTATGTTCTCTAGAAATATGAGTTGCTTCATTATGACATTATTCGAAACTGTAGGAAGGACAACGCACACTGTTTCAAATCTAAGTTTCTTCATCATAGACAAAGTATAAAACAAGATCATTTGTAAGACTAAAAATACAAGACACAATATTATTTTTATTTTTATGTTACGGAATTGATACAGTTACAATGATTCGGGTCCGATGCACATGGCTCATCGTATCATAACCAACAACATGGGATTTGTCTAGACGACTGTCAGGTTATCTTACACGATTTTATCTTTTCTGGAAGTACAGGTAAGAAATGGTGCAACAGAGATCTTTTAATAATTCGATTTACTAATATCATTCATTCTTCTAGCCTCAGTTGGTACGTACATACATATAATATCAATCATAGTGTCCATTCGTCTAGTGTATTTTGTAATTTCAAATAAATTATTGAATATTCTAAAGCTTTTATCAGATGATTATGTTAATTATTTTAACGCTTTTATTAAATAATTACATTTATGATATTTGCTGCGGTTAAACTTGGACTCCAAGGTCAGTGCTTTTTCACTAGACGAACAGATACTATGATTGATTTTGTACATAAAACCAATTTTACGGCTCCGTATCTTTCGAATAATCCTTCATCGGGTAAAGGCGATAGATGGAGCGTTAAAGTGTAAGTAGCTTAGGTATCAAACGAACCAACTACCGATCAAGTAGAACTGCCAGGTAATTATCTTCAACAGTGAGAATCAAAGTTTGAACATATTTTCTCCTGTATTGGAATAAATTTTTATGCGATTACTTTTAGAATTATATCTGAAATATATAGCAAGTCTTAATATTGCAGGTAACTGATTATGCATGATTCTAAATCAGCTGGCATAAAACCAACTTGATACTCTTGAAACATCGACGATGCATTACGGACGGTATTCAACTCCCGGGCAGCCACCTGTCGCGCGCATGCGTGTTTTACGGTAAGACACCTCGCTGCTTATTCCTGAGTGCCAGTGTAAACCAAAATGGCGAGCATAACGATAGGTCGTGACAGCCCTCGGCGTGTTTCGCTCGTGTTCTCAGATTTCTAAACGGGACGTGCGCGGGTATGTGATTCACGTGACATATCTAACTACGAACGGTGAGTGAAGAATAATGATCTATTCGTGGGAAACAGCGATACACGATTATTTCGGATTTCTTCGATGGGATCGACACCCTTCTGTTTTCGACGGACAGTTACGGGGTGACACTGACGTTACTGCTTGAATATAACTGCCCCTTTGGTTGTCCGTCCACCGGAATCTTTTTTCTCTCTAACACCGAATGTCTGCTACCTGTATTAACACGAACAACGGAGGAATATCTCTTACCTGGGTGTGTATCGATATTAGTATATGTATTTAAAAGAAATGAACGTTAGAAAGAGAGATCGCATTTGATAGTGTTGATTATTATTGTTTCGCGGAAGTGTCACGAGGTGTGTATTGTTTCGAAAGTCTTGGTTCTGTTCTGTGTCGTGCACGTTCGAACGTGCACCGCTTACGTTCCTAGTCCCTGATCGTAGATACTGGATAATATGGATATCGTGCGTGTAATATTTTTTAATTCCAAGTCTAACATTTGTACCGATGACCACGGTAAGTCGATATTCACGATCACGTTAAATATCGTGCAATATTCTCACGTGATTTATAGGTGAGTCTCTTCATCGATACGTTGCTGCGTTAACGATCTTTCATGTATTTTCAAAGGATGCTTAACATAGTTCAATCGAAATGTCAGAGGCGAATGTCATTCATGGGATTTGTTAAATATAACAAGTATATACGTGAATCGATAGAAAGGTTACTCTTGCCTACGTGCATTACTTCCGTTAAAAAAGGCATAAACACTTACTTGTTGTTTAAAGATAAAAGACACCAAAGGACGATAAAAGATTTATTAATCAAGTTAACAAAGTTTAAGGGATATTTGTGTAGTAGGTAAAAAAAGGTGGAGCGAATTGGTCCTGTGGCGCAACGGATAACGCGTCTGACTACGGATCAGAAGATTCCAGGTTCGAATCCTGGCAGGATCGACGTGGTTTTTTTTATTTTTATCCCATTGCTTTTATAGTTTTATTTGCAATATGTTTACAGCATTGATTACATGCCGATTAAGGAACGTTTTTTAACAATAGTTCTTTGTTTCGTAGGTGTGAGTGAAAGTTTGTGCACGAGTGTCTTCGTTTAAAAGCACATTTTCGAGGGAAAAAAATTCGATAAAGAATGTGTGTTGAGAGGGAGCGCAAGTAGGAACAAAGTTTTTCGCAAACACGAGCAACGAGTCACCGAAGAATCTCCAGGAATAGTACACATTTACGACAGACCACGATGCCGATGCTCTTTAGTCCTCCCTTTGCATTCTTTGCCTCGAAAGTTCACCCGGAAGATAAACACAGCGACGGCTCTTAATCTTACAAAATTTACTTGTAACTATTACAGAGTTTAACTCCTTGCCGTGTAAAACGAGCCTCGCTCGTGTCACAGAGTATATGAAATTTGAATTCGGACTGTAATTACAATTTATAGACATTGAACATTTTCAACGGTTGATATTTTAGTAAAAAAATAATCATAAGGCAAGGGGTTAAAATCGATGCGAAGTGAAAGGATTAAAAATTTTGTTCGACCACGCGATAAACTTTCTCCGTTTTTGAACGCACTTTACATTTTCATTTTTTTACTCGAGTCGCGTCTATTTCTAGCGAAATTTCAACGAAAGAAACGTTCGTGGGCGTTAAACACGTCCTATTTTCTTTACTTGATTTTACTCGATCCATATATGTACCGGGAATCGAAAAGCGAGAATATGCAGTTCGGACCGCAAAGGGTTAACGATTCATCGTCCTCGCTGATGCATCCTTTACGCGCAATAATTACGGACTAATGACTAATTGAGTCAATTAATCGCAGTTTGATTCGATTAAACGAAAATTGTCGCGACCGCTGGATCGCCTATCGGTCGATAATAGATTACTCGCGCGTAAACGCTCCGGCTCGCCGGACAAATTGCGCACGGATCTTGTTTCTCTGGTTCTTGCGTTGCTCGAATTATCATATGCATGTGAAATAATGTGTGCTCGTCTGTTGGTCACCGCGTATCTCGTTTGTCGTCTCCCTCCAACTTCCGTCCAGGGACGTGAATTTCCACGACAGGATGTTCCTATATTCCCTCTTCCTATGCTCGCGGTCTAAACAAGCAGAACCAATCGCGATTTCTCTCTCTCTCTCTCTCTTTCATTCTTGCCCCTCTTTTGCGATTGTTCCTCCTCTCTCTTTCGACGATTCGTTTCCTACAACGTTCACTTTTCTTAGCCCGCATTTACGGTGCTCATTGTAATTCAACACTAGCGTGTA
This sequence comes from Osmia bicornis bicornis, assembly GCF_907164935.1. Classification (NCBI taxonomy): domain Eukaryota; kingdom Metazoa; phylum Arthropoda; class Insecta; order Hymenoptera; family Megachilidae; genus Osmia; species Osmia bicornis. The sequence goes on from NC_060226.1 coordinate 1,344,460, forward strand.
CATTAACAGAAACACCGTTATCTTCGTGTAATTTTGTTTTTCGTAACTCGTTAGATCCGAAGAAAGTTTATCTGTATCGTGAAACAGCCGTACTCCAATCGTGATCTGTGCAAGTGTAATAATTGTTTTCTTTTCTTTCTCGTGATATTTTTGGTATGCTCGATGTAACGACCGTTCTTTTTTTTTCTTCTGCTTTGTCTATCGCTTGGAGGGGTCTGACATTTTTATCTATCGACATTTACGTAATCGACTAATGCCTTATCGGTGAACAGTTTTGTTTTGGTAATTATCTTACGTAAGGTTTATTAATATTCCAAAAAAAATAAACTTTTTAGATATTTCTAGAATTGATGTGATTCCAAATTTTCTTATCGTTCAAACAAAGTTCAGTGAATATTTTCTTTATCGTTTATTCTGAATATTCCCAAGGAAAATTTTCGAGGACGTATACAGCGAAATAGTTGAAGCGTGTATTAGAACTCTCGTGGAATCTATTGTTCCTCTCGATGTAACCGAGATTCTTATCCAGAAGGTGGATGCAAGTGAAAGGGAACTTCTTTCGGCTATCATTCCGTGTGGGCAGATGCGGCTCGCGAAATTGCGTATCGTTTTCTTTGCTTTTCTGTTATCGTCCCAACCTGGCACTTGTTTAATCGTTGTAATTGACGTCCATTGTGCCACGTGACCGTGCGGCTATTTTACCTTCTCACTTTTTTCCCTTTTTTTTTGCAATCTCGAATCTAATCTTGATTTCACGCCAACCGACTAAATTTCCATTTTACTTCTTCTTTCTCCAATTTCGCGCTTTATGGATTTTATTTTTAAGCTCTGTTTTCGTTGAAAAGCTCTTCCTTCAGTTTGATTGGATTATTTCCAATTCTCGTTGGGCGAGGTATCCTCTTCTCATTGTCAGTTTCAATTTTTAATCGAATTTTTGTCACGAACCTGGTTCTATCAGATTTTGAACGAGCCACCTTTCCTCTGAAAATTTTCTATCGATTTTAAAAAGCGAATGGTTGAACAACTATGAGTTAGACGAAAAGATGTATTAGCGAGGAAAAACAGGAAACTAACAATTAACCCGTCCTCGTGCTGACCTTGATCGTCCTTTCGGCTGCATGGATGTAGATTTAAACTTACGCAACTATGTATTACCTCGCACAGCGCCGCGATTATGCACTTGTTTGTCAGTAATTTTAGTTGCAAGATAAAAATAAATCTGGCTACTCGGTTCTTTTTCAGTAGGGGAATCACGGGTTCGAACTGCATATTAATTGCGCTCGGGAGAAACTGCATTTGGCCGGTGCATCGGATGCATTTTGGTCGAGTAAATCCAAACGTTCGAAAATATGTATACGGAAATTTGTAATTTTCGTAGATCATTTTGACACGTATTGACTCGAAAAGATCGGAACCCGCGATCGTAGTTGTAAAAATAGATCGAAGCGAACCGATGCGAATGTTATTGCTGACACAGATTTTTTGATTAGCAAATCCTGTACGTTTGAATTTGCAATATTTTCTGCATGTAGGTACATACAACCGTGTGATCGTCGAATATTATAAAAAGAGAAGGTACAAGGAAGGTACAAGGAAGCACAAGTTAATCGCGCAGTTAAATAGTAAACGTCAGGATTGATCGAGCATGGCGAAGTTTTAATAATCAGCGAGGAAAGCGAGTCCTTGTTTTCTCACCGGTTTTGCATGAACGCAAGCGTGACTACCAGTTACATTAGAAGCTTTCGCTTTCAGAAACATATATACATATATGTATGTTGACGTTACAACTTATTATCCAGCCACGGCTGGAAAAACACATGTGTCGCAAAGCGATTAAATTATTTTGCTCGTCGTACTTTTTGCCTCTGTTTCCACTGTCAGTAATTATTAATAGACACGGTAACGAAACGCGATGGATGTCACGATGCGTATAAAAACGAAAGAGTTAAGTTGGCAATCGAAGGACGGAGAGGTAAAAACGATGCGCGACAATGCAACGCGAAACAAAACGTGCCAGCGAGATCTGAATACAACAGATGAACAGGGAAAACACTTAACACAGTGGGGTCTCGTTAGTAACGGCCAGACAATTCGTTGTTGCGGCAACCAATTATTACGGCTCTGCTCTCGTCGCAGTTTCAAAACTCATGAGGAGTAAAGTTTAATTTGTTTTTAATTGCGTGACCATTCTAACGACGACACGTTCATCTACAGGGTGTCGAGAAAACGATATCTACACCGTGAGAATCTAAGGCTTCGAACGCTAAGAAACCGGTGTGAATGCCCTCTTACTAATTGACTGTGCTTACCGAGTGTACGTTTTGTTGCGCCAATGAAGCAATTTGTGACCATGCGACCGTCTGATTCTCACCTAAGGTTTAAACAGAACACCCCGGAAGCGGAATAGCTAATTTTCTATCGTTTGTGTCTCAAAAGCGTCAGATTACGAAAGAATACAGGATTTTTCGCAGCGCGAAAAGATTATCATTGTCTTTGTTCGAGGATTAATCCTCTCCAGAGCGATTTTCAACGAACGAGTTTACGTATTATCGTGTCCCTCTAGGATGCGCAAATCTCGTTACAGACTCCAGGAAATTGGATTAATTCGGCTACACGTTTGTCGCTCTAATTCGAGTAGTTGCAGGCTGCGGAGCTGTCCGCACAGCGTCAACGAAGACTTTCAACCAGCCAAATCGATGCACGATCGCTCGGATTCGTTCTCGTTTAGAGAGTTGTACAGTTCTCGAACGTTTTAGTTCTATAATCTGATCCATTTATAAAATCATGTATCTTTTCACGTAAACTGTTTGCCCGTTGAGATATCTATTGATAGCGATAGTCTCTCGAAAGAAGCTTCCACGCGGCGCGGCGGTGGTAGAAGAAGAAACAAATTTGATCGTTTCCTTAGTGAAAGCATATGTTGGTCGAATCTAACTAAGAAAAAAAACAGTCAGTTAGTGAACCAAAACAATTTTCAGTAGACTGCGAGGAGAAACGAATGAAAAGTATAGCGTGAAAGTGAAAAGAAACGTTTGAACGTTGCTCCAATTGTGTCCGACGACTAACACAACGGAGTCTGAGAAAAGTCTTCGGTGTCACGAAGGTTGAACAATGGGTGGTATAAACTCGTTAAAATTTCGTCGTGCGCGAACACATGATTTACCCAGTTTTCTTGCTTCTTTGACCGAGATTCTCACGGATTCTCCTTGGCTGAAGTAAGATTGTATATCGTTTGTTACTCGGGAGGATGTTTTTCTTTCTTTTTTCACGCTGAAATAACTCGGACGTTGCTTTCGAAGATGAATAAAAATCCAAATGTTCGCTGACGAATGGAATCGAAAAGCTTTTCATTACTTTGCAAGCTGCTGCTTCGTTTTTCAGATACGATTGAACGTTCAGCTTTCAAGGTGCTCTGTTAAATCTTAAAACGGCGTTAATATTAGCGTTTAACCAAACAGGATTTTACGGTGCATTCGCGTCTTGTTCCAATCTGGTCAGTGTAAAAATACTAGAGGGAAAATTGAAAAGTTCTGTTAGTCTCGTACACGGAGTAATCGATTCTCAAGCTCAAAGTGTGTCAGCGCCTATATGTGGTTCATGGACTCGCAACGCGAGTGCTATTCTGACCCACATGGCTGCGAACGCGTTAACGATCACTTGTTGCGAGCGGAAGTTGGAAGCGAAAACGCGGAAGATTCAGACGGCTGTTGTCTACCGCCGCAACAATGCCTACTAACAAGTTCCTTGACACGACTCGAGCTTCTAAGACAATTCACAATCGCAACGCTGTAGTAGTTCATTATTACAAGATTCCGTTACGTTTTTGCTTCCTATTCGATTCAAATCGTTTATATGCCAAAACAAATGTATATCAAAACAGTTTGTAAGCATTCGTTTAAAAACGTTTAAACAAATGTCCCCGTGTTTTCTGTTATCTATCGTAGATGGAAACCGTGTATGCGCTTAAAACAAACAAGCTCTCGCAAACAATGAAGCGTCAGAAGCGGTTTTGCACAAACGTTTAATGTCATCCTATGATAAGAATCGATAACAAAAGAACGAGCAAACGAGGTTTCTTCGTTCTCCTGTTAGCCCGCGGGCACGACGTTACTTTTCGTAAAGCGAAACTAGGGAAGGTTAACCAAGCTCGATTGAGAAACGTGATTAACGAGCAATTAGAGACGGAGCGGTGTCAATCGCTAAAATTAACCTTTGCTCGGAGCATACTAGATTGTTTGCTCGTAGACACGAATAACATCTATTCTAAATTGATGTAAGTTTTCAACGTCCTCTGGAAACAGGAAGAAAATTGAAAGGTGGACATTTTGAAACGTGCATGTTATATAGGACACTGTGGCAACCCTCGAATCTGGGCCGAAGGTTGAATTTCAGCTCGTTCTCGTAAAACCCAGTCGAAGGTTAACCTTTCCGATGAATAAATATGGAAAGTAAATCAAGTACAGCTGGAAGGAACAGGTTCCAGAGAAGCGTTTACGCAATATCTTTTATTTGCGAACCATCTTGAGCTTGTTCACCGTTTAGGAAATGCGAGCACTTCTCTCGTTAAATGTCAAAATAGGTACGAAGTTAAAGAGTGCAGCGTTGCAATGGCCATTCGTTGGTCGGAACATTAATGAGAGCGCGTAGAAGGCGATCGGCGAGTGAGTTTTTTGGTCTGAAAACCATGTGGCCCATTGTTTCTCGCGGAAGTATTCTTACCTTCTCTTTATCTGCGTTCTTAATATCGATAAGGTAAGCCCGATTCTCATTGGGCTCCGATTATCTTTCCGTGATTCACCGATACGTGGCTCGGTGTGACTCGTCAGTTAATGCTGTGCCTCGGATCAGGAACTCAAACGCTGACGCTTAATTAATTCAATCGTCTGGTAAGAGCACGACCTTAAATCTCGGGCATTGTGTACGACAGAGTGATTTATACGATTATGTCGGGAGTTCAGAAACTTCAGCCTTTCGTAAAATAGGGCCTCGTTTTTGAGACGCGTAAGCGAGTCAAAATTGGCTGTTTCGCTTTCGGTGCTGCTCTGTTTGACTTTTATACTCGGATCGCCTAAGACTGAAATAGGTCACCCGGGAGCTCGAGCGATCAGCCTTCGAAAACGGGGCCTCAGATTGCAAAATGGAAAAAGCCTTTTCGGTTTCTTTTACCAGGAAATATTTGCATTAGCTATTGTCGCACGACTGGTTGCGTCCTCGTAGCTGTAACGTCTCTCCGAAGCGTTCCTCATTCTCTGAGAGGCTGTGACGTCAAAACTCGTGTTTCGAGAAGAATGATTCAGACGGTTAGCAGGCGGAAAGGGAGCGGTAATGCGACGTTTGTTCCGGTATCTTTATCTTTAATGCTGTGTACCAGTGGCGGGAAAATTGCGACATTGTTCGCGCACCCTGACGTCCCGGTGCATCCAAGCTACGACTGGTTACACTCGGGAGAGCATGACCGGTCCGTGAATAACTGTACTATAGTCTCTCATTTTTGTCCACCTTTGCTTGTTTCTCGTTTCGAAAAGAGTCCTAAGCGTGCGAAATTTCGAACACGGTTACTTTCTTAATTCTTCTCGAGATATTTTTACTTGTAAACTACCTGGTCAACCATCTTAAAATTCTCTGCTCCGTTCTTGCCGCGATGAGTCACGCAGAAATCTCAGTTGAGCAATCGGCGATTACTCACCTAAATATATGATTTTCTGGATGGCCAGGTAGCGGTGCTTGTCCAGTCAACTCACTAGTGCACTTTCTAAAGTGTACAGGGTGTAAAAAAATTAATGGTCATTGCTTCAGGGAGTGAATCTACACCCTAGGATCAATAGACATTTGTAAAAAAAACACTTGCCGCAAAATTGTTTAACATTGAAAATTAATGTCAAATTTTTTTTTTACATTAACGTATTCTGTGCATCGAGAAGAATACGAGAAGAATTTTTCAATAATTTTTCCTGACCAAACGGTTTGTTTGCGACATATGGTTCCTCTCGGACTATTTTTCTTCTCAATGCGTAAAATGCGTTGATGCAAAATAAAAATTTAACATTTTTTATTTGTAGATTCACCCTCTAAAAAAGCCACGACCATTAATTTTTTTACACCCTGTACAGATAGCAGGATACGGCTCGTAAGAACGCTATAATTTCGAAAAGATTTTTCTATCTACACAGTGTTTTCAATGTTCTCTGCAGAAGATTTTCCTGTTTTCCCGTTGTCGATTAAAATGCCCACTTAGCCTGGGTTAGCTGGACCACTAAATCAATCTTCCGAAGCACAAAGGTTCGAGCTGCACTCTGTCTACGTCGATATTAAACGCGTATCCACAGGACTAATGGAGCATTGTCCCGACAACCAGTCGACGAGTCGCTTCAATTATCCGCATATTCACTGAAAGCATAATTTTTTTTTTAAATTTTGAATGAGTCTTGTATTCTGCGTGGGTGTGTTCGTTTAGAATATTACGCTGTGAATCATTGATCTGTTGCAGGATCATTCGAGCTTCCGCTCTGTGCTCGATTCCACAATCACGATTACGCAAGCGATCGACTAATATTGTTCTGTACACGTTCTGTTCCAGGTACACACAGATGACGCGATGACGTTGCATTGGTGGATGCACTGGTTCTGGGTTACCGCTCAATTTCTCGGTGCGTTCTAAATAGAAGCTAGAATCAAGGACATCCCGTGATTTTTCATGCCTTTCACGCCTTCGTTCCTCGGCTCGTTGTTTGCTACAGTCGTTACGGTCCAGATAGAATTCGCATGAAATTACTAATGAAGATCGTTTGACGAAGATCAAGGTTTTCGACGATTCTCTCTTTTTTTTTTTTTTTTAATTTTATTTTATTTCACTGGGGATATAGAAAGTTTCGGAATATCGGCATCGATCGATGCGTAAAAGCTCATTTAAGTATCGACTGAAGCGTTGAGTGACTCTGGTTGCCAACATCTGATGCTTGTCAGCAAAACGCGAGGATACTCATCCTCTCGAGCACGACTTGCGCCTAATTTTCGACTTTTTAACTCGTCGACTGTCACGGTGAAAACGAACATGTGTGGTAAATCTGTTTCCCTGTTTTACACTTGTCACCAGAGGAATTAGGATCCTACTTTCTCGAGAGTCCTCGCCTATATCTTTCCCCTTTCCTCTTCCGCGACATAACCACCGTATATACATATATCAGTAAAGTCTGTAAGTTTGCGCAAATAGCTTGGATCTACTCGTAGATCTGCCGGGCGAAACGGACTTTTGATCGATAAGTTTGATTCTCTTTCAGTGATCTTAGGAAACCCGGTGCCGTCGAGCACGTCGGAGCCGCGTAGCCAGGTGCAGGATCGCCTGAGCTCCGAATCGACGCCCGACATCGCCTCGATCGACACGGATAGTCCGGAAGCTAGACAAAACTTGCGCGTTGCCAAAGCAATCGGTCTTCATCCTCCCACCAACGCGGCCGTCATCTTCGACAGACAATCCAGCACGATTTCGAGTAACATGGAGGTCGGACTGAGCGTTGTCGAAACGAGCACAGAGCTGGTAGACGAAGAGTATCACGGGAACGTCAGCAACGCGGTGAACCTGGACACGGTTAAAGTTTTAACAGCTGAACGCGCGACGGAGAGCACGGACAGAGCACGAGGTCCTTCTACGAAAAAGGACAGCAAGATCACCTGGATCCTAACGACGAACAAGGCTGGAGTTAGATCGAAGTACGAGCAGGAAGAGAAAGTGGAGGAAAATGGGAATCGGAACGGCAGTAACGACCAGGTGGAGGATCTCACGGTGCTACCACTTCAGGAAGAGGTGTCTAGAATCAGGCTGGTACTGAACAAAACGAAATCGTCGTCGTTTCTATCCTCCTCTTCCTCGTCTCTTTCCGCGTCCGTCGGAAGTTCCGGTATCAAGACGTTCAATCGGTCGGACGACGTTGAGATCGACGAGGAGTTGGTCGAGCCTCAACTGTTCGCCACAGCTGCATCGATTCTCGAAGGTATGTAAGAGCCCCAGCAGACTGCAGACTTTACCTACGTGAAATTGAGAAATTGATAAGAGTTCTAGAGTTCTCTATCAATTTCAAAAATAGTTGAAAATAGCAGTTTACAAAGTCTTTACGTGACGTTACAGTAGGAGTAAGCGAATCCACACGACTGAGTAGAGCGAGGAGCGCGTTCCCGAAGGATTTTCAAAGGGATCAGGTACAGGAAGAGCAGCTTACCGATTACAATGAAAGCAGTAGCGAAGACGCGAAGCAAGAAGGTGGTGCATCGGGATCGACGGTGGACATTGCCGCTATTACCGGCAGCTGTTTAGCGACCGTGGTTCTACTAAGCACGATGGGCAGCCTCGGATTCATTATGTACAGGTAATCGATTAACGCGGTAATGAAAAAGTGGTGTCCGTTCTAAGGAAAGATACGCGTTATAGGCGCAGGTACCTGAACCCACCGCAGACGCTGAACAGCGATAAATGCAGTAATCCAGATAGTTCCGGTTATATCGATGATTCCACTATTCGTGTAAGTATACAACGGTACAGTGACCTCTCCTGCAAAATGTCGCTTCGTCTATTTTCCACACCGTTTCCTTTTAGCTGGATCGAGCATCGATGAAGGAAATTTTATACTCTTTCTTTGCTTCGTTTGCAGGATAACTCGGAGGAGATGTACAGCTTGGATAACGACTCGTTCCTAAATTCGTTAGAAGCGATGACAATACAAAATTACTGGACCGACAGCGTGAAGCATACGAAGCTATGACAAAAGAGGATAATCCAGTCCGGAAAGAGAATGGAAACGTTCAGTATTTCCGACGGTGAAGCGCACGAACAAATATCGTTGTTGGAGCAGTAGTACTTACACGGCGCGTATCGAACGAAGATAAAGGAAGAGTGAATTTTTTAACGTAGCCGTTCAGACACGCAGGGAGACACCGTTGTTTATTTCCATTAAGCGATGTCGCTGATCGTTAGCGAGCCGCGTACAAAAAATAAGTGAACAAAATGGTTTTAAACGTTTACGCAGACTTTTTAGGTAATCTCCGTCGATTTTGCGGTTTCTTAAAGAAGATTGACGACGTGTCAAAATTGTTTGGCGCGCGACTATTTTTATACATATTCGTGCTATACATCGTACGCGTAAACATTTTTTGGTTTAGACGAGGTACGTGTACGACGTATAACGCGGTGTATACAACGTATATCGTGCGTATAGTCAAATTTTGATCACGTCACTTGCATCGTTCCCTATATTTTTCTACCGCTAATACAATTGGCAGAAAATCGGTTTAGAGAGTGAAAGCGACGTATCGCTTTTAGTTGGACTGCAGTAATCGGATAGTGCAATAAAATATGTACTTTATCAACGCGATAATTAATGTTACATTTTTAGGACAGTAAGTACAAATGAATTAAAAAACCATTAATTTTTAGCTAGACGTATTAGGGAGTGCGAAAAGTAATTTAATACAAATGAATTCCTACGAATCGCCAGAGAGATACTTCCGTACTAAACGCACTGTGAATTTCAATTTATACATACACATACAAAACCATACCTGTGTTTGTCTTTTTAATTCGGGAGTCGAGCTTGGAACGTTTCGCAGTCTTCGAACTTTAAAAAGAGATCAAACACGGTTCTAATACCTAGAGTAATAGAGATCAAACTAATCGCTTAGCGTACACGATCAGCTTTAAATATTTTCGAAACAGGATCGGGCTAACAAACAAGATTGGACCAAATACAATACCGTAGTTTGTAGCTTTACGCCTTTATAACATATCCAGCAAAAGGACATGAGAAGATTTCATTCGTGTTTTCCACTGCACTTCTAGCTTGTATATATCTATGTACACATGTACATGTACTATACAATAATTGCAAGTATATCTATTATGTATAGACATGCGAACTCCGTGGCGATTTCTCGCCATCTTCCAAATACGATTTACGTTTCAGTAAAAGTTAGCACTTGTTTGTTCAAATATATTTCTATACGAGTCTCGCGCAGAGGAGGAAGAAAATTTATTGTGATAGATTATAGCGTTTAATAAATGTAAAATTATCACTGATTCACCTTATGGTACCGGTTGTGAATAAACCCAGTCGCACATTATTATTATCTTTTTAACCATTATCATTATTCTTTTATTTATAAATATTCCGAAATTCGACCGCTGCGCCATCTATACAAAAAGAGCTGAAACTATTCGACAATTACCGACCTATTTACCTATGCCGATGTGGCGACCGACGTCGATGCCGATAAAGAAGATTGCTCCGTCGAGAATTTTCTCACCGCCACCTTTGTCGAGCTACACTTATTGTTCATTTGTCCACCGACGAGAGACAGTATCTCGCAAGAGCATCACGAAGTAAAACGTATCCTTCTGACCATGCTTGTGAATAAGATAGACCGTAAGAATTGATTAACTCGCGTACTGTTTTTAAATCCCCAGAACGAACCGCAGAAATTAAACTGCAGTTTATATCTGATCCGCCTAGCATTATGTGCGTATGTTTAAACACGAACAAAGACGAGTAAAATCCACAATGGGTATGGCAGTGACTATAGATCCAACCAAGATCCAACAAGACTGAACAAGACCAAACGAGTGATGCCAGAACTCGGTGGTTTGATGAATGCTCAGGAAAGTTTCAACAATTTCTTCTTTATCGACCTCGTCGGCGCCGCATCCACCGACGAGTTACCGACTTATCGACCCACCGCCAGGGGTATACTGGCGCCATCTATCAGGAGGTCGCGGAAACTCTTCCACAAGTAGTTTCCGCTGTTTTCGTATAGATGGCGCAATGGTCGAATAATTAAATTGTTATTAACTGTTATTAACGTTTTGATTTGTAAACTAATTTGAAATTGTAAAAATAAAGGCTTTCTATCTCTTCCAAAGTGGACTGGGGGCTAATTAGTTCGCGTTACAGCAGGAAATACAAGAGTTTAGAAAACCTGCTCGAAACTATTGGTGGTCTCGTCGCAATTCTTTTAACATATGTTAGGTTTTTCAACCGGCTAAATGTAAACATGATGCGTATGCATAATCTGGTATCAATGAACTCTTAGTGATAGAGTAGTCATTAAATATTCATGAGTTACATGAATTTGTACGTAATAAGTATCTACAATTTCATTCCAAAGCCTGGGAGAGATTGTGCCACATCGCTTCTGATCGCATCAGAGTCGAGCGTATGTACACAGACTGATACAGACAATGTTAAAATTATATTAACGAAGATTTAAATACAAAGATGCAGTGGCCGTCGTTTACTCTTATATTGACCGAAGTATTTTTAGCTTTTATTGCTTATTCAATTTATAGTTTGTCTTTGTTGTTTGTGGCACCAGTTTGCGAGGAAGGCAAATCATGCTTAACGTCATACTTGAATCAACAGCCACAAGTACAGTTACAGGTGTACAGTTCTGTTGATAAATATCCCTCAGATCGACAGATCGATTTTGTGTATGGCAATGAAAATTTTAATTATACACACTCAGATAACTTGTGAGTATATGCTGATCTTGTATTAGTAAACTTAATGTCGGTAAACATTTCTTTACATAAATATTATTTATGTTCTTTCAGTCCTTTGACTTTGACCATTCCACGCAAAACACGAAACAATGGAACATTGTTTCTACATATTATCATTGCACCAAGTTCTAAAAGATATGGAAAAAGTATCATGGATGCACAAAGGGTACGTGTAAAAGATAACATAAATTATATTTGTATGTAACTGTCAATTAATACAGAATTTTCTCAGGATCCATATGTATCTTATACAAGTATTAAAATGACTCAATATATGGTACCTGAAGCAGAAGTTTTTAATCTACTAGGTGAAAAAGAATCTCGGGTAAAAAAGAAGAAAACAAATTCAATGCAACCTGTGACTCATCTCAAAAGCCGTGTAACTTTCACGATAATGACCGATGATGCGAAGCTTCCTGTGAATAATGTACCAATGGAGCTTGTTAATCACTTGAAGTATGACAGTAATGTCTTTGATAAATAGTTATTTGTAATAGGTATAAAGATAACAAATTTCTTCTAGGATTATACACGGGAAAACATTTTTACCTATAGTCAAGTGTGATTTCCTACAAACCAGACATCATGATTTGGTAAAAATCATGCCTCAGAATGACACAGTCAATATCACCTTACAGTACTCTCCAGTTTCTCTTGGAAAGTTAAGACTGTTGCTACACGTGGAAGCTACTATGCAGAGCTTAAAAAATCTCGGATTTTCTGATAAAGATGTAAACGAAGTAAAAGGAATTTTTGCAGACACTAATATATATATCTTGGGAGGAACTTTCTTTATTGCAGCCATTCATGTATGTAAATTAAACCAGGCCACCATCTGTTTCATGGCTGACATACTGGAGCGAAGCAATTGATTTGCAGTAAAAGTAACTTTAACAGAGTTATGACACGATATAGCAATTAAAACTAGTGTTTAATAGTTGATAAAGTAGCATGTAAAAAGTAACAGTGAAGAGAAATTTAGATTATAGCATAATTCAGATTTCTCTCATAGACTCAACATGGGTATTGGTTTCTGTGACCATTCCTCAAGGACACCACTGGTCTCTGATTTTATTCTATATAAACACTCACAGTGACCACTGTGATCGGCTTGCAAAGAATGGTTAAATTTGATAATCTAAAATTGATAATCTTCGCTCCAACAATGTGTATGGGAAAATTTAAGATACAATGTAATATGATTATGTTTTACATTACCACAGTTGCTGTTTGATTTTCTTGCCTTTAAAAACGATGTCAGTTATTGGAGGAGAAAAAATAATCTTGTAGGCCTTAGTAAATGGACTGTTATATGGAGAGGATTCAGTCAAACTATCATTTTTCTGTACTTGTTAAATGAAGGTTCTTCTTTGCTTGTTCTTATTCCTACTGGGATTGGATCCATTATTGAGGTAACAGGTGATATATTAATGTTTTGTTTTTTTTCTTTAATACGTTTTAATAACATGTATATTAATTGATTTAACAGATATGGAAATTAAAGAAGGTATTAAAGTTTAAATTTAACAGGGACAATAATATTAATATAGCTGAAGCTAAAACAAGACAGTTCGATGCAGAAAGTATGCATTACTTAAGTTACTTGTTATACCCTCTTGTCATTGGTGGTGCAATATACTCCTTGCTCTATCAGCCTCATAAAAGGTGAGGATTAAGTTTAAATTTAAAACATATAACTTTTAATGCGTACATTTAAAATTTTCAGCTGGTACTCGTGGAGTATAAATTCCTTAGTAAATGGTGTCTATGCGTTCGGATTTTTATTTATGCTTCCTCAGCTTTTCGTGAATTATAAACTAAAATCTGTGGCACATTTACCATGGCGAACGTTCATGTACAAAGCATTTAACACATTTATCGACGATGTGTTCGCATTTATAATTTCCACGCCGACCGCGCATAGAATAGCTTGCTTCAGAGATGACGCAGTTTTTCTTGTTTATCTTTATCAGCGATGGTGAGTCATCAATTTTTTACTAAATACTATATTCTCTACATTGTACTCAATTACACTATTTATATCTAATTAGGCTGTATCCAGTAGACAAGTCTCGCCCAGATGTTGACTGTATTGGTGAGGAATCTGTTGACTTTAATAGTGTGAACAAAAAATTGGATTAAAATAAAAATTTATTTTATTGCTATTTATATTTCTATTATGTTTAATACAAGATAGCACTATTAAACAATATTGTTTGTATTAGTAATGAACATATGATACGAACATGCTTAAATGTTACAGCATTCAAATTTTTATAAAGCTGGTTTAGATTCTGTTAAGGAAGCTTGAAATACCAGTATCCTTTAGTGTTACATAACAGAAGAGTAATCATTTAAAAATAAATAAAATTTGCTATGAATAATATTTTATTTTGTATTTTAGATAAAATTTCTGTTATGAATTATGCAGTATATTATTTTGAATGTAATAATATCACATGTAAAGTGAAAACAAAATCCCTCAGGCTTTTAGATAAGATTAGATTATATTCAGTTTTATTTCATTTAATCTCTTCACAGCGACCTTTAACATTATTTCCTATGACACTGTAATAATGCAGAATTTGAGATTTCAATGTTTTTACATTCCATGTATGCTGTAACAAATTAAGTGTATGTGTTATGTAATTTTTTCTCGAGATTATTTCCAAGGTCACGTAACACTATTTAAGTGGTACATGAAATGATGAACAATCTGCTAGTATAGTAGTAGTCAGCATTCGTACATGATTGACGTTTCGGTTTAAAGCAACATTTAAACTGCGTAAAAAGAAAATAAAACGCGTGAATAAATCGGACATAGATTAAGACGTTCAAAAGCAAATATGATCTATTATGAACGATTACTATTGAAATCCATCATTACGAATCTTGTAATTGTATCTGTTATCTTATATTGTTAGATAAGTGTACCAATCACAATGTCAAAAGCGATAAAGATAAGAAATTTTGATTAAATTTCTTGGCCCTATCTATTTTGCTCCCATTCTCGTTAGAATTGTACAGTCGTAAATATCATTGATATTTCATCATTAAGATTACCGAATACAGAATGGCAAACATTCTGTATGTCGTTCAAATTTTATTTTTCATTTTTTTTACTTTACAACTATACTTTTGGATTAAAGCGATAAAAAAACGAAAATACACTAAAGAAGGTAAGCTTTTGCAATTAACTATTGTTAATAAAACAGGTATGAAACTATTCATAGAAACTTCTTTTAGATGTTTACTTCTCACTAAAACGTTGGTGGGCAGAGTGTTGTATTAATCTGAAAAAGAAACGAGACAGGAATTTGCATCATTCTGGAAAAAATGTTTTAGAAAATTTAAAAATCAAACATGAAGATGTAAGTATTATTTACTTCACTAAATTAAGATTCAGACTGATTCATTTTACAATATATTTCCTTCATTTATATTATATTTAGAGCAACAACAGTGTACTTTTCTATGGCACAGATCAGAAAGGTAACTCCTTATTTGTTAAATTTTCTCACAGAAAATTTCAACTGACTGAAGTATCACTGCAGCTTTCTACATCTGATGGTCAGCTATATGTTTTGCCCGGTAAAAAAGAATCTTTGTTTGCCAACAATCAACATTTCTCTTATTAAAATACAGCATAATATTATTAATTTTATCAACAGACTATCCGGACACTACATTGGTAAGCGGTTTAAATCAGGAGTGGATTGCAGGTGGACTTAAAATTGAATTTTTAGAATTTCAAAAACGTTGGAGGATAGTTTATAATGGCATGCTTCGGAACTTAGCTCGCGGTGATAATATTGATCACGTTCGTTTGAATTTCTTGTAAATATAAAAGGAAAAATGTTTATCATACTATTTAAACAATTTTATTTAACGCTAAACTGATGATCTTTGTTTAGATTTATTAAAAGTTCATATCCTTTAAAATGGCCAGAAGATTGGAGTTCTAAATTGCATGCTGAAGTATTAGCGAGTGAACCATGGAGTTTCAAATGGATAAATAAAATGTATTCGATAAATGCAAAAGCATACAGTTACAATTTGATTTTCATTTATTAAAATAATACACTATGTTTAATGTTCACAGAAAATCATTCGATAACGCAGGTTTTGATCAAATGGGATCGATGTTGGGACAAGTAACGTACAAAGATGCGTCTGTTTCTACAATGTATTTGCGTGGACTTCACCAGCATCGTTGGGGAAAACATGAATTTCACGAATCAGTTACTTTATTCGTTGTAATGCCATTTGGGGATATATATTACCTTGGCGTGGGCAGTACAAAACACAGCTTTCCACAGTAAATTTATATATACATTACACTTTCATATACCATAATCTTCAATTAATTAAATGAAAATAATTTGCTTACAGACTGCAGTTTGGTCAGTTTAAACATAGTAATGAAGAAATATACGAGATAGAGAAAATAGACTTCAAGTTATCTGATTTCACCCAAGGAAAGTTTAATGCTAACTCTATGCACAAAGTGGGATTCGAAGGTTAATTGCAATTTATATAAATGATTCGTGTTTAAATCTACAAATAATAGATTACGCGTTTAATTTCAGTCGACGGTAAAGAGTATAATATCGTTTTAAAGGGTAACGATCCAATAACATTATATTATGGTCAACCATGGAACTGGATAAATAAAATTGCTACTGTAAAGTTAGAAGTCAATGGGAAAGAGGGTATGATTACTGGAATATTTTAATATAACATTTCATAGAGCAGTATCTAACAGATAAGAGTTTTAAATAGGTTCTGGATTAATACAATTATGGTCTCCTTATACTGGACCATGTCGTACAAAACTGCCTAAACAGTTACAGTTTTTGAAAGAACTCAACATACCTGCACAAAGAAATGATTATGTTTTATACTTTAATGATGAGAAATGTCAAAATGAAAATATTGTCGGTGGAAAAGGATTTTCTCTTGCAATATTAACCGCGATAAGGGATGTAGAAGTAAGTGTTATGAATATTATTGTATTTACAAATGTACTTGGATTTCTATTTATTGTTATAGTACGTTGTACCGAGAGGATTTTGCGTAACTGTTTTTGCCCTGGAATTGCAATTAAATACATATAAAGAATTACAAGAAATAATCAGTGACATTGAGGACGTCAGTGTCGGTAGAAAGAACGGTGATCTTCAAAAACGCTGCAACGAGTAACTTATTTAATTTATTAAAATCATAAATATTTTCTGTTTAGAGATATTTATTATCTGTATTTTCAGAGCAATGAGTATTATTCAATCAACTCCTTTAGCTGATAAGATTAGAAATGCGGTTTTGAAAGGAATAGAAAATCTGGAGTCAGTAGATGATGATAAATCACCTAGATATGCAATAAGATCTAGTGCTGTAGGTGAAGATAGCGAGGAAACCTCCGCAGCTGGACAGAATTCAACATATTTAGGTGTTCAAGGGGCGGATAATATTATCAAAAGTATAGCTATGTGTTGGGCGAGTTTGTTTTCGTATCAAAGTGTTAAGTATAGGTAATTCCAAACACAGTAAGTACAATTAGTCTTTGTAAAATCTGTAACATTAACGTTAAATCATTTCTATACCAGGCAACAACATGGCATGTTTATAAAAGCATCTATGGGAGTTTGTGTGCAAAAAATGGTAAATCCTGATGCAGCTGGTGTAATGTTCACTAGACATCCAACCACCGGCGATCCCTCAAATATTATTATTACAGCTAATTATGGACTAGGAGAGGTATTGTTGAAAAGAAAAAGAAAGAAAAGTACAGTGGTAGCTCGGTATACGTCTACTTTAATAAATTTTTTCTATGAATTTTGCGTCATTTTTAAATAATTATCTGAGAGGAAAACTTAAATGAATTATATTCAGAATTGATGTATTATTAACTGACTGATCATACAAGTAAGAATATCATATAACTATAACCGCAAAACAGGAGGCAATAAAATTTATTCCATTTGGTTTGTTAATTTAGAATCTATCATTAGGTTACATTTATATTTTACAAATTAATTATGTTAAATAAACCAGTGAATATTTTTTATAAACTTCTAGGAAATCGTTTAAATGCTGTTCATGACGTAAACAGTGTTTAAATTATTTTACAACCCCATTAATGTAGGTATAATATCAATAGTAGTTCTTTTTACATGAGAACGGATTAATCATTTTTACATTACTTCTTATGGGAAAGGTTGGTTTGGTATAAGTCCAAACATCAGGAACGGATTAAGGTCGTATACCGAGGTACCACTGTATGTTATAGCCATGGAATGCTACAATCAGTGATATTTTTATGTTTTATGTAGACGGTTGTATCGGCAGCGGTTGAACCTGATACTATAGTCGTTCACAAAAGTTGGGATAATAAATTAGCTGTAAAAAGTTCGACAGCAGGGAATAAGAAGGAAAAGATTTTGGCAAGTGGCGATGGAGTAGTTACAGTTAAATTGGACGATCAAGAGAGGAAATCAGTTTGCTTGCCAGACAAAGTAGCTTTACGATTAGCTGCTATAGGAATAAATTTAGAGACTCTGTTCGGCAGTGGTAGGGACATAGAATGGGCAGTGATCGACGAGGAGATCTATTTACTTCAAGCTCGTCCTATTACTACGTTATACATGTGGACAGAATTCGAACTGATACACGAATTAGGAACAGGTGTTTCTAGCGATATTGACTTCAACACATTTGCTAATATCGGCGAGGTATTCCCACATCCAATATCACCCTTAACAGCATCTATTCTTCCTTCAACGTTCAATTCAAATTTGAACGATGAGATTGGAACGAAAAATCAAACCTGTTTCAACATAGTCACCATGAGAAACACCATCAATTATTATGCCGTAAGTTATACTAAAGAATGTAATGAAATTTACAATACGTATGTTATAAATTATGTATTCTTATTAACAGACGTTTCTACGAAGGCCTGCTAAGAAAATAACGCTTCAGAATAAGATCATAGATATTGCACTTAGCGGGAAAGTGGTAATAACACCGGAACATCATAGAATCGCGTGTGAAAGAAACGGTATAGCCACTGCAAGATTTCAAATGTTTGAAATAATAAAGATGATAAAAGAAATGATACAAAACGGTAGAATAGAAAGAACTGCGGTGGAAGCTTGTAAAAATTTAAATTTAAAAGCAGAAGAATTTTCTACCGCGCACAGTTTGTACGATGAAATCACTCGGAGATTGAAGGATTGTTTCAGACCGGTAGGTTTTTATATATTATAATGTTTTAATTAATATATTATTGAATTGCATGAAATTTCAGCAAGCAGATTATCATTCGCATGCATCGAGAGTTAGTATCGGTTATCAAATGTTCGCAATGACACTACTGATAAGCGGTTACACAGACTTCGTACCAGAGCACTTTTCAGACATTGCGCTTTTATTGAGTTCATGCAGCGATATTATTGGTACCGAGATGGTGATGAGCCTTAAAAAGATTATAACTTACATAAAGAAAGATGAAAAGGATGAGGAATTTAAAATAGTTGAACCTACAAAAGGAACTGATTGGTTGAAAATTAATTGCCCAGCTGCTGCAGAAGAATTGGACAAATTTCTTAAAGAGCATGGACATAGATGTATTCAGGAGATGGACTTTATCTCAGAACCATGGGATCTTAGGCGTGAGAATCTCATCGCCACGCTTCAGGTAAACTTGATTGAGTTATTTCCATAAATACAATGAGAACACATCAGTGAATCAAATTATATTTTTCCTAGACAATGATATCAATCCAGGAAACGAGCAGTCCAAGTAAAGTACTCAGCGTGGAAGAAACAGTAACATTATTAAAAACACCAAAATCAGCGATTTCTAAATGGCTCCTTAGAAAAATTACACCTTTCTGCAGAAAAGCTGTTATGCGTAGAGAGCTAACTAAATCAATTTTTGTAAATGTGATACACAAATTCAGAATAGCTTTTAGAAGATTAGGAAAACTGATGGTTTTAGAAGAATATATACCTTCAGAGGATCTAATATTTTTCTTAACGATCGAGGAAATAGGAGAAACTTTAAATCAGCGTAGTGCAATATTAGTACAAAAGTAATAGAATCATTGAAATTTTATGATATTTCAAAATCTTTCAAATCACTGACGCATTTTTATACATTTTTTAGAGCTTGTCGCAGAAAACGAATTTTTCCTAAATTAAAAGAATTCGAATATCCAGAATTTAACATTGGCATGCTGAACCCTATAAAGGTAAATTATCCTATTTTATTTTATAATAATTTACGTACTACAGAGAAATAAAAAGAAGCAGTTATTCCTGTGTTACAGAAAAGTATAGATGTACCAATAAGCGATGGTAATGTGAAGATTGAAGGAACTTCGGCATGTGGTGGTTCCATTGTTGGCAGAGCATGTGTAATAACAGATGTATCAGAAGCGAACGCTATACAACACGGTGATATTCTAATTACTCGTTCTACTGACATTGCTTGGAGTCCATATTTTTCATTACTGAGTGGAATAGTTACGGAATTAGGAGGACTTATAAGCCATGGAGCTGTAATAGCTAGAGAATACGGGCTTCCTTGTATCGTGGGCGCTAACAAAGCTACACAATATTTTCGAACAGGTAAAATTTTAGTATTTTTAACACGTTGGCAAAATGGGCATTAGAGCATAATAATTAGAGCATTAAAGCAGGAATTATTAAGAATAGGAATAATTAATCTTCAAGCTTTTAATTTGGTACCTTTCATTATTAATATAATAACAATACTATTGAAAATAATATTTTTCTATCTTGAACTGCGTGTGATTTGTGATGCCGGTCACCGGTGACCCCCGTGGCGTTCAACGTGTTAAAAAGAAAATGAAAACGGAGAATACACTAGAAATATAAATGTATTTTCAGGCGATACTGTATTACTGGTTGCGGATACTGGCACTTTGCAACTAGTGAAGAAACACGAATAAGAAAACCAGAACATATATTTTCACTCGTAAATCATAGTTCCAATAACATTTTATCCACGATGACTGGATTGCGGCAGTAATAGATGCAAGGAGTGGAGTACAGTAAAATCTCCCTAGTTGTCTCTTCGTTGCCCTGCTGACAGTGTCCATCGGTTTCGTCCTACGCCTATGTATTTTTCACCTGACGCTCATGGTCTGTTCGTTCGAGTTAGTCACGCGATACACAACGCGGCTTTTTTGGTGAGAGTTAGGGGGCGATTTAAATGGAATAATGACACATTGACATATTTTTAGAGAAATTTGATATATCTCAAAAACTACGCAGCTGATGAAAAAATGTCATAGGACGTAAATAGTTGGAAATTTAATTTTTTACAAAAAAGGTGGTTGGACTTTACCAAAAGGTGGGACGCAAATTCGGATGGGTCATATGTCATTGGAAAGCCCTTGACGAGAGGAACACAGTGGTGTGGGTGGGAGGGCTTAAATATGTGACCTTGACCCGCTAGAGGTCAAAAACTAAAATTATGTTAATTTTGTTGTGCGAGAGGTTTTCGTCCAGGTAGACCCGCTCCTGACGCTGGATTATGATAAAAAAGCGAATGTTGCTGTGTAACGTGCAAATCACCGCAGATACAGCACCATCACCGCCATATTTAGGTTAGGTTAGGTTAGGTTGGGTTAGGGTGTCTTTTTCGAAGATTTCGCCTCGTTAAATAAGAAAAAAAAAAGTTAATGAATTTATATGTTTTGGGGCATTTTAGTTTTTGACCTCTAGCGGATCAAGGTCATATATTTAAGACCTCCCATCCACACCATTGTGTTCCTCTTGTTAAGGGCTTTCCAATGACATATGACCCATCCGGATTTAACGTCGAGCTTTTGAGTAAACTGAATATATATATTTGACCTCTACCGGGTCAAGGTCACATATTTAAGTCCTCCCACCCACACCATTGTGTTCCTCTCATCAAGGGCTTTCCAATGACATATGACCCATCCGGATTTGTGTCCCACCTTTTAGTAAAGGTTAACCAAAAAGGTCTCTTGATATTTTGCCATATTTCGCATAGTTTCCGAGATATTTGCAGATTTATAAAAAACAGGAAATCTACTTTACTGGCTAAACTAGGCCGATTTGGTACCTATAACATATAGATTTTTTTAAACTCTTCTACGGCTTGTTGCCGAAGATCAAAAGCAGCCGTAAGACTCGAGAAATCGTGTCTACCCTGCCCATATTCTCCACTCTCGCTTCTCAGCTTACGGACAACTAGAGAGATTTTACTGTACGTTATAAAAACATAATGTTGGTAAATGTAGTGATTTACTTACTTAGATGCTTACGTTACTAGTACAACTATACAGTGGTAACACGATTAGGATCAGCAATCAACGTAGGAGTATTATTTTTTGTATCACTGGCAAGACACGACAATTGTAAATGCATGGATGTTGCCACTTTTGATAACAGCATGTCGACTCGCATGCAATCTTCTTTGCTAATAGGTTGTGGTATTGCATCTAAAGCTTCTTCGAAGAAGTTTCTAAAAGGTAAAAATAAGATTAGAAAAAAAAAGACATAGTTGTATTTTAACTGTAAGATAACCAGCGCTAACGAAAAGCGAATACTTACTTCGCCCTTGTCGTACTGTAAAATTGTAAAGCATTTCGTAAAAATATAATGTCTGTTCGTGCTTGTACAACTCCGGCCGGTCGAAATTGAGTCACGCATGACATAAGTCTTGCAAGTTCTTCCGCTACAGTTTCTACTATATGTGACAATACTCGCTGCAATAAAGCTGGCGCGACACGACGTACCTGTAAGAAAAAGAAAGCGTTACGATAAATAAAAGCCGTGTTTCTAAAATCCAATTTAGCTGAGGATGAAATGGTAAATACTTCTGCATGAACTCCGATTAAATTTGCCAAGATTTCTTGCGCATACGGTCTCACGTGAGTGGGCTCAGTTTCAAAGTCCCATTCTAAACCGCCTAGATACATGCTCGGCTCGATTGTACCGACTAATGGATCGCAACGACGTTCCAAGTATGCATCCAAGACAGCGGTATCCAATGTTTCTAGTTGCGTCCAATCAGAGTTCCATCCAACCGCGTTTGATAAACTTGGATAATCCAGATCCTTTAATGCGTCTCCAATTCTTGGTAGGATGGTGTTCAGTGTATAGCGAATATTACTTAACGAGATTAACAGGCATTGTTCCCACGTCTGATAAAAAATTCAGAAGTAATGCTAAAATACATTACTGACTTCAAAAGATGCTACAAATTGTATTTATTTATTTATTTATTTATTTTTTGTAACGATAATTAATATATACAGTGTGTCTCGCGTAACTGGAAACACTCCATTATTTCCTAAACTATTAAAGATACAAGAAATTGCTTTGGTGGTCATTGCATGGTAAGAGGGGGCAATATTTTGACGTAGACGAATTTTGTTTTACATTATTATTTTCAAAAATATAATGGCAAAGTTTGGTTTTTTAAATGGAACTATATATTTTTCTTTCGATCATTTGATAGAGTTTTTGAAGTCGAATTCAGCTTGCATGTATACACTTTATTTTCATTTGTTTTCGAGATATTGCGCTAACAAATTTGGAGATTTTTCATGGGAAATATTCACTTCAGTGGGAAATATCAGCATGGGTCCTGTTCGTGTTAAGCAGTACCATTTGAAATGGATACCACGGGAGGCCAGCGGGACGGCAGGCCCAAACTTTAGACGCGAACAGGACCCCTGCTGATATTTCCCACTGAAGTGAATTTTTTCCGTGAAAAATCTCCAAATTTGTCAGCGTAATATCTCGAAAACAAATGAAAATCAAGTGTATACATGCAAGCTTAATGAATTCGACTTCAAAAACACTATCAAATGATCGAAAGAAAAATATATAGTTCCATTTAAAAAACCAAACTTTACTATTATATTTTTGAAAATAACAATGCAAAAAAAAATTCGTCTACGTCAAAATGTTGCCCCCTCTTACCATGCAATGACCACCGAAGCAATTTCTGGTATCTTTAATAGTTTAGGAAATAATGGAGTGTTTCCAGTTACGCGGGACACACTGTATAACATATGGTATTAAGATTGATTATCTTCCTTTATAAATATAAAGGATGTCCCAGAAAGAGTGTCAGTCCCTTAAGGGAGTGGTAGCTGGGGTAGCGATTTTCTTTTGCCAAAATGTTATTCAGATTTACCCCAGCTGCCACCCCCTTAAAGGACTAACACTCTTTTTGGGACACCCTGTATACATACATATATTAGGTACACACTACAAAACTTACTGGGCCTTGATGTTTGTTGCCCTTGCTTTTATACCCGGAAGGGGAACCAACCAATTGGGAAACGGAAGACTCGTCATCATCTAGAGCTTCTTCGCACCCGCTAAATGCCAAACTCTGTAGACATCGCGTAAACGATGTGAACAATGTTTTGATAGAATTGTAATATAAATTTTGATGCGCAGGATTGGCAAACAATGCTCCTTCACGAGGACCACAAGCGACCACTTTCTCTCGTGCTCGTTTCGAAACTTCCATAACCATTTCTTCAAATAGGTATGGCTATTTAAAATTAAAAATATATTTAATCACAAAACATGTACCTTATCTTAATGTTTACGAAACGAGAAACACTTACCACTTTCGTAAGGCCACCATCTTCGTTTAAATATTCCATTTGCCACGATTCCTTTTTATGTAAAGCTGATATACTTTCTGCGGTTTGTTTAAAAAGAGCCCCGAGACACTGCAACCTGATTTAAAACTTCTTTAGTTTATTACAATAACAAAAATGAATATCTGTGCAATGTTTCATACCTTAAGTCGAGTATAAATTTTCCGAAAATATCCAATGCTTCGTTTGGCAAATCCAGATGAATTAACGAAGCATACATTTGTCTAATCCTGCGTAAGATGTGCAAAAGCCATATGGCGTCCAAATCGTTGCTACATATACCTCTCATTGCTTCCATAGCATGCTGCATGCTTGACAATACTAAATTCTACATCAAAATATTTTTTTGTAATGGAAAGAAGCCGTACATTTCAATCATTGTAATTTCACGAATTCTTCATTCTCCTCGGGAACGTCTAAGGGGAGAAGACAGGCGCAGGGGAAGGGAGCACCCAGGATATCACCATTTATCATAGGAAAGCCTACTATACTCCATACCGTACCTTGAACGGAATTTGTTTCTCTGCATCCACTGCAACGTGCAACTGTCCTGTAAAATAACTTTGACCTAATCTCCATAAATCGGGTAACTGTTCAACTATTATGTCACAAATAGCTTCAACACACGATATTTGTGGCGGAACATTAGTTGTATCATTTTTGTTTGATTTTAACTGTTTATTATTCTGCGCCGATTTCATTTTATTCGAATCCTCTCCAGTCAAGTTATCGATTTCTAAATGTTCTTGCATACAGGCGGTAATACTTTTCTTTAAGTAATTTGAATGTGAAACTGGGAAAAGGTAATTTTGTTAGTGCTATATTTTGTTAGTGCTTCATGATATACGTTATCATGTATAAATACCTATTGCATCCCAAGCTGGATCTCCTTCGGCTTCCAAATTAATAAGATTTCTGATTATCTTTTTATGCTCCTCCAAACTGAAAGGCATTTCTTCAAGCTTTTTCCTTAGATGCACTTTAAGCATATCAATTTTATCGTCGATTTTTTGTAACACTTGTTTGAAAACATCAATTTCTGTGTTTTTAAATAAATTCTTTACTCTAGCGTAATCGTTAATTACAAGATCGTAATTACTCCGTTTTATATTCTTGTCTATATTAACTGGCATACAAAAAAGGAACTTGTATCTTTGCATTACAGCTAGGGCATTTCTCGTTGCATCTGCTCTGTCTCTTCTTGCTAGTACATCGTCAAATAATTTGTTAGCCTCTGACATAGACCTCTGAATAGATTTTTCTAATTTTTCAGTAGGATCATTGCCATAGGTTTTTATATCACTTTCAAACTGTTCTTTCAACAACATTATTGTGTCTAATTGTTCTACTACCGAGCCTACATTAGCCTAAAATATTATTTAAAACATCAAGCAACATTGTAGACATTAAATATGTTTTTGTTTTTTGACTGATTACCTTCAAAAATGATAGTTGACCTTCTTTCTGCGAATTTACTTTTCTCTTAAGATACGCCAACCCAGCTTTCAAGTCTTCAAAAGTGGTCGCATGATGGTGTTGCAATAAAAACCATCCAGGGTGAAACTTTTCACTGGTAAGATCACCGCTACCTTCTCCAAATAATTCTATTAATTCATCTTCAGGAAACTTTTTGCTGGAAAAAAGTATGTGAAAGTGATTTGTGTTAACACGTTGACTGCCACGGTACGTAACAGAAAGCTCTTTGCAGAAGCCAACAACGAGTCAATTTGTGCACAAAGTACAGGATAACTATATAGTTGGTGTCCTAGGGCCTAGGCAATAACGCAAACTACGAGTTATCTCATAGTTGGCAGTCAATGTGTTAAACTGATCAAAAAATATAATGTTTATTCTATTAACATACTCGTTGCCTTCTACGCTTAAACCTAGAGGATCTTCTTGTTGATAATTAGTTGGGGACAGTGTTCTTCTTCCCCATACAAAACTTTGCATAGGAGCTTCTTCGACCCAAACTGCAGATTCTTTCATAGGACCTATAGTTTCATGGTAACCACGAAATTGTACTGTTGATGTTCCCTGTCCTCCACTACGGGTAGTTACTATAATATCTCCACGACCTTTACAAGGTCCCGATCTAGCAATAATTTTGTTAGAAGATTTCCATTCCGCTGACAGAAGACAATCACATCCACATATCGTCAAACCTAAATGGAATAAACATTGCATGAATAATGAAGTATATTTAAAAAAGCAGAACATTTTTAACTACTTTATTACAAGTGAAATTAACCTATAAGATCCTGTGCCTTGTTACCCAAAAATTCACCACGGACTATTACACGAGTTCCGGGAGGACCTTCTTTAGGAGATACGCCCGTCACAACCGGAGGAGGACCCATCTCCCTGATTATATTTTAATACAAAATTCTTCTATCTTTGTACAAGTAAATATCGATTACACATAATTTTAACCTTAGTAACTTAGTTAGTGTATCTTGTGTTCAGATATTTTTACTTATAACACATCACAGATGCACTTCATTTTTTTAAATTATAGTTCTTTTAAAATCAACATCACACAATACTATTGAAAAGATAAGAATATGGGTTAAATCGAGCCACGGTTTCTGTAAACGACGGCCAATAATCCAATGACAGAAATGACAACTGATATCCGAGAGTGGGAGGTAGATAAGTTTAATTAAATATATGAAAAGGAAACATAAATTTATGGTGAAGATACTTGCTTATACAAATTTGCTCTGTGATTAATTTTTATTAAAGACACGGTAAAAAATTATACATAAAACGATGGGATTTGTGATACAATTGTAATTTCTATATATGAACGTTTAAATCATTATATAAAATAATTCATTTGACTAATTACATAAAACGTTTTAATTATTTGTTTTTAGAGTTGAAATTTGTTGAAATTATATGCTTTTATTCAGAATTTTAGATAGAAGTAATTCAAAGTAGTTAATCATTTAAATATAAGAATTCAAAATCACTGATCATTTCCAGATTTCCAGTTACCCCATAACTGCACGGATAATCATACAGTGGCATATACGATTAAATATTTTAATTTATTTCAAAGAAATAGTGTTTATTTTTTATTAAATACATATGCGTCCTTCTATAGATACATTTATATATATAATAAACCATAATAAACAAAAGGTTTTGCGCATGCTTGTCTAAAAGGATAGAATGCATAGAAAGATGATATTGACGACAATAGTTGCATCGGATGCACCAATGTTGATTGAAATTAGGCAAGCGTTGTTCATGAGAATTCTTCTTTATTTGTAATCGATTGATGCGCCATCTCCGGAATACAAGGAGGCAATGCTAGTTAGTGCGCATTAGTGCGTCTGCCGATCACAGAGTATAGTCGAGTTTACCTGCCAAACGTGTATCTATGATTGCTCAAGTTTGTATACTCGTGCCATCCTTGCTGTTGTATTTCGCCAATTTTTGTGGAATATTGAGCTTGGACGGAAACACGAAGTATCTGGATTCTTTCCATAAGTGCGCATTAAGAGAGAAGTTATGGGGGACGCAGCGATGAACGTCGCAGCGTCCGGTGGCGGCGGTCAGCGTGTCGTTAAAGAAGGCTGGCTGCAAAAACGCGGTACTGCAGAGCACTTTCATAATATTTGTATTTACTTTATCGTTTTATACTAAGCTGATCAGTGATATGAAATTCAATCACTATTTCTTATATTCACACCTGATGTTTTAAATTATGCGATTCCCTGTTTAAGAAGATGTCAAAATTACATTCATTGATGTCCTTTGAAGAGATATTAGATATCATTTTTTAAAAATTATTCCCTTCATTTTTGCGTCCCTTCGTTTTATTTCGTTCACGTTAAATGTTATTATTTTCGTAAATAATTGAAGAAAATTATGTAAACATTGGTAGAGACAATTAATAATTGAAATTTTGTTTTTTATGTATAGGTGAACATATAAAAAACTGGAGGTCAAGGTATTTTGTTTTAATGGATGACGGTACACTGGTTGGCTTTAAAGCTAAACCGGATCAACAAATGGCAGCTTCTGCACAGCCGTTAAATAATTTCACAGTTCGCGGATGTCAGATCATGTCTGTAGATAGACCTAAACCTTATACTTTTGTAATAAGAGGTTTACAATGGGCAGCTGTAATAGAAAGAACCTTTCACGTAGAAACGGAACAAGAGAGAGAAGATTGGGTTGCAGCTATTAGGTTTGAATTTTTTGGATGTCGCACGTAACAGTCGCAAAGTTTAAGTTTCCTTAAACAACATTTAAAAAATTTCTTTTCCCGATAGGTACGTAGCTGCTAGACTGGCAAGCGAAAAACAAACCCAAATGCAACATTCGTCTTCATCGGAAGATGTCGATATGGAGTCTTCAGGAGTCGGTAGGTCAGATTCTTGCGGATCTGTTGGTGTAGTGTCTTCAGATGCGGATGGTGGTAGTATCGATGAATTATCCGCAAAGTTTAGTGTTCAAGGAACCTCGAGTAGTAAAAGTACAGGGAAGAAGAAAGTAGTACGTGTACAATTGTTGTGGATTACTTTGTTCCTTGCGATGGAAGGATCGATTTGTTCTAATATTTGGATAAACTTTTATTTCAGACCCTTGAAAATTTTGAATTTTTGAAAGTTTTGGGGAAAGGTACGTTTGGAAAGGTGATACTTTGCAGAGAAAAAGCAACTGGACACTTATACGCTATAAAAATATTAAGGAAAGAAGTGATCATCCGTAAAGATGAAGTTGCGCACACGCTTACCGAAAATAGAGTATTGCGTACCACTAATCATCCGTTCCTAATTGTACGTATTTCCGCAGTTATTTCATAATTTTTCAATTAATTTTATTGCTAATTTATATTTAACGTTTATTGATTTACAGTCTTTAAAGTATAGTTTTCAAACAGCAGACAGGCTGTGTTTTGTAATGGAGTACGTAAATGGCGGGGAGTTATTCTTTCATTTAAGACGTTCGCGCGTGTTCGGCGAGGACCGTACTCGATTTTATGGCGCTGAAATAATTTCAGCATTAGGCTACCTTCATTCGCAGGGTATAATTTATCGTGATCTCAAACTAGAAAATCTTCTCTTAGATAAGGATGGACATATTAAAATAGCTGACTTTGGATTGTGTAAAGAAGATATAACGTACGGTAAATACGACGTGTAAATTGAAGTAGAACTGTTTTGAGTGTATAAAAACATCGAAAAGTATCGATAACGAACTTTTAGGAAGGACGACGAAAACATTTTGTGGAACTCCCGAATACCTTGCGCCGGAAGTGCTCGAAGACAATGACTATGGAAGAGCAGTAGATTGGTGGGGTGTTGGTGTTGTTATGTACGAAATGATTTGTGGTCGATTACCTTTTTATAATAAGGATCACGAGAAGCTTTTCACGCTTATTGTAATGGAAGAAGTAAGATTCCCTAGAACGATCAGTAACGAAGCGAAAGATATGCTTGGTGGTAAGTAAAAATAGTGTAACTTGATCTTCATCCTGTGAAAAGTAAATGGGAAATATTTTATTTAATCTTTAATATTCGTTTGCAGGTTTACTTATAAAAGATCCAAGTAAAAGATTAGGTGGCGGACCTAACGATGCGAAAGAGATTATGGATCACGCATTCTTCTCGTCGATCGATTGGTCCGATCTTGTACAGAAAAAAATTCCTCCCCCTTTCAAACCTCAAGTTACTTCTGACACGGATACCCGATATTTTGATAGCGAATTTACGGGTGAAAGTGTTGAACTGACGCCGCCTGATCAGGGCTTCTTAGGGAGTGGAGGTGGTTTAAATTCGATAGCTGAAGAACAGGAACATTTTCCTCAGTTTTCGTATCAGGAAAGTCACTCAGCAGCAACTTCTTCCATTGTTTCTATTAATCACTGACAGTACCAAGCGTTTCCTTTATTTGCGTATTGAAAAGCATGACTAAATGCATGGAAAAGTCAAAGACACTCGATCGCGAAAAGTGATTTGTCTAACAGTTTGGAAGAATTTTTCTTATCTTTTTTTTTTTTCCTTTAAAGCAGATAAATCGAAATATCAGTTTTCGCTAATTTACGATGCTTTTTTGTGCATCTTCGAAAGATTTTAACACATATCTCCGATGGCAGATTCGCTTGTACACGTGGTATACGTGCGCGTATACGTGCATTCGTTAAAATTGTACATGGAAAAATAATGTACTATAAGATTCAACTATTTATACCTGCTGAGTAGGTCGCGACGATATAATGGGGATTGAATTTTTGTTTAAGAAAAAGAAAAGTGGAAAAAGCAAAATAAGAAAAACGGAAATTAAGTTTATCCCCTCGATTATGTTATGTTATACAGAGTGGCACATTTCTTTTGCGAAAGAACGGTATTACCATAGTTACAGTTCTATGTTTAACAAAAAAAAGAAGAAAAAAATGGTATTTAAAACTTCCTGGCTTCATTGTCAACTCTGTTGATAATTTATATAGAAGGGCAGTTCCTGGTTAATTTTTTTTTTTAAATTCATTAGTCAACTGTTATAGCAGAAACCAAAATAGCAAATTATACTTGGCAAGGAGTCAGTCAATGGGCAAGTGGTTTATCCATTTTGAAAGTAGAAGCATAGAAACATTAACAGCTTTAAGTGAACTATTATGTAAATTTAAAATCGATTTTTAGCATCGAAAGAAAGCGTTTCTTTGTTATACTAGCGCTATTGAATTAGGAAATTTTTCTTCTCCCTTAGTGTGGATCGCGTTGTTCATCATGTATCATTGACAAATAATGATTTACTGTGAGAATCAGATGGAAATATGAAATGCTACCCTAATATTATATTATTAATATTATATGCTACGATGATTATACATACATATATTTATATTTTAACAATTAAAGGATTATATTGTACGAATGGATTATTAATAATTTCCATCTCATTTGTAATTAGTAAATTTGTATAGTTTATTCGTTTTTATGCAAGAAAGAATAAGGTGAATTTTCTAAAAGTATACACAATGTCAATTGCTTGAAATTAACAGATATACCATTTTGTTATTTACCATAAAAGAATATGGTGCATTATTGAAGAAAAACGACAGAAGACGTTTACATAATATTTCAATTAACATTTCCTAAATTATACTTTATATTTTATTTGCAAGGTAATCTAAATTGTACGTTGGCAAAATATCGTCCTTTACGAGCCAAACTTGATCCAAAACAGCACCCTCCTTGTCGTCCGATACCTAGTATCAAAAACATTGTAAATTAAATAATGAACATTCCCGTTTCTTCCAAAGTATTTAATACCTGCTCGAGATAAAGATGAGTCAAATTATATGCTTTCATTCTTGTATATCCATAATCCGCACTGCGATACGCGGACCACTCCGGTCTCTGTGGAACAAACTTTTCTCTGCCTTCTTTACACCCTGCTGATCCAGTTACTATGTGTACAGGTGCCTTGTAATTCTTATATGGTTCCTCATAACTACCATTTTGTACCTGTAATTATTTCTTCTTATTTTTCTCACTATTGATTAAGTTTATTTAAAAAAAAGTATGTTTGCATTACCTTGAAATTGTACATGGGCCACATACGCTCATAACTATGTTCGTGAGCCCACAATAATAAATCTACTTTATACTTAAAAAAGAGATCTTCAAGTCCGAACCAATTTAAAAACGGTAATCCAACTCTGACAAGACTTTGGTGATTGGTGCAATCATCAGCATTCGCATTACTACAGTACATTGGTCTGTGACCAAATGTTACTATCCATGGTCGTTGCATTCTGTACATAATTGTTGTTCATTTTTACTCAAACATAATAGAAAAGAAAAAAAAATGTGAACTTACCTATTCTTAGGCATATTTGCTTCTATTAAATCTTTTTCTAGCCACTGGTACTGTTTAACAAGTTGCTTTATACCATAATTCATAAAGTAATAAGCTTCAGTTTCTATAGCTATAAAGTGAACAGGTCCAATATTAAAACTGTACCATAACCCTTCGCTATCTCCAGGCATCGTAAAACGGGCTCTGCCAAAGTTACATTAATATTAATAGGATTATAAACGAATTGGTTAGTAATCTAACATTTAAAATGCATTCTGACCTGTAATTACTAAAATTATACTTTTCTTCATGATTACCAGGTACTGTCATATAAGGTAAATAAGCAGCAACACCTTCTATTTGTTTCATAAATTCATCACCGACGTGTGCATTATCAGTGTCCATATCATATGCAAAATCTCCTACATGAATTGCTGCATCGTATAGTCCACGTTGTGCTTCTTCCTGCAATCTTGACAAACTCTGAGCATTTTCGTTACCCATGTCGCCGAATATAACAATTTGTGGAGACCATTCTGCCGAGTCTTTAGGAGCAGTTTTTACATAGAATACATTTGACCATCCATATTTACTACCACAATGATAAACTGTTCAAATAATTTAAATAAAGGATTAAGCAAATAGTCCCAACGTAAAGGAATGCACTATAAAAAATTATACTTACGGTATTTACTATTGGGTGTTAAATTTTTCAACCATACTCTATGGATGTATTGTTTTTGTTTTTCATCTCCACCATCAATAAAGAGAGTGGAATTTCCTGTCGCTGTAAGAATTAATCCTCCTATTCCATATTCCACGATTGATTCTTCTGTATCGTTTCTGGTGCTCCATGTCACAACAATATCATGAATATTGTCTGAAAGAATATATCAAGTTAATTTTTTTGACAAAACTTTTGTCATTCTTTTGACGATGAATATACATAGAATAACAGTAGGAAAAGGAAATATAATAAGTAAAATATGGTGCATATTACCTCCATAGGCAAGATGTACAGCTTCAGGTTGATAGTAAATAACGTTGCACAGTGTGACAGAGATTAACGATAAAATAACGAATCCAACGATCACAGCCATTTTATTATAACTAAATTACTGACAATGTAAATTACATCTGACGTTTATTAGTCACAATGACAGTCGATACATAAATATATGTATATATATGTATATCTTGTGTGTACGCAAACGATCTCCGTTTTTCAAAATTTCACTGCATTTATACTACGCTATAAGGAAACACACTGTGTTCTTATTTTCGATGAACAAAGAGACGTAACAGATATGGACTTATCACTTATGATCGAATGTCAAAAACTGTGAAAAACAATGACTCAAGCATTATCGAAACACTGTTATCGGTTGTGTTGTATGTACAGCTATTTATGTATCACAGTTTGCAGTATAGACTGTTAAACTTATTAGGTAATTGTAAAATATGT
Source organism: Osmia bicornis bicornis (assembly GCF_907164935.1). NCBI lineage: Eukaryota > Metazoa > Arthropoda > Insecta > Hymenoptera > Megachilidae > Osmia > Osmia bicornis. Next base: position 1,377,968 of record NC_060226.1, read on the forward strand.
TTTATATTTGTAATGTTGTAACAAAATCAGAAATTTGTCCTCATTGATATTTAAAATCGTTTAACTTTTTACTATCGACGAAGCATTTGTAGAGTTATGTTACGATCCGAAATTATATAATAGCGCCATCTCGAACTGCGATGGTAATTAGTTACAGTTTGATGCACATTGCATTTAGAATATTCAGAAGTTTAAAACATTCAATAAACAACAAATATCAGGTGAAAATATTTAAAACATTTTTATTCGTACAATCTAAATGTTAGATTCAAGTAAATAATTCAATTATCTAAACGTAATACGAACATGGAAGATGAGATGGAAGAAGAGTTTTACAATAATTGTATGAAAATGTAAGTTGAACCAGCTGATATTAATCACGTAAGATGAAAGGTGAAAGCTGAAAGGAACTAGCTCGAGAACTGTACAAGCAATTACAGAGTTAGCATCCCCTATATTGATCACGCGCTGTGTCATTTCTTTCTCCGTCTTTCTCTCAGAGAACTCTGATTTTCCGACGCACGTGCGCGGACACGTTTTTCCATATTGAATATATGTATGCGAGTACATTCATCGAACATCAGCTTACGTTTCCATTTTATTAATTTTAATCGTGGCGATTGTTCTTCCAGCATTAAAATATATTCGCGATTTGAATAAGTGCTATCCAAGTATCGAATGTTTGACGTTATTCGAAAAAAAAAAACGTTATGGATGAATAAAAGGTGAATAAAAATGAAAGTAAAATTTGTATAAAAAATGAAGAGCATTTTATTGATGAATCGACAATGCAAGTAATAAAAGCAACGGTGCGGTGGAGGATTGGCAACTCGAAGATGGAGGGGTTACCGCCACGAAAGTGACGACGGCGCCGTGTTTAGCCGCTACTGCCGCCGCTTCGCGGCGAGGGATGGAGATCACCGGACGACGAGCGATGTCAGGGCTGCTGCCGCCGTCGGTTAACACGCACAGGTTCACACCCATCCTCGCCGATACCTTAAACCTCTCTGACATCGCGGGAAACGAAGAGGATCGCTTTCGATCGGCGGAAACTATTGTTGTCGGATTTCGGTGAATAATCGATTTGATCGTAGTGCGTATCCAGATCGGTGAAAATAATTGCGATCGGGCAATAGAAAAAAGTGTTGTAATGTGCATCGGGCGAGTGTAGGGTGGTCGAATTTGCTGTGATGGTTCGCGCGATCTTGAAACAGAATCGAAGTAAAAGTAGGGAGAGATAAATAAGGAGAGAGGTTAAGCGTGTATAGAATTTAATAAACTACGCGAGAATATTTAGCGTGTAAGTACACGTTAATCGTTCGAGTGAGAAATTCATCTTTGGTCCTGCGTGCAATTGGGATGTCGTAAGTGTCCTTCCTAGAGGGTGGGCGGAAGGGAGAGTGGAAGGGTGGGAGAGGAAGAAGATAATTCAGACAGGAGCGAGAAAGGAAGAGGGTAGAGAATTGCATATGGGTTTTCGACGTTGGAAGAGAATGTGTTTCGTTTAGTGTTATCGAGGCTCCTTCTTGGAGTGTGTGCGTATTATCGAAACGACAATAAGCGATGAGGTTAGCCGCTGAGAATTTCGCCTCTTCGAATCGGGGCTCGTTTCACGGATGCCACTCGCAAAGACCCATGCGCTCAAGGATGCAAGTAATCAGGATGAGCGAACCGAGCGAGGAGTCGCATTCAGTGAAAGCTGTAATCGATAAGCTTGGGCTCGAGAGATTCTGAACTCTGTGATCATTTGTGGAAGGCGACATTGTTACAAGGATGTAGGGGGGCCCACGCTCGGGGCCCCGGTGAGGGTTTCCTCCGAACTCTTTTCACGTTCACCTTCGTAGAAGAAAAACAGAGTCGTGTCAAGCGACTTATCAGGACTTCCGTGCGTATATTAAAGTGCATACATTACGTATAATTAAACACGAGGCAAGAGAGATCGTTCCTCCAACCGGAAGTAACAGGCTAAGCCTGTTTATCGAAAGGAATGATCGACGCTTATTTTTAACAATTTAACGCAATTCTCTTAAGGAATACCCCGTCGATAATCTTCTCGTCGTTTGTAGTCGTTAATATCGGTGTACGTGGATGCAACAGCTTAGTAATTGTTAGTGAAGTTTGAAATTCCCGCGCGACTTTGGCGACCGTTAGTTCGAATCAACCGATCGAGAAACTGTGCTCGAAGTCTTCGAGGATGCGTTCACGTTTACGGAAAACGTAGGTGTTGCTAGCGGAAATATAGGTCGCCAAGTCGATAGTAGCATGGAACGCGAGGATGCAAGAGGAGCAGCGAAAAGAATGGGACGCGATAACGACGTTAATATCGGCGAATCATTTTTTCGGTGATGATGGGGCGGCTTCGTGTGTCGTCAAGTTTAATCGTGCACGTCGCGTCAAGATTCGACCAAAGCGTCGCTCTCTTCTTGTAATCGAGTAGACCAGCGTCTATCATAAAGACCAGCGAAAATGGTCGATTTAGGAGGATACATTATCATACTGATCAACCACAATGACAAGATCAAACTATACGGTGAGTATCGATTGCATTATAACAAATAAAATTTAATTTTTTATTAAAAATTTCTTCATGATATAAGTATTCATTTCAAGATTCTAATTCCCCCTATTTTGATAATTTAATATCATTCCATAATTTTACCTTAATATTTATAATTATATTAATTATTTCAATTACATTTTTTATATTAATAGATATTTTTAATAATAAATTTATTGTTTGTCACTGTGAAACGAGAAACTTCTTTGTTCCTGTTTAATTAGCACTGGCCTATATGGCTTAAGGAGTGTTACAATAGTTGCTCATTAAGCACGTACACGTTTAAACGTATTTTAGCTGTAAAATCGTTTTTATCTATCTTTATGTTTTTTGCTTTTTTTTCTTGGAAAACGATACCGCATAAAATTATTGACATAAAAGCTTGTCGTGTTTATAAATTATTAAGTTACCAATATTGTTTTATAATTGAAGTTGGTATCGAATATGCTACAGGTTCACCGGCTGACAACGCGGACACGTTGGAAGTGGCCGATGAAATTTTACAAGTGAATGGTAATACGTTGGAAAATGCCAGTCAATCCGAAGTCATTCAGTATATTTATCAGGTATCTCATACGTTTATTTATTTTTTCCACGTTAATTTTTTAAACGTTAATTGGTCTGATATCGATCGATAGTTAGACAAATCGATTAATCGATTAATCGTCTCTTGTCTTAGTGTATCGAATCGCGAACGATATGTCTGCGAGTGCGGAGGAGAAGCGGAAACAAGATGGGTGAGTGTTTTTCCAAAACGTTTGTTCTCTAATTTCCATTAGTTTATAAAAATGTTGTCGGTTAATGCGGATTTACAAATAGTAAGTAAGAAACTTCATAAAATCGTTCGATTGCGCGTAATGGCGCAGTTAAATTGAGTAACAGGGGTTGTGGATCGAACATCGAGTTGATCGATACCGAGTTTCGATATTAGGATCGATAGTTTCGCCAGTATGGCGGCAACACTTGTCGAAGAGGACACCTTTTTCGTAGCGATTCTCAAGAATAGGGAGTTTCTGTTCAATGTTCAATGCGATTTAACGTTTTTACAAAGTAATTAACTGTCTTCTCAATTGAATCGTTCGTATCAAAGTTATCCTCGGTGGAATCGTAGTTCTTCAGGATTCAAACCGTACGGTCGCGTGAGAGATCGGCCGATTTCGTATTACCTCGTGCGGTTCCGGCGTTCGCCAGGTAAACGTTCAGGTCGTCGCTTGTGTGTACCAGTCACGATAGAAGGGCGGAGGGGGCAATGGGAAACAGTGAAGAGAACTCGGCGAGAGGCAAACAGCACATTCGAACCGAGGGAATCTAACCTTCGAATGTGTCCGCTGTCATGCTCGGTTCTCGCTAGTACGGAACCGTACATACGTGCCAGCGGTTCCGCGAGATTCCGCGCGCTCTTACCATCCTCCTAACCTCTTGTCTTTTCCGCGTGGTTGCCAGTGGAATTTTCGCAGGACGTTTCACGGTAGCGGGTTCCTTTCGCCGAACCAGGAAGCATCCTTAGACCGAGTGTGTTTACAGTGTAAAAGTGTGCGTTTTGTTCGCGGATTCGTGGTGGGTTTCCCAGTGCATTCGTGGCCGTTTCTGTGTCTGTCTGCGAGCAGCGTACTACGCGGTTGTCTTACCGGTCGAGGGAACCGGGACGACGAACCAGATGGCAGCTGGGTGCGCCGACGTATCTTTTAGGATTCCGAGGATGCGAGATTACCGAGCTCCAGAATCTTTCCACGATCTCTAGTTGTTTACCGTTAATCGTCGATCGCAGTCGAGAAGGTGTCGTCGATACGGAAGGTGATTGCTTCTCCTTTCTTATTCATTTCTTTTTTTTTTTTCTTCATTTTTTCTTCCTTGCCGTGTTGCTTTTTAAGGCCACGTTTCGTTCGTCCTCCGCTCGATTATTGCGCAATCAACGTTTGTTCCCCCGCTTGTGTTATACGGGTCGTATCTCTCTGCGAACGAGAGAAATGCGTTTTTGTAGAGTTGTTCGTTCGTTCGGCGGAGGACGAGACGCGAGGCGCGCGGCGGTGCGACAATGTGTCATCGTTACGTGACACGTTAACGGCAACGTTTCCGTCCGCGAAAACGGAGACGAGGAATCTGTCGCGATTGCAATTTCTTGCTTAACCCGGTGATCGGTGTCGTCTGCGAATTAGGATTCTTGCTAACGAGAGCACCGGTTCCTTCGCTACTCGAGCTGGAACAAAGGTAAACGATTGAGTATCGTCGGTAAATCGAACCATCGAAACGAGTTCCGTTCGTATCAGCGAGGAAAAGGAATCGAGCTGCGTTCTTTCTTCGTTCCATCTCCCCCCTCTCTCTCTCTCTCTCTCTTGCTCTTTTTGTCATGTCTTGGAATTGAAATAAAACGAGAAAAGTTACGTGGAATCGATAATCGATTAATTTTTTTATTCGATTATTCGATGGTCGTTGAGTACTGTTATAGGTACACCTAATCCTAATATGCTATTATTAGGAATTATTTTCGTTACGATGTCCGTTTGAAGTGTTTTCGAGTTCGCTTGGTAGGGGAATTGTTTAAACATTAATACCGTTCTCGCGTCCGATCATTATTATTCGTTGTCGCGTAACGAGATTTACGAGCGTCGAGTGGTAGCGTGCTCTTTCGTTTGACTGGTAATTAACCGGCTCTTTCTAAAGTGAATAACCTTTAATGGTTGAGGAACTCGAAGAGAGGGTCAAAAAGCGCGCGCATTAATAGCGGGGGAGGGCTGGTAAAAGTGCATAGAATTAAAATTGAATTGTGAACAGTGAAATTTCTGTTGCGCTCGAAATCGATAGATACGCGATATATCCTGGTCAGTATCAGGGCCGGCCTTGAGATTTCGTGGGTCCGGAGCGGGATCCAAAAAAGGGCCCCTTCACATATATGACATAAAAAAAGTACCTCAAATAAAATTTCTAAAATTAACATTAAAGCCTATATAACTAATTTAGATTTACATTTACATCGATTCTCTTGCATTTTTTGATGCAAAATCGTCTTATGGGGGCCCTGGACCTTGGGGGGCCCTAGACGGTCGCCTAGACTCCCTAGGCCCAGGGCCGGCTCTGAGATTTCGGGGGTCCAAAGCGAGCTACAAGAAAGTGCCCCTTCACATATATGACATAAAAAAGTAGCTCAAATAAAATTTCTAAAATTAACATTGAAGCTTGTGTAATTAATTTAGATTTGCATTTTCATCGATTAATATTCAAGTATTCATTACTCTTGCATTCTTTGACGCAAAATCGTCTTACGGAGGCCCTGGACCTTGGGGGCCCTAGGCGGCTGCCTAGTTTACTTAGGCCCAGGGCCGGCTCTGAGATTTCGGGGGCCCGAGGCGGGCTCCGAAAGGGGGCCCCTTCACATACATGACAAAATTTCTAAAATTAATATTAAAGCTTGTATAACTAACTTAGATTTGCATTTACTTCGATTAATATTCAAGTATTCATTACTCTTGCATTCTTTGACGCAAAATCGTCTTACGGGGGCCCTGGACCTTGGGGAGCCCTGGGCGGCCGCCTTAGACCCAGGGCCGACCCTGAGATTTCAGGGGCCCGAGGCGGGCTCCGAAAAGGGGCCCCTTCAAATATATGACAAAATTTCTAAAATTAATATTAAAGCTTGTATAACTAACTTAGATTTGCATTTACTTCGATTAATATTCAAGTATTCATTACTCTTGCATCTGACACAAAATCGTCTTACGGGGGCCCTGGACCTTGGGGAACCCTAGGCGACCGCCTATATTGTCTAGACCCAGGGCCGGCCCTGAGATTTCAGGGGTCCGAGGCGAGCTCCGAAAAGGGGCCCCTTCACATATATGACAAAATTTCTAAAATTAATATTAAAGCTTGTATAACTAACTTAGATTTGCATTTACTTCGATTAATATTCAAGTATTCATTACTCTTGCATCTGACGCAAAATCATCGGGGCGACTTTTGTTGCGTTTCTATCAACTATATCAGTTACCTTTCAAGTTACTTTACCTATCACGGTATCCGAATATTAATACGGTCCAGTGTACGCGTTAACCATCTACTTTGAGACATATTCGTTCATCGAGCGTCTGAAAATACTCTTGCACGATCGATAGAATGCCCGATAAAATAGAAAATCTCCGGTCTAAAGCAAGGCGAAAATGATTCGTTGTCCAGAGGAAAAAGAAGAAGAACCTCGACGCTTCTTCCTGTTTCGGCAACGAGGAAGAATCGAAAGGAGGAAATCGTTGGGGAACGGTTAAAATCGAGTCTCGATTGGGAATTCGAGGGTATCATTTGCGGTGGTTCAGCCACTTGTTAGCGTACGTTCCTTCCGAGTTGCACGCGTTACGAGCACGGGACAATTACTGGATAGCGTGGCGAGTGAAACGGTTAGCGGTTAGAAGAAACAGAGGAAGGAAGTGGAAAAAAGGAAAGAGAGGAGAGGAACACCGAGGGAAGGTGTACCTATAAGAGGGTCGGTAGAACGTGTGTAGGAGTTTTACACGGGCGTTAAATGCACGGCGAAGGGCGAGAGAGGAGAAAATAGATCGCTGGAAAATATATTTATGCTTGGCTCGTTTGATTATCAGGTCATCCTGTGATACGAATTTTCCTTAGGTATTTTTAGAAGGCTCGCTTTTACTGTGCGCTACAAATACCTGATCAATCAGGCAATTAAAACTCTTCCTTTTATACTCGTTCAGATACGTACGTGGACGATCTTCGATCTTCCTGAGAATTTAAATGCATATTCTTCGATGCGAAAGGTATCGAAAACTCTAGTATCGTTTTGCAATGCGAACTTTCGTTTCCGAGATACAGGCGATCGAAAGTTGACTACAGTATTGCCTCGAAATAAGCAACTCGCTTACCCCCTCTTCTTTGTTTCAAGTCGCCCCCAAAGCGAGTCGCTTAGTGCCAGAATGAGCAAAGAAGCCATTTTCTATCCTTTTTAGAAAAACAGATTCTCATGTTCGATCCATTACTTTATAGCAGTGATGGCGAACCTTTTTGAGAAGTGGAAAGCAGTATACCTCGTGTTCTTTTTACAATTTTCAGGAGGTAGATTATTTTCACATCTCCAATGTGTTAACCCCAATTAACCTGTGTTATTTTAGCACAGATTTATTGAAATGTCATAATGTTTTTGTAAGTCTTAATCGTTTGCCGGCGACGTAAGTCCAACGTCAATGTGTCGAGGGAAAGAAACGTGTACGCAGCATCTGTTGACTATGTACAGTGTGTACGGTAAACACGTTTCGATAATAGTTGATTCGCGACCAACAGAGAAAAACCAGTTTTCTAACTGTATAAACGTTCTTCAGTGCACTCTATACGCGTACACAGGGTGTCTCGGAAAACAGGGGTAGTAGAATTGAAAATAATATGATTTTACGTAAGAGCGTTAATAGCCTCTTTATAGTCGAAAGTACTCTCTCTGTTCCTAATTAGTAAAATACCGAGAAATTGCTAAATACTTTCTTCGAAGCTGTCAGTAACACCTCCTGGTTACAGGGTGAAAGTAAATTCGATTAACGATGACCACTTTCCTATCCTCGCTACGGAGTAAATTGAGTTGACGCTTCTCGATAAGATCGAACCATTAGCAGTGGAAAACGCATGCTCTAAATTGCCCTGGCTGTATAATCTAGTCTCTAGAACACTTCGGACACGTTCAAAGGATCTTGCCAGTCCTTTTAAATACAGAAAAATCTTTTGATGTATATAAAGTGGGTGATCAAAATTATTAGCCATGGTATGAAAGATGGCTTTTTCGTGTTTGCGTAGAAATAGAGCAAGAATTTTAAGGTTTTTACACTGTGTAACTTTTAATCAATAATTCTTCACTATTAATATACAAAAAGATACTTATGAAAATTATATTTACACATGTATGTTAGTATTTCGCTTTAATGTTAATTCTATAAATTTTATTTGATCTACTTTTTTTTACGTCATATACGGAGCTCGCCTTGGATCCCCGAAATCTCAGGGCCGGTCCTGTTCAAAATATACTTTGCTTCTTGCAAAATTGAGAAATTATTGCATTTAAACATTGGAATTTCTTGTAGTTGTTCGTTTTACAATTCGTTGATTTCGGACCCTGTCGCCAGTAAAGTCATCGACGATTGAGATACATTATTTCTGTTGATTAGAAAAGTTTAGACACACGGTAAGAGGGTGTGTGTTGTTGTTGAACGGAAGGCATTGGCGTAAAAGTACGTTGAACCGTCTTTCCTCTGTTCATTTTCACCAGCCATACCAGTGGAACATTTCCAAATATAAACCCCTTGGTCGCTACCAGCGCCGATGCCATCCATTCCTGTCCCTGTTCGGAGAGTTTATTTTCTATGGTCCGGCGACACGTGCGCGAGAACTCGTCGTTCTTCTCCGTTTCCCAACGATTTTCTTCGAATCACGCCGCTTTTCCGACCGTTCGCTACCTTCCACGAGTTTTCCACGCGAAAGTTTCTCAAGTTTTCTCGAAGAAACACCGCGTTTTTACCCTTTGATACCCTCCGCGAGCAATAAACGCGTCGAGAATGAATGGAAGTGGAAAGAATCAGTTGGCGAATAGAGGATAGCTCGAAGATGTCCAGCTTTTTCCGTAGGGTGATCCTTTGCGGATGCTTGTCCAGGCCGGGAATCGATGGACGAAGGTTCGTCGTCGACGAATCCGTGGTCGACGATGGCTCAAAGTCGATCGAGTTCCCGGCGGACGAACAGGAATCCGAGGATGTCGCGAAATACTTTGATTTGTCCAGCATCAAGTTCATAGACGACGAGGAGGTGGACGATGATGCAGGAAACGGTATTCTCTTCGACTCGTTCGAAGTTTCATTATTACGCCGTGTGTGACGGTGATTTTAGCTTCATTTTAAATAGAAGTAGTCGGGCCTAATTTTAAAGTGGCATCAAGCCACGATTTTTTCTCCATTCCTCGGACGACGAATTTCCTTTGAATAAATAACGTCGAGACAGAGTTTGTATTCGCGATTAATTGTTTGTAAAATTGTTGACAGTAGAGCTGGACGGCTTCAACGCTGGTCGGGTTCGAGAAGCTTGGATCATCGCTGTCGAAAGGTAACTACTCGTTCCTGTTTTTAAATAACTGTTAGCTAATAGAAATTTATCGAGGTTTCACGCGATTGTCTGTCAAAGTTTTGGCGTAGAAAATTCACACGAGTCCTTGGAAGTCTTTGAATGAAACGTTGGCGGTTGTTCGTAGCCAAGTTCACTGGCGCTTGCTATAACATTAATGTTTTATGAGATACTTTGGCTACTGGTTTTAGGTCAGTTCACCTTGCGCACGTTTAGGCGTTTCTACAGGGTGTTCTGAAATTCCTGTATCACCTGTTCAAGGGGTTAGGCCACTCTAGAGGAAGAAAAAAATAGGCATATTTTGGGAATATTTTTTTTTTTTTTAAATGATCGAATAAATTCAAATTCTGTAAGCATGCCTTTATTTTACAACTAATAAACTTTAGAAATTAATTTTTGTTAAGTGATTCTAGTTAAAATATAGGCTCTGCTTTTTTGTAGGGCTAAACGGACCAGCAGCTTTTGCAATTTTTAACTTAGGATAAAAAACGAAAATATTTTCGATTACATATGAGAACAGCTACTAAACTACGTAGGGTTTTTTGCAAAAATGTAAAATTTCAAGAAAAAATCGCCAGAAAATTATTTATAACAAAAGAACTATGGAATATAATGAAAAAATCCTACGTAGTTCGGTAGAGAATTTAGTTTTGAATATACTGTTAGATTTTCAAATCGATTGGTGATCTGTTTGATTTATGAGAAACCCTGCCAGTGTGAAAAATGCGATTTTTCCCACCCATAATCTTTTGCCATATCATTTTTAAGACAGTAAGGCACCTTTTAAGCAAAAAGAAAATTACGATTTTTTCAATATTCTAGAGTGGTAACCCCCTTTAAGGCCACACTATGGATATCATAGAAAATGAATTGTTTCAATGATACGATAATGAAACGGCATTTTCGTTACAGGCCAGCAAAAGAAAGACTGCAGAGGCTGGCATCCCACTGGAGGATTCAACCGCGGGATATTCAAGCGATTTTACACCAGCAGGTAAGATTCTTCCAGTCCTGGTTTATGCATTCGATCAACAGGTTAATCGATTCGCGTACAGTTCGAGCGACGTTCTCTCTTAAACGGCGATCGATAATCAGATAAATTACGATCTCACGGTTCCATTGTATTCAAACAGTCAGGAGTTTCTATTCCATCAACGTTCGACCGTGATCCATCGAACATTCCAATCGGAAGACCAACCGCGAATTCATAGTGTATTTCCAAACCAGCTATGTCTCGTTCTTCGTCCAAATGGAACAACGATTCGCGAATGAATCGATCAGGGAATAAGGATACACGTCACGGGTTCTGCTTACGATACATGAAATGCAAAGTAAACGAAGTTAAGAGTGAACGGTGGACGGGATCATGGACGGCCTTGGATAAAGATTGATTCACAATACAGCTTACGCCCAAGATACTCCCACAGATGTTGGCAAACGAGCTAGCTACTAATCACACGGTTAAACACTTAACAATTTGTTACGGTTCATCCTTTGGATCTTGGCTAGGCTCGTTTTTCCGATGCCGTCATTGCGAACTTGCTTGATCTTGCCTGAAATTACAACGTGTTTATATGCAGTTTTAATTAACACGTCGACTGCCACAGTGAAAATACGTATTAGAGCTCGTATTATTAAGAATAGAAATAATTAATTTTCAAATTTCAAATGTCAAGCTTTTAATTTGGTACGTTACATTATTAGTATAATAACAGTACTATTGAAAATAATATTTTTTTATTGTTTTCTTTTAATTATTGGAGTGCCTGTAATTTGCGATGCCGGTCACCGGTGACCCCCATGGCATTCAACGCGTTAAGCTCAATTTCTTGCAGGATTATTAATTTTCAAATTTCAAATGTCAAGCTTTTAATTTGGTACCTTATTATAACAATACTATTGAAAATAATATTTTTCTATTATTTTCTTTTAATTATTGGATTGCCTGTAATTTGCGATGCCGGTCACCGGTGACCCCCATGGCATTCAACGTGTTAAGCTCAATTTCTTGCAGGATTATTAATTTTCAAATTTCAAATGTTGAGCTTTTAATTTGGTACCTTATTATAACAATACTATTGAAAATAATATTTTTCTATTAGTTTCTTTTAATTATTGGAGTACCTGTAATTTGCGATGCCGGTCACCGACCGGTGACCCCCATGGCATTCAACGCGTTAAGCTCAATTTCTTGCAGGATTATTAATTTTCAAATTTCAAATGTTGAGCTTTTAATTTGGTACCTTATTATAACAATACTATTGAAAATAATATTTTTCTATTAGTTTCTTTTAATTATTGGAGTGCCTGTAATTTGCGATGCCGGTCACCGGTGACCCCCGTGGCATTCAAGGTGTTAAACTCAATTTCTTGCAGCATTTCATCGTAATTACAAAGTGTGAACTAAGCTTAAACTCGCGTGGCTTCGTTCCCGCGTATTCCACAGGTTGTGGCCCGAAAACCGTTGCCAGTATTTTCTCTTTCCATATTTCTTTTTTTCCTGACTCTGTTTTTCCTGGCACGATCATGTGTGTTGGCAGAGAAAGGAAGGAAGGAAGGAAGGGAAAAAGAGCATCGATCGAACTGTCGCGTCGGGTAAGCCTTTGTTTCCGCGAGGAACGCGGGTGGGGGTTGGTAACCGACAGGTAAAACTCAGCTGATTGTTGTTCGTATTCCGTGTATTTTCGTTTCTGTCTATGCACACGTGCAGATCAACGAGGCAGTCGCGTCCACGAGCGGGGACAGTGCGGGCAAAAATGTGACGGGCAACCAAATAACCGTGACGCTTGCCGACAAGTAAGTGCCATTTCATTCCTTTCATCATTCTTTGAAATATCTGATTGAACGGGACGTTTCAGAGCTTTTTATTCCTGTACTAATATATTTTAATTGAACGAAAAAGGAATTTTTCTTTAAAAAGGTTTATTCAAATAATATCCGCGTCTATTTTATAGACGTTTTATTTCCGCCTTCCTGCTCGTTATATTCACCGTTTCAATTACGCTGCCGTGGATAATTTCACTTTTTGCATTCTCAAACGGTTTCGATTTTCTGCGATGGAAAATGCTTTTATCGCTCTCGAGTAGAAACGTGAAAATTCACGACAACACCGATGGGAAGTACAATTACGGACCGGATGCGAGAAATTGCGATTGCCGTGATTGATATCCCATTGCGATGCAACCGCGCATACCCTGTCGTTGTTTTTATACCGAATGCCATTCGTGCGTCATAACTCGATTCTCCGCGAAATTTCCCTGGTTATTTAACCCGTTTCTCTCGTTACCAGAATATATCGAAAGACATTGAAAAATTTGGAAAAATCTGTTTCAGGGAACCAAGTTCGAACTCGTTCACACCGAAGCTGAGCAACGGTACGATTCCAAAGGGTTTAGGGAAGGAGGTGAAAGACGGGAAAGAAGGAAAGGACGCATCGGAGAAACAACAGATCTGCCCCGAGGAGACGAAACTTTTGGTCTGTCGATTTTCTTCTTAGAAATATCATTCCGTACGAAACGATTCATACGTGCCTCGACGTAGAATGCAACGGCGAGTTGCATCGATGATTTAATATCCTTGAAATCCGACTGGTCGTTCGCTTCTCTCTTTGTACCTTCCCAGCGGCAAAAATGATTTCTCCTTCTCTGGTTGATTATGTAAACGCCGCCTGTGCGCGTGGTTGAGCAAGTGTGAAGTAAACATTTCCCGGAATCGTAATTCATTCCTGCATAATTAATTGCAAAGGATACCGTGAAACTTACATTTTGTATACAAATAATCCTTCGCGCCCGATGCTATTCTCGTCTGACAGACGCAAAGGTTCATTGTAGCAAAAGTGCCTTTGAGCGTAATTTTTAATTATTTACAATAACTTCATTTTCTTCATTCTGATCTTGCTTCATCCAGTGCAAGAATATTAAAAATCACATGGTACACGGAGTGTGTGAAGGAAATGTAAAAATTGAAAGTATTTCTCATCTTATCGCACGAAATGTCGGTTTTTGCTTCTTTTCTGAAAAAAATTGGAGATACTTGCCATGCTAATATCTAATTACTGACAGTATCAAAAAAGTGGTGCCGAAATCGCTTCTACCCGAAATCTCAATTTTTCGTTTTTGATTTTTCACGCCTGGGATTTACAACTGATGAAAAATCTGAAAAAATTTACAATCATAAAAAAAACATGTCTAGAATATTCTAGAATTTTTTCAGATTTTTTGAATATCAATAAATAGGAAAAATATGGCAAAAACCGTTTTCTCGATTGTACCCTCTAACTACCCTCCCAGTTCAGATACAGGGTTGAAACTTGGTGCGTAACAGTTTTTTTTATAAGCTATTAAATAGTGCTGAAGGGCACTTTTGACCATCTTATGCTGCTATACCCTTTAACGCAAAAGGTTGAAATATCTGCGTTTCGACTAACGATGATTCACGTTTGCAGACACCGGTGCAAGGCGGAAGAATTGGAGAACGACGTGCCAGCAGTCCCTTCCAAAATGGTCAGACAGAAGTCCTGATCGGCGAACCGGAGGGCGGCCCGAGGTCGCCGCGGGGATCCACCTCTTCGGCGGTGAACGACGCCAATTTCCTCAACACACCGGATGAACGTGACGATCAGAAGCCAATTTGCAGGTGAGTAAGAAAAATACTACGGTGATGCATGCTTCTTTCTTATTTTGCCAGCGCCTGACTAGCGTTGCGTCACGCCGTGAAGAACGTTCCTGCAGATTACATTATACATACGTGTATAATCTGTTTGACTTTACTTTGAAAAGCGAAAGGATTGTATTATCATATTCATTAAGTATATTTCACTCGGTTCATACGCGTTATCTGTCCGTCGAGAGACAGCTAAACCTGGTTGTTTCACCGATGAACTCCTTGTAAGGAAAGGCTTGAGAGGACGTAGGCGTAGATCTCGCAGTTCCCTGCAAGTTGTCCGTCGAATGCAACTGCATCCTAGTTACCCTTCCGGTGCATACGGAACTCTGCAGGTGACTGTCAGATGTCGCGGTGTACGTGTTCGTCACGATACCTGTGCTTCCCCGTTACCAGGGATCTCCGTTATCGAGAGAAACCAACGCAGGAGTTGAGATCCAGGTAGACAAACATACGGTTCTCCCGTTGAAAGATCAGCCATGCATTTGAATAGATCCCCAAAGATTCTTTGAATAACTTTCTACCAGCGATTGTATTGTGAATGAGCTAACAGTTTTTCTTCCGAAACTTGTACCATAGTAGGAACTACCTGCAAGGTTGTAGAGAGGACAGGTCCAGAATTTGAGATGACATAATCGCCGGAAGATGGGATAGGATGGACGGCGTACGAGAGAGGGAAGGTTCGAGGAATTTTCGGTGTTTAGTCAACTAGCTCATGGAAGTTTTAATTGAACGCATATCGTCAGAAGTTCGTGGTCCGTGAAGCACGAACGCAATTAATTTGTAGAAAGTGCAGTCGATGGAGTAGGAGTAGGCCACTCGGTTCAGAGGATCGTGCAGAGTCCTGGTACATACATGAACATGTACGTTCGGAATCTAGGGTCACTAGGGTTCGGTTTCTAGACCCTATCGGGAAGTTCCTACCGGAATCTCCGACGTGGCGGGATAGTAGTCGGCAAAAGTGGACACCGGGGTCTCTCTGTAGTCAGTCCGGCCGGTATTTCACGCTTGTGACACACCCACCCGGCCAGGCTGGTGTAAGTGCAACCTAAACAATGCGTTTTCCAGTCCTCGCGATCCACCGCCTCGCTGTATCTCAGCGTTTCCCAACCTGTCCACCCTGTGCATCAGCTGATTTCGGAGAAACACAAACGTTGCAACAGAGTTAACTTTATTGCCTGCATACCAGGCCAATGACCGAGACTTATTATCATTCATCGAGACGCGAAATCAATTTCATTGACTACGATTAGTAATTCAATTAGGTTATTGCTTCATGACACAATTTTCATAGCTCGAAAAAATATCTCGTTTCTTCGGGGTTTGAAATTCACAAGAGCACTGTGCTCAAGAATTCCGTACGGAGTTTCGAGCGAGTTGATCGCAAGAGGAA
Source organism: Osmia bicornis bicornis (assembly GCF_907164935.1). Classification (NCBI taxonomy): domain Eukaryota; kingdom Metazoa; phylum Arthropoda; class Insecta; order Hymenoptera; family Megachilidae; genus Osmia; species Osmia bicornis. The sequence goes on from NC_060226.1 coordinate 1,393,675, forward strand.
AGTGACATTCGCCAGGATGGTATTCGAGCAGGCAAGATTGGGAAACGCTGTCGTCTTGGCTACGGATTCCTCCCTTCTTCGTTCCTTTTCTCACTCTTCGTCTACTTACGAGCGTACGACAAAGACGAAGGAGGCCGAGCAAAGGCGGTCCAACAGCCTCCACGCTTGCGAATAATCTTCGTACGCTTTCTATTACAATTACATTCGTATTTTTTCCGCGCGAAATTCACTTCTATTTTTAGAACGTATTAGCCGCCTTTCAAAAGTAACGATCGTTCGTTAATTAACTGCACGTTACGGAGAATTTAAAAGGAGTCGAAAGCGTATTGTTGAACAGCGCGTGTCTTTTTTTTTTTCATCAAACAAACGTTTACTTAATAAGTTTCGTCGGCGAGTTACTAGGAACACAAACGAGACGAAAATGACCGTGTAGGTATTCATAAAAGGGATCAGGGGAGGCGTACAGGTGCGAATGAATGCATCCATTGACAGAGGAGTCGCTTTGACAGAGGAGCACAGCGTGAATGGCCCGAAACGAGAGCTTTTTCGACTTTTAGATAAACGCTGGTGACACGAGGTCATCTAGGAACTAGGCTGCTAGATCGCAATTATTTCTTTCCCTTTTTCCCTATTTTCGCTATGGATCTCGATCGAGCCGTCGCTGTCCTAGTTCTTTTCTCATCGTTTTCTCGGTTAAACCCTTTGAAAACCTGTACAGATTGCGAGCCTCGTTTCCCTGCAATGAATTTCCTGTTTCAACGGATGTTGACGCCTCGTCGCTTGAATGTGAAGCGTTACCCTTGACTTTTTGATAACTATTTCTGCAGCGATCGAATCGTTTCAACTTTTATTTATTCGATCGTGTCCGGACACTCGGGTATATGTAATTGTTCGACTGGTAATTTTATTCCTTGATATCTCGGAGATAAAGAAAGACTTTCTCGAAGATAAGCGCTCCGTGACCGAGTCCTGCGATTGGTGGTCTGGTATCCGTTATCCGAGCCACGGATATCGATTTGCGTTCACGAAATCGATATCGAGCCGACATCCTCCGACGTACAGGCTCGCACACGACCCCGTGTACAGTCTTGTAACATTTTTTCACGTCGTCGCCTCGAGCCGATTTGCATTTGACGACGCGGCTCGAGGACAACGTTCGTTTGCTTCGCTAGACGCTAAACATGAAATATCTCTTAGAATATAAACCTTACACACCGGGGCTGTGTTTCCGAATGGCCCCACCAAAATTGAGAACTCGGGTTCGGTAGGGTAAGGTTGCTCAAGTTAAGAAAAAATTCGTATAAATGTTAAGAATTTTTCAAATAAATAAGAATTATAAGTGTTATTCAAAACTTGTGCGAACATTGATATTATTTGTTATAATAAAATTCAAAACTCTGTATGATTTTACATGAAATAAACTAAATATTTAAAAACTTATAGCGGCACCATTTACGATTAGGGAACTGGTTTCCACCTATAAGCAACAATAATAATTAAAACCTATTTTTTTATTAATCTGTTTACATATGTTACATATTCAGTTAGTACAAACATCACACATATTTCTTTATTCTTTTGTTAACTCCAGCGCACAAATCATGCACCCAGGAATTATATTTTCCTCCCGGTTTTCTGCACAAATATTACAAAATCAGTGTCAGTTTTATTGGTTTTCTTTTTTTAAATTTTTAATGTAGGAACTTTTATATAAAATGCCTTTACATGCCTTTCACAAGGTACGACTTGAGCAACCTTACCCTGTATAACCTAAATTGACTACAAGAAACCGATTAAAGTTGGTTTCAGAGCTGGATGTCTTACAGTTTTCGAGATATCGTGGTAAGGTTAGGTTAGGTTAGGTTAGG